>NC_136065.1:2135581804-2135889304 GCF_964261635.1 Lissotriton helveticus | reverse complement strand
TACTGCCCTAGGAGGGATTTCAACTATGTTAATACCAGACTGGATGTGTTTAAAAGTACAAGGAAACTAAAACTTAAAAAGTACTTTATGGTGAATACATTTGGCAAAGAACAAACAGCGCCACTAAGTGACACTAACACAAAAGACATTCAATGTTCACAATCTACGGAGATCTCAATGGAGGAACTCGAAGAATTGTGGCAATCAAACTCACCAACTGAGACCGGCATAACACGAACACAGCCAGGACAAATTGCCTTACTGGGCCTCATACCAGTCACCCAACAGAGAAAATCCCAAACGAATTTTAGAGCCAAATCCACTTACAATCCAGTTATGCTAAAGGATGCAATAGATCTCTTCCATGAACAAGTTACCAGTCAACTGAAGGATCTGAACATGAAAATTCACAGGGGCAGACACAAGTACAATAAGGAAACAGCTGATTACAGAGCTTTAATCACTAAACTACAGAAAAATCCTAATGTAATCATTCGAGCCTCAGACAAAGGAGGAAACATTGTACTGATGCATAGAGAAATGTACATAAAGGAAGCCCATCTACAATTAAACGACAGAACTTGCTATACCAGATTCACTGGGGTAGAACTTAAGACCATGTACACGAGCTGTTACAAGAAACTGTCCAAATGGAAGTCAAAGGGCTACTAGTCAAGAACACAAATTCCTCAGGAATGATCATCCAGTTGTACCAACCATGTACTGTTTGCCAAAGCTCCACAAAAATGCAACAAATCCCCCGGGACGTCCAATCATCTCGGCCAGGAACAGCTGTCTGGAGCATATGTCGCAATATGTTGACTTCTTTCTGCAGGGTGAGGTAAAAGGGCTACCCTCTTACATCAGCGATACCAGTGATTTCCTCAACAAAATCAAGAACATTGAGTGGCAAAATGACTATTTATTAATTGCACTGGACGTTTGTTCACTGTATACCAGCATTATACACTCAGATGGCCTTAATGCCCTGGATTTCTACTTAAAGAGATCCCTACCTGACATGCCAGAACACAGAAGGATGTTAGTGGATATGGTGAACTTTTGTCTGAACAATAATGTCTTTATGTTCAACAACTTAATGTACAGGCAATTACAGAGTGTCGCCATGGGGGCCAGTTTCTCCCCCAGCTACGCGTGCTTGCACATGGGCTGGTGGGAGGAGCTCGTCCTCATGGTTGAACACTCAGAAACAATGCAATCACGGGTAGTAACATGGTTACGCTTTATAGATGACCTATTTCTGATTTGGAGGGGGGATATGACATCTGCAGAAGCCTTTGTGTCAGACCTTAATAGGAACAATTTAAATCTCCAATTCACAGCTACTCTCAGCAAAACATCCATCTCATTCCTGGACACTGAGGTCTTTATTGAACAGGGCAGAATAGAAACCAGATTGCACCGCAAGACCACAGGTGGAAACTCTACCTTGCATGCAAAGAGCTCACATATCAAACACCTAGTTAACAGTATCCCATATGGGGAGACGTTGCGCCTGAAAAGAATACACAGCAAGGAGACTGATCTGAAAGATGCCCAGAGGGATAGCAAATTGAGATTTTTAGAAAGGGGCTACTCCCATAAGATCATAGATGCAGCTTTCTGCAAATCAGAACAAAAAGACAGATCCAAATTACTGGCTGGGAACACACAGGTATTACCAGACAGTGGGGATATTGCCACTAAGCCACCTGAATTTAGATTAATTGTGCAATACAGCGCTCAACATAAACAGATACAAACCATCATTAGTAAGAACTGACCTTTAATCCTAAGTGACCCAGTGATAGGGAGGGATCTCCCCAAAAGGCCCTCCATTACATACAGCAGGGGGCAGTCTATGAAAGATGAACTGGTCAAAACAAGTCCTGAGGTCTTGGAATCATCAGTTTGGTACCAGACACATGCAGGATTCTACAACTGCAAGGTATGCAAAGCCTACCAACAAGCAGTCAACAAAACTTGCTACCACTCGCCATTCGACCGCAGGGAACATAAGATTAACAAAATGTTAGCATGTAAGACGGAATATGCCGTCTACGTCCTGGTTTGCCCTTGTGATTTGCTCTACGTAGGAAGCACCAAGCTTCCTGTGCACAAGAGAATTTTGTAGCACCTAAGAGCAATTAGCAACCAGGACAACACCTACCCTGTTGCGAGACATTTTAAAGCCAAACACAATTCCAACAGCAGTGAACTAAAGTACTTTGTAATAGACTGTGTGCAGGCTAGCAAACGGGGTGGCAATAGAGAGGACAAATTGCGCCGCCTTGAAACACAGTATATAATTGAACTTAACACCAAGCACCCCTCAGGCCTTAATATCACGGAGGACCTTTACACGTGTCTGTAATACAAACATTTGAGGCCTTACTGTTATTTTGCACAAGCTTTTATAGGATGGGCAAATTATTTAGCATGTTTTATGAGTATTAGGTTGTTATTTATACAAATTATGTACTAATTGTTTTATGCTCTACCATCTTTTAACAATCATATTATATGTGATGGTTTTTAGATATATCGATTATGAATTCATTTTTTTAGCCATTAATTAACCATTTTAAAGGTTTTTATCTATTGGCGTATTTATGAATCCTATGACTGTATATATCTATTGATTACCATTGATTGTTAGTTATATATGGATAGAACATAACATCATGCCTAAAACACATGCGTTATTTGCACATTTACCTACAAAACAAAAAAATCAGTGGCCCAGCTATCTGGTTCATGTTAGGGGGTGATAAGGTATTTGACCGGTATTATTTCCCCTTAAATAACAATTGGCAATAACACCTCATCTGGGAAGTGGGTTCAACCTGTACACCGCACTTTTTCTCCTGCCACAGTGCTCATGAACAATATAAGGACATTCACAACATATGGGGCTCCATATCGTTTCCACTACATGCACTTGATTGCAAGCCTTGGCAATGCAGGCCTATTTACCACGCATCGCATTACATTACGAATCAAGAAGAACATTATGACTCATGCTGCACTTTCAAAAGAAACTAATTTTAAGTCTTTGAATTTTAAAACACTGTTTTGTTTATTGCACTATCACTATTTTTATAGGACACGGTTTTTATACTCACACGCTGAACAGTACATCTGTTTTCTCTTTTGGGCGCCAAACATTTAATACACTCCACATTGGGCAAAATGCAAATGATGAAATGTATTCTGTAGTTTTGGACGCCGAAAATTCTTCTATGTCTATGCCAATTGTAGGCCTTTTGAAACATGTGATGAGTGTATTTAAACCAATGCCTGGTGATAATCTGTGTCATGTGATCAAGCGCTCTGGGAAGCGCGAAACGCGTCGTGATGACTGGGAGCACCGTAACTAAATAAATCATTTTTGCACTTATCTTGGGTTCGCGTCCGTATTTGCAGCCTGGAGAAAGCCTGCGCCTTGCCGGATTATCTTTGGAATATATATATCAAGCTCTAGGGTGCCCTCAGGCGAGGCAGCACTGCAGCAGCGGCTTTCGACGATAGGCTCAGAAACGCGTCAGGCTGAAGAACCCCAGACTTGAGAGCTGAAGCCAATCACCGGAGTGTTGAGGTGTACTTTACCAGTCGAAAGCCGCTGCTGCAGTGCTGCCTCGCCTGAGGGCACCCTAGAGCTTGATATTTACGCAGCAGCCCAGCCGCGGAGGCTTGCACCACCCCATAACGGAGGTCACGGGTTCGAATGCTGCCGAGCCCACATGTGAAGCAGCGGGTTAAGGGATTAATGGACGCATCACATTCTGGGGCCCATCCAGGGCTTTTGCATTGTATCAGCTGTAAATTCAAGCACCCATTCAGGGAATTAATACAGACTGCAAATCCCACAAGACATTGCGCGCCCATCTGAGGGCCATTAATTACTAATAGTGGGAGTGTCAGAACGGATGCACTCATGTCGAGCCTCTGATGACGAGCGATAGGCTCAGAAACGCGTCAGGCTGAAGAACCCCAGACTTGAGAGCTGAAGACAATCACCGGAGTGTTGAGGTGTACTTTACCCGTCGAAAGCCGCTGCTGCAGTGCTGCCTCGCCTGAGGGCACCCTAGAGCTTGAGATATATATATATATATATATATATATAAAAAATATAAAAATGCATTTTTTTTTATAATTACATTAATTATTTATTAATTTTAAGGTTAAGTTGTTTTTAGTATGTTTTACACTACTTTTAAGACATTTAAAAAATTTAATATTTTAACAAACTATATTATTTACAACAATATTTTGGATTCATTATTTTTGTACTTATCTGTTTGTAGATAGGAATTCAATATTCTGGTCATCAATATTTTGTCACCGATATTTTTGTAGGTCTGTATTTACCTCCCCGATATTCTGTCAGTGATTCAAACAAGTGACACCGAAATAAGGAAGGGAATGCGTGGTTATAGAAAAAGCAAGCCTTTGCATAGTCAATAGGTCTCGTATTTTGGACCTTATAAGTGTTTAGCCATGCAGCACATTATTCTGGGTGCTGTGCCACTAGGTATGGAAGAGCTATACGTTTACTCTACACAGGGTGTGAAAGAGAGTGAATACGTTTTGTGCATAAAAATGGTGTAGGGTGAGTGTGTGTAAGAAACAGCAAAAGGGCTGTAACTTAAAGAATGCGTGAATCTTAACGGTTCCTAAGTAGACAAATTAGTTTAGGTTCTGGCGCAAGTGGCGCAACCTGGACTTTGTGAGTTCTGCGCTAAAGGTGATTTATGCGCTAACTGAGGGTTAGATGCTGTTATGATCTATGTCCTATTGCTTTTGGGTGTTAGGAAATGTACAATGTGTAGTATGTTTTGCGCACCCTGTGTTCTGCACCTCTGAATGCGTTGTAGATGCATCATGTGTCTTGTCCTTACACCGCTGAATGTAGGTTCTGCATCATGTGTTTTCCTCCCCTATACCACTGAATGTATAATGATGTTTTATCCCCAGGTCTAGGCCCCTACTTGTATGGTGATACTTAGGTGGTTGTTCCTGCTAGTACAGGTGGTGCTAGTGAGGTCCTGGTTCCCTGCGTGACCTGTTCCTAAGGTGGTTAGGATTGCGCAGGGGGTACTTACCGGTTACCAGTGGGTACTGGTTGTGTGCTTTATGTCCTATTTTGTGTTTCAGTGATTTTCTGTTATGTTCTAAGTGATATTTCAAGGGCTTGATACTGAGCTCGCCCCCTGACCAGAGTCCCAGGACCAGTGGACTCTATTGTGCCTTCCCTGACAGATTGCTGGGACTTGTCTGATCTCTCTGGGCCCCTGGGGCCTCGCTGAAGTGTGCCTCGCTCACTCCCCTCGGCAGCTCGTGCCCGGCCGCCCGTCCAAGCCTCGAGCCGCGCCGCTCTCCCCTGAGCTGCGCCGCTTCGCTGGGCCGCCCGCATCCTGCCTCCCCCTCCTCTTCTGAGCCGCACACATTGGTCGCCCCCAGAGAAACGCTTGTAGCTAGCCGGTCGCCCGCTAAAGCCTACCAAGGAGGTCACTCGCATTATCCTGCGCAACCAGGACGGAAGGTACTGTCCGATAGGCTCTATGTTCAAAGTTCTAGGCCTACAAGTATTGTATTGTTACTTCTAAAAGTGCTGATTCCTGACAGTGGTCCAGGTGGCCCTGTCTTGTACATATCCCCTGTAAATTCTGCCCGTGCCTCTGGCACATTGTAAAGTGTGTGTTTTTAGCTAATGTGTTTTGGTGTAATACAAAGGCTATTTTTATATAAACTTGTGTGGAGTTTCCTTTGTGGTGGGCCTTTGGGTGTTGTTGCTGGGGTGTGTGCGCAAATACTTAACTCACATCGCCTCCAAGTTTAGCCTTGCTGCTCGCGCCACGTTACCTAGAGGGTGAGCAGGGGTTATCTTGGCGTGTAACTCCCTTGCCCTGACTTGGGAGTGGTGGTCTTTGACTGACTTTGGCGAAAGCCCTGGCCAGCCAGGGATCCCATTTCCAACAAGCATCTCAGCAGTCCAGGGGCTGGGCAGGGCTCAGGGAGGCAAGCCTTCCCCTGAGCCCAAGCAGCAGCACGCCCCTGGCAAGATTCAAGTTGGGAACAAGAACATTTTCCAAGAGGTCACAGCCTCCTTTTATACAGACAAATCCTTTGTCTTTGGGCAGGGTGGGGGCAGAACCAGTCGCAGCTGGTCTGGAAGCACTGTTGATGGGCTCAACCACCCTCTATTCACTGGCAGGGCTTGGGTCATTAGACGAACCACGGGGGGCGGAGCCAGCATTGTCAGGGGAAAACCCAGCCTCATTCAGGACACAGGTACACTCCTCCCCAGCCATCAGCATGCTGATCTCACACTCACCACCGGGCAGACCCATCCAGACTTCCTGGTGCCTGGCATGCCAGCCAGCTCCAGCCAATCACGCTCCAGCACCCTTACTGCATACACACATCAATGTCTAGAAGTGGTACTTCCCTTCTAGACACATACAAGCCGCACATACCATTGCGCAGCATTCATTCTCACGAGTTCACACATATCAAACTCGAGCCTGCACTCCCCACGCATCAGGAACTACCAGGGACACACACATTCCCCATGCATTCCTAGGGGAGGGCAGGCCTATCTCACTCCACGCACTCAGAGTGCGCACGCACTTTCCACTGGGACACAGTGAAAGTGCGCAGAAACCAAGACATCACTATAAAATATTTAATAACACCAGGCAAAAAGTTCAGGGGTGAACCTGCCAAACGGGCCAAGTCCAACACACAGTACTGAGACTGCTTTGATCAAGGCATCAGATGAAATCAGAACCATCCTTGACCAAGGAGGGACGGCAGTTCTCATCCTGTTGGATCTATCGGTCGCATTTGACACGGTTGATCACAACATCCTGATCGACCGTGTCACTGCAATGGGCATCCAGGACAAAGCCAGAGACCTGCTCCTCTCCTTTCTCTCTAATCGTACCCAGACAGTCACATTGGGCAATTTCCACTCCGCCAAAATGACGTTACCGTGCGGTGTTCCTCAGGGCTCATCCCTAAGTCCGACGCTTTTTAATATCTATGTATCGGACTTAGCTAGAGTCATCAAGTCACATGGGATGGGCCTAACATCATACGCAGATGATACTCAGCTGGTTCTGGCAATAAAAAACAATGGAGAAAGGATAGCAGCCAACCTCCATCAAGGCATGTTGGCCATCAGTAACTGGATGGCCAACAATTGCCTTAAACTCAATTCAGATAAGACTGAGGTTATGATCTTTGGTAAGCTCTCTTCGAATTGGTCGAGCTCCTGGTAGCCCTCAGATCTCGGTCCTCCACCCCAATCCTGTCCCCAAGGTTAGAAACCTAGGAGTTATCTTTGACGATAGACTGACCTTCGCATCCCATGCGAATGCAATCGTCTCTGCCTCCTTCTACAAACTTAAAATCATTAAAAAGATCCTTCCGTACCTCCCTCTTAACTCAGGAAGAACATTGGTTACTGCCTTTGTGATGTCCGCCCTGGACTATTGTAATGGACTCTTTGTCAACGCTCAACAAAAAGTCATTCAAAAACTGCAATCAGTGCAGAACACCGCAGCCAGAATGCTGTCAAACACCCTGAAATTTAAACCCATTGCCGCTCGGTCCACAGACATGCAACCGAACTCTGGGACCTAATAGACACTGTGTCACCTGACATCGCCTTCCTCACGGAAACATGGATGAATGCATCTTCTGCCCCCGACATCGCCATAGCCATACCGGACACCTACAAGATCATTCAAAAAGACCGCACTATTAAAAAAACTGGAGGAGGCATCGCCATCGTCCATAGAAACACTATCAAAATTACAACCAGCTCCGACGACAATCTTGCAACCGCCGAACACCTCCACTTTCAGATCCACACCAACCCCAGGACCACCCTTAGAGGAACCCTCATCTACAGGCCCCCAGGCACCCGATCTCAATTCAGCGACATCACTGACTTCGTCAGCCCGCACGCCCTCGCCTCCGAGAACTACATTCTTCTAGGAGACCTCAACTACCACCTTGACAACATTCTCGACAACAACACCTCCACCCTTCTGGACAACCTGTCCAATCTCGGACTCAAACAACTTGTTGACACCCCCACTCACACAGCCGGACACACGCTCGACCCTATCTTCACCTCCAGAAAGCACATCTCCTTCGATCACACTACAGCTCTCCACTGGACGGATCACAGCTGTGTTCACTTCAGCTACAAAACAACCCTGACCCACAACCGTCCACAACCCATTCCCCGAAGAAATTGGAACAAAATCACCACCGACCAACTCCTCGCATCCCTCAACCAAAACATTCCCACCCTAACAACGGACCCAGACCAAGCGGCCACAAACCTCAGGCAATGGATTACCCACAGTGCGGACGAACTAGCACCCCTGAAAAAACACCAGTCGAAATCATCCAGCAAAAAAGCCCCCTGGTTCAATGATGACCTTAAAAAATCCAAGAAGACATGCCGCACCCTGGAGAAGAATTGGAGAAAAGAACCTACCTCAGACAACATGACCTCCCTCAAAACAGCCACCCGCAAACACCAACTGATTCGATCCGCCAAGAAATCAGCATTTAAGGACCGTCTCGACAACAATTCTCATAACAGCAAGGAACTCTTCAATATCGTCAAAGAATTCACCAACCCTCCTGCAGCATCCAACGACATCACTAACTCCCAAGACCTCTGCAATGCACTATCCTCCTTCTTCTACAACAAAATTGTCGACATCCACAACAGCTTCAAGAACACTCCCAATGACCAACTCACCCCACCCCCTTCTGTTCCCACCCCTCCAACTAACTACCTCAATTCCTGGAACCCAATCACCATTGAAGATACCACTCGCCTTATGAACTCAATCCACTCCGGCTCACCTTCTGACCCCTGCCCCCACTACATCTTCAACAAAGCTGACTCCATCATCGCTCCCCAAATCCGCGATGTCATCAACTGCTCCTTCGACTCAGCCACCTTTCCGGAGATATGGAAGCACGCCGAACTCAGCGCCCTTCTGAAGAAACCAACAGCAGACACCTCAGAACTGAAAAATTACCGACCCATCTCCCTCCTCCCTTTCCCGGCCAAAGTCATCGAGAAAGCCGTCAACAGCCAACTCGCAGCCTTCCTTGAATCCAACAACTCCCTGGATCCCTCACAGAACGGCTTTCGAGCCAAAGACAGCACCGAGACCGCCCTCATTGCGGCGACCGACGACATCCGAGAACTCCTGGACAACGGTGAATCAGTGGCCCTCATTCTTCTCGACCTCTCCGCCGCCTTCGACACTGTTTGTCACAACACCCTCATACAACGCCTCAACAACATCGGCATACAAGGAAAAGCCTTGGACTGGATCATCTCGTTCCTAGCCGGGAGAACACAGAGAGTCCGACTCCCCCCTTTCTACTCAGAGCCCACCGAAGTCATTTGCGGCGTACCTCAAGGCTCCTCACTCAGTCCCACCCTCTTCAACGTCTACATGAGTCCCCTCGCCTCCATCGCACGTCGACACAACCTCAACATCATCTCCTACGCCGACACCCAGCTGATACTTTCCCTCACCAAAGACCCCAACACCACCAAGGACAACCTTCACGAAGGTATGAAAGAAGTAGCCGAATGGATGAAACAGAGCCGCTTAAAACTCAACTCAGACAAAACTGAGGTGCTCATCCTTGGATCCTCCCCCTCAGCTTGGGATGACTCTTGGTGGCCTTCCGCTTTGGGATCAGCGCCCACACCCACTGACCATGCACGTAACCTTGGCTTCATTCTAGACTCCTCTCTCTCAATGTCCAGACAAGTCAACGCCGTATCGTTCTCCTGCTTCAACGTCCTTCGCATTCTCAAAAAGATCTTCCGCTGGATCCCCCTCGAAACAAGAAAGACTGTCACCCATGCACTGGTCACAAGTCGATTGGACTATGGCAACACTCTCTATGCCGGAATTACAACAAAATTGCAGAAAAAGCTCCAGCGCATCCAAAACGCATCAGCGAGACTCATATTAGACATCCCGCGCCAAGAGCACATCACCGGTCACTTAAAAAACGTCCACTGGCTTCCCGTCAACAAAAGAATTACTTTCCGCCTTCTTACCCACGCACACAAGGCCCTCTATAATCTAGGACCAGAATGCCTCAATTCGCGACTGTCCTTCTACTATCCCACCCGCCAACTAAGATCATCCATTCAAGCCCTCGCCGCAGTCCCGCGCATCCGAAAAACCACCATGGGTGGCAGATCCTTCTCCTTCCTGGCTGCCAAGACCTGGAACTCACTCCCCACCCACCTCCGCCTTACTCAAAATCACATCTCCTTCAGAAAAGAACTGAAAACTTGGCTATTCGATAAACAATGAACCCCTCCCTCTAGCGCCTTGAGACCCTCTGGGTGAGTAGTGCGCTCTACAAATGCCTGAACTTGAACTTGAACTTGCCCACGTAATCAAAAGCTACCATTGGCTCACAGTGAGAAACCGAATAAAGTTTAAGGCACTGTGCTTTGCCTATAAAGCCTCTCGTAACCTAGGACCACGATTTCTCCTAAACTCTTTAGCCTTTCATGCCCCCAACAGGCCACTTCGCTCTTTCAACGCATACCTGCTGTCAGTGCCACGGACCAAAACTGCTTCTTGGGGCGACCGACGTTTTGTCGTCTCAACAGCAAAACTATGGAATTCCCTCCCCCTGGAGATCAGATCCTGCTAAACACTGGTGGCATTTAGAAGAAAAATAAAAACCTGGCTATTTAATCAATAACTTCCTTCTTCACTGTCACGTCTGCAGCAACGAGACGCCCCCGGGCATTTGTGCGCTTTATAAGTTTCATAAATAAATAAATAAAGGACAATGTTTAGATTCCACACAGGAGAGGGTGGCAGTCTGGGTGGAATTATTCTTTTAAGACCTTCCATAAAGGCTTTTATTGCAGGTACTCTAAACAATGACGGATGTTGCCTGTTTTGCAGGTAGGCGGCGAGGGCAGCCAGATGTAATCTTATGGATGAGTATGCAAGACTACATCTTTGTGGATGCAGTAAATAGCAAATGATGTTCTCAATGGAAGCATCTAGCGGGTCGATTTTGTTGTTATTGCAGTAAATGACGAATCGTTTCCATTTGGCTACATAGCAAGCTCTAGTAGTGGGGCGTCTGGCTTCTTTGATGATGTTCATACAGTCCGGTGGGAGGTTAAGGTAACCAGACTTTAGGAGCCGGATTGCTAGATTCAGATGTGCTGGGTCTGGATGCCTAATCTCTCCATGGTTCTGCGTCATCAGCTTTGGGGAGAGGCGTCGTTTTTGGTGTGGAACTACTGAGAGTTCAAGGAGTGTTGTGACCCATGGTTGCCGTGCCCATGTGGGAGCAACTAGGATCATTTTGAGAGACTGTTGCTTGAGCTTGCGTACTACTAGTGGAATGAGTGGGAGTGGCGGAAAAGTGTACACAAATCTGCCTGACCGGTTCATCCATATCGCATTGCCCTTGGACAACGGGTGTTGAAACCTGGCAGCGAAGGTTGGGCATTTTGCGTTTGCGTGTGTAGTGAACAGATCTATGTCTGGGTGACCCCACATGTGGAAAAATGGTTGAAGAACTTGAGTATGAAGTTCCCATTCGTGTATCTGCTGTGTCTGACGACTTAGCAGATCCACAATCTAACTATGCACACCTGGAAGAGAAGATATATATTTTGAGGAATGGCCCGTCTCCATATGCTTTGTGCCAGTTGAGACAGCTGCAAAGAATGTGTTCCTCCTTGTTTTTGTATAAAGTACATTGCCGTCACATTGTCCGTGTGGACCAGGACAGCTTTGTTGAGAAGATGTGGTTGAAATGACTTTAATGCTAGAAGTATTGCCAGTAATTCTAGCTGATTGATGTGGAGGACTTTTTCTTGAGTGGTCCACCTGCCCTGAGTTGTGTGGTTTAGGAGATGGGCTCCCCAGTCGGTCAGAGATGCATCCGCTGTTAGCACTATCTGTGGAACTGGCTCTAGGAAACCCCGCCCTTTGGAAAGGTTTTGTGTGTTCCACCACTGCAGAGAGCGATGTGTGCGGCCGTCCACCAACACCAGATCTGAAAGCTGACCTTGAGCTTGGTTCCACTGACGAGGGAAGAATTCCTTCAGTAATACCTTTGCAGTAGCAATGGCAGTGTTGTCGCGAGTTGGATAGGCTTCCACCCACTTGCTAAATGCACACACGACAACAAGTACATACTTCAGACCTTGGCATCTTTCTAGTTGGATGTAGTCCATCTGTAGGACTTCAAATGGATGGTTGGGGACCCCAAACCCTCCCCGGGGTACGACAGTTCCTTTCCCAGGTTTGAGTTGCAGGCATATCAGACATTGTTGGACCAGACGTTTAGCCGAGTCTGTGATCTTGTCATTGTGCCAAACTTTGGAGACAAGTTCGGCCATAGGGGCAGATCCTATGTGTGCAGGGGAGTGTGCCATGGTCAGTATGGGGATCATGTACGAGTTGGGTAACAACCATTTGTTCGTGTTTTTTGTCCGCCAGCAGCCTTCATCGTCTTTCAGTCCCACCCGTGCCCATTCAGTCAATTCGTGTGGTGAGCTGGCCATCTGGATGTCCCTAATAGTTTCCCTAGCGTCCTTCCATTTTTCTGCTTGTGACCTGGTCACGTATATGCGTGTCGTCATCCTATTCTCGGCTGTGGTCCGGGCAGTGATGTCGGCCAGTGCATTCCCCTGCCCAATGATGTCCGTCACCTTTTTGTGTGCCTGGCATTTGATTACAGCAAGTTGTTTGGGAAGGAGGACTGCTTCAGTCAGAGCAGAGACTAGATCTCCGTGTAGGATGGGTGTGCCGTGTGAGGTCAGGAATCCCCTCTCCTTCCACAAGAGTCCGAAATGATGAACCACACCGAAGGAGTACTGGCTATCTGTGTATACATTTGCTGTCGTCCCTGTTGCTAGGATACACGCTCGTGTGATGGCAATCAGCTCCGCTGCCTCTGCAGATCGTTGTGTGATGCGGGCGGTCTCAACTACAGTTCGGGCTGTGGTAACTGCATAAGCAGCGGAGGTGGTGCCATCAGGGAGTTTGATACAAGAGCCATCCACCCATAGCTCTTCCTCAGGATCTGGAAAAGCGGTGTCTCGGAGGTCAACCCTACTCCTAGTCTGTTCGTCCGTGAGGGTCACACAGTCATGTATAGGGGACACATTGGGGTCGTTCTCAGGTAGGGGCAACAAAGTGGCTGGATTCAGCGTGGTGCATCTTTTCAGTGTGATGTGGGGTGCAAGCAGAGTCAGTTCGTACCCAGTCAGTCGTGCACTAGTCAGATGCTGCGTCTTAGTCTGGTTTAGGAGGGTGTCAACCGCATGGGGCACTAACACCATAAGGGAGTTCGAGAGCACGATCCCCTCACTTTTCTCGGATGGCAGCTACAGCTCGAAGGCAGGCAGGCAAAGCTCTGGCTACGGGGTCAAGAGTGGCAGAGAAGTAGGCACATGGGTGTTGCTTGGGGCCAATGGACTGAGTCAGGACAGACAAAGCGCACCCCTCCCTTTCGTGAGTGTAGAGGGAGAAGGGTTTTGTGTAATCAGGGGTTCCTAGGACTGGTGCAGAACAAAGGGCGTTTCGTAGTTCTTTGAAGGAGGATTGGCATTCAGGGGTCCAAGAGAGCGGGAAGGGGACATCTTTAGCCAGCAGGGAAAGTAGTGGTTTCACAATGAGGCTGAAATTTGGCAACCACTGTCGACAGAAGGAGGTGAGGCCTACCAGGGAGCGGACTTGTTTCTGGGTCTTAGGGACAGGGGTTTCTAGGATGGTCTGTATTCGATCGGGTGTAAGTTTCCTCCCGTCTTTGGACAGGAGATGGCCTAGGTAAGTGACCTGGGGTTGGCAGAATTGCAACTTCTTCTTGGAGACCTTGTGGCCATTTTCCGTGAGGAAGTGCAGGAGTTGGATCGTGGCTGTGACTGCAAGTGGAGTGGTGTCGGCCGCCAAAAGGATATCATCGATGTACTGTATCAACACCAATCAATCAATCAATCAAGACATTTATAGAGCGCACTACTTACCCGTAGGGTCTCAAGGCGCTGGGGGGAGGGGGGTGCCGTTACTGCTCGAACAGCCAGGTCTTCAGCTTCTTCCTGAAGGAGAGGTGGTCTTGGGTCAGGCGCAGGTCGGTCGGGAGGGAGTTCCAGGTTCTGGCGGCCAGGTAGGAGAAGGACCTTCCTCCGGTTGTTGCTCTTCGGATGCGGGGGACGGCGGCGAGGGCGTGGTTGGCTGATCGGAGGTGGCGTTTGGGAGCGTAGAAGTTGATTCGGTTGTTGAGGTAGCTCGGGCCTTGGTCGTGTAGGGCTTTGTGTGCGTGGGTGAGGAGGCGGAAGGTGATTCTTTAGTTGACGGGGAGCCAATGCAGGTCTCTCAGACGTCCGGAGATGTGGCTGGTTCGTGGGATGTCGAGGATGAGTCTGGCTTAGGCGTTCTGGATCCGTTGGAGTCTCTTCTGGAGCTTGGCGGTGGTACCGGCGTAGAGGGCGTTGCCGTAGTCCAGTCGGCTGGTGACGAGGGCCTGGGTGACGGTCTTCCTGGTCTCGGTGGGGATCCACCAGAAGATCTTCCGTAGCATGCGTAGGATGTTGAAGCATGCCGAGGAGACGTTGTTGACTTGCCTGGTCATGGAGAGGGAGGAGTCCAGGATGAAGCTCAGGTTGCGTGCGTGGTCTGTCGGTTTGGGTGCGGTGCCCAGGGCTGGAGGCCACCAGGAGTCGTCCCATGCGGAGGGGGAGGAGCCCAGGATGAGGACCTCCGTCTTGTCTGAGTTCAGTTTCAGGCGGCTGGTCGTCATCCACTCGGCTACCTCTTTCATCCCTTCGTGCAGGTTGGCTCTGGCGGCGGCGGGGTCGTTGGTCAGGGAGAAGATCAGCTGGGTGTCGTCGGCGTAGGAGATTATGTTCAGGTTGTGTTGGCGTGCGATGGCCGCGAGGGGGCTCATGTAGACGTTGAAGAGGGTGGGGCTCAGCGAGGATCCTTGTGGGACGCCGCAGATGACTTCGGTGGCCTCTGACTTGTACGGTGGTAGACGGACTCTCTGTGTTCTTCCGTCGAGGAAGGAGATGATCCATTCCAGAGCCTTCTCCTGGATTCCGACGTTGCTGAGGCGCTGTACTAGGGTGCGGTGGCAGACAGTGTCGAATGCCGCGGAGAGGTGTAGGAGGATGAGGGCCGCTGTTTCTCCGTTGTCCATCAGGGCTCGGATATCATCGGTGGCGGCGATGAGGGCGGTCTCGGTACTGTGGTTGGCTCGGAAGCCAGACTGTGAGGGGTCGAGGGATCCATTCGTCTCAAGGAAGGCGGCCAGCTGCTTGTTGACGGTCTTCACGATGACTTTGGCTGGAAACGGGAGGAGCGAGATGGGGCGGTAATTCTTGAGTTCGGTGGGGTCCGCTGTGGGTTTCTTGAGTAGAGCGCTGAGTTCGGCGTGCTTCCAGCTCTCCGGGAAGGTGGCGGTGTCGAAGGAGGTGTTGATGATGTCTCGCAGGTGGGGTGCGATGACAGCGTCGGCCTTGTTGAAGACGTGGTGAGGGCAGGGGTCGGTCGGAGATCCGGAGTGGACGGAGTTCATCGTGCGGATGGTGTCTTCGGTGCTGATCGGCGTCCAGGCGCGGAGGGTGGTGGTGGGGGGTGGTGGCATGGTCATGGTGTGCGTTGGATGGTTGTTGAAGCTGTTGTGTATGTCCGCGATCTTGTTGTGGAAGTATGAGGCGAGGGAGTTGCAGAGGTCTTGCGATGGGGTGATGTCGTTGTTTCCTGCGCTGGGGTTGGATAGCTCTTTCACGATGTTGAAGAGTTCCTTGCAGTTGTGAGCGTTGTTGTCCAGCCGGTTCTTGAATGCAGTTTTCTTGGCGGCGCGGATCAGCTGGTGGTGCTTCCGGGTGGCAAGCTTGAGGGTGGTCATGTTGTCCGGTGTTGGTTCCCTTCTCCAGACTTTCTCGAGGGCTCGGCAGTTCTTCTTGGAGCTCTTGAGTTCGTCGGTGAACCATGGGGCTTTCTTGCTGCCGGGTCTGCTGGGCGGGGTCCTCAGCGGGGCGAGCTCGTCCGCGCAGTTGCTGATCCACTTCGTGAGGTTGTCGGCGGCCTGGCTGGGGTTCGCTGAGCTGGCAGGAGGGTGCTGGCTCAGGGAGGTGGCGAGCTGGTCGGCTGTGATCTTGTTCCAGCTTCTGCGGGCAGTCTGTTGCTGGTGGTGTTGGGTCGTCGTTCTTTTGAAGGTGAAGTGGACGCAGCTGTGGTCCGTCCATTGAAGCTCTGTGGCGTGGCTGAAGGTGATGTCTGTGCTGGATGAGAAGACTGCGTCGAGTGTGTGTCCGGCGAGGTGGGTGGGGGTGGACACCAGCTGCTTGAGTCCAAGATTGGCGAGGTTGTCGAGCAGGGTGCTGGTGTTGCAGTCGTTGTTGTTCTCCAGGTGGAAGTTGAGGTCTCCCAGGAGGATGTAGTCAGCGGAGGGGAGGGCATGCGGGCTGACTAAGTCGGCGATGTCCTCGCTGAATTGGGTGCGTGGTCCCGGAGGTCGGTAGATCAGAGTGCCTCTGAGGGTGGTCTTCGGGTCGGTGTGAATCTGGAAGTGCAGGTGTTCGGCGGTGGTAAGGGTGTTGTCGGTGCTGGTCGTGATACGGATGGTGTTCCTGTGGATGATGGCGATGCCTCCTCCCATCTGGTTGGCGGTGCGGTCCCTCCGGGTGATCTTGTAGCCCTCTGGGATGGCGATGGCGATGTCGGGAGCTGAGGAGGCGTTCATCCAGGTCTCCATGAGGAAGGCGACGTCAGGGGCTGTGGTGTCGAGGAGGTTCCAGAGTTCGATGGCGTGTCTGTGGACGGAGCGGGTGTTGAGCAGGATGCACTTGAGGTGGGTGCTGCTGGAGTTCGACTTGGCGGGTGCTGGTGCGATGCAGGTCCGGATGCAGGTGAACTTGCAGGCGTGGCAGCTGAAGGGTCCGTGGGTGTGCTTCGGAGTGGCTCGGTAGCATCCCTGGGTCCCGCCGGTGTTGAGTGCGATGAGTGTTGCGGCCTCGTAGGTCCGGCGGGTCGTCTTGTCTCGGCGGGGGCCAGGGGTCCTGGCACTGGGCGCGGTCCGGGCGCGGACGGGCGTAGACAGGCTTACCTTTGGCGCGCCTTCGGCGCACAATCGGCGCACCCGCTGCGCGTGACCACTGCGCGTTCGCACGGTCGCCATATATGGCGAAGTGCGCGGGGGGCGGAGCAGCTGGGAGGCGGGAGCGGGGAGGGTACAGAAGGCAAAAGGGGCGGGGTTTGTGGAAAAGTAAATTTTGCCATGTTGTATGTGCCTACGTGTTCCCCATCTTATGTTATATGTGCATGATTGATATGCATGTATTCCCCTCTGATCAATTAAAGACGCAATTACAGTTGTGTCCATCTCTAGTATGCCAGTTTCCAGTCTTCGTGAATACAACGAATATCAGGCCTATGTAAAGCTACGTTGCCACGTTTTACAGTGTGCACGTTAATTCATTGAATTGTCCCCGTTTCTAGGCCTCAAAAGGGCCCGGACTCAGATTCAGCTCCTGTTTCCTGAACCCTCCTCGAGGAGCGATACAGCCCCCACCTGCATCCCTGACCCTTCACTTACTTTCATGCCTCGCAGTGCCCGGCTCGGCCTGGCTCTGCCTCCCGGTCTGCCAAGAGTATGTTATGTTTCTAGTTATCAGTCCAGCCCTCCTTCTCTGCATTCCTAAGCTACTGAATCACATCAATAGTTTCCGTCATGGTCTAGCCTTTATGTCTCCATGTAAGAGAAATACTGTATTAATATTCATAGAATATTCCTCGCACACACACTACATGTAGAATTATGCCTGCACCAGTCTTAATGTCTGTTAGCCTTTGCCCTGATAACTTTTGGATTCTATCAACATGTTCTCTAAACACCAGATACTAGATATGCCTGGGTACATGTCGCTCTGACACTCCAGACTTTAGTCTCCTCTTCTAGCGCAGAAGTCATAGCCCCAGTTCTCCCTAGTAACACGTCATTGCCAGTTTGCGCGCACCACTAGGTTAAAGGTCCCAGCTGCTCAGGTAGCCCCCTCCATGTTTCCGCCCCTTTTATGACATATTCTGTTACGTTTACATCACATGTCTATGTATATATTCTCTAGTGGAGAAGTGTGGCTCAGGTGTTAGAGGCGGCAGACCCGGAAGCTGAGATCGGTCCTGGACCAGGGTTCAATTCCCCGCCTCGGCGGGTCTTGGGCTAAAAATTCCACGGACTCGACAATTCTCGCCCCGGTGCCTCCTCGACTCACGGGTTCACACTCTGCGACTCTGGGCAACAGCTTGCTTAATCTCCACAACGGCCCCTCGCGGCGGGATGCCTGACTTTCACCTTGTGGATACCCTGCTATCTCACAGGGGAATATCAGGAAGGGTTCCCTAAGCAAGCACCGGGAAACCCACTGCGGGTAGCTGTGCGCTATATAAGCTCAACTACATTTACATTTACATTTACATGTATACGCCCTGTACACGCCTCTTGTTACACCCATTTTATGCCTTATCTTTCGCGACTGCTACAAACCCCGCCTACTGCTACGCCTACTATATTGAATGTAATGTGTTTTGTTTAACTATATATACTGTGCACTGTTATTAAAAGTTATCCCTTATGCTCCCAGATCCTGCCCCCGGCAGCTGCCATCCCATTCCCGTACAGGCTGTCCTGTATGCTTAATTAAAGCCTGTCAACTCCAGCTACCTCGAATCTTGACTCTTATTTATTGAGCTATCTGTTTATATTGTATCCAGTCAAAAATAGAACCGGTAATTAATTATTTATTTACCACATAATGGCGCCCGAACAGGGACTTGCCCTTTCCCCACGCGCCGGAGAAGCCACGCAGGCCCCCTGATCCTCTGCAGCCGTGACGGAACCATACCGGCCACGTGCAGATATTTCTGCTTCAAGTATCCCTCAGGCCCACGGAGGAGACGGAGGTTGCGGTCCAGCATCCAGACGAGGCGGTGGAGGAACGCGGCGAGTCCCGACCAGAGCCCAAGCCGAGAGTCCAAGGTCCGAGGTATCCAGAGGCCCACCTGTAACTGAAGTCCGAAGTTCGTCCGTCCGTCGTCGTAGCAGTCCTGTCCAGTCCGAGGCCTTCCGTTCTTGCTGCCCGGTGAGTACCGTTGCTGGGGTAGTATCTAGACAGGGTCAATTAATTTGTCTCTGGTCCGTGGGTTTGGGTACACAGATCCAACACGAAGTGTCCACCTAGGTGGATGCGGGTCCTGACGTGTCTCTTTATGAGACCGGTAAGTTTCGTACTGTTTTAGCAGTGCATCTAGTCATTCCAGTAAGTTCTGTTCTGTTCTCGAGAAATTCATGTATTCTGTTTTCAGTATTCCATGTAATATTCTGTCCGAACTGTCGTTTTAAATGTTATTTCATGTGTTTTCAATGTCGTGGTATGAGTGATTTGTTTTCTTAAGTTATTATTGTGTTTATCGTGTATTGTATTGTGTCCAGATTCCAGTCTAAGTTATGCCTCTGTTCACGAAGTTACGTCAGTTAAAAACCAGAAAAGGTCTGCTCGAAGAAGCAGTTCCTGTCCCGCCTAGGGACAGTCCAGGTCATTTTATGTATCATAAGCATGGCATAAGTGCCATATTATATCTAGACTTATGGGTCGAGTATACTAAAGACCTAGAAGAGAAATATAGATGGCCTGTATCAGGTACATGGGATGCCGAGTGCATCATGCGAGTAGAAGAAGCATTATGGAAAAAGAAATCAAGACAGTCCCAGAAAGATGCCATCGAGTTATGGCGCAAAGAATCTCACAAAAGAACAGAGAAAGAAATCAGAAAGTCAGAGTTAAGTAGAGAATCCTCAGAAAGAGCCCAAGAAAGGGAATTGATCGAAATAGGTGAACGAGTTAAAGCCGAACAGTCAGACAGACAGAGAAATGCCCTTATTAAGGGTATGTATCCTCTTCTTGCCGAGGGCTTGCCGAAAGCAACCCCGGAAGCACCATGTAATTTTCCGCCGCCATTAGTTCCGATTAAGCTACGTCACAAACCGACCGCAGCTGATATTTTTCTCTCGTCCTATTTGGACGACACAGTCCCAGAATATGCAAATCCTGTTCCGCCAGCTCCTGTAAATAATGTAGTTCCTGTTCTTCCAGCCACCGGGGCACCTGTTACAGCACCTGTTACGGTACCCCCGGTCCAGCCCATAGTACAAATTCCCGCTACATCGGTCACTCTGCCAGCACGAAGAGTATCAGTCGACGATTCCAGTTTAGGGGCCGCGGGGGGAGGTCCTCCTGGTACCCCGCCGCCACACAAACGTGTAACGTTAGTCGAGTTACATGAACGTGCGTTACAGCGTACGCCCAAATATCAGTCCGTTGCAGATATCAGACGAGCTCTTACCGAATGCCGTTATGATCCAGTCCCAGGCGATGATAATATGGTTATATATTCATTGCGTGTAAGACGGGTGACCGAGTATTTGGACACCCTACCGAATATGAAAGAAGATCTAGACAGAATATATCGTTTCATCCGTACAGGAGACGATCCAGAAAGTATTGGCGAAATCATGTCTCTAAGGAAAGCTGAGACCCAGCTCATGCTATTAAAATTTCTAATTAATTGTTTAGTAAGGGAACAAGATTGTCCGACTAAAGATCCGATCGAAATGAAAGTTCTGACAAGGTGGAGTGATAATATAGCCGAGGGTAGACACAAGACACTCAGTAGTATAGAGAGTATGTACAAGAAAATTCGTAAGGAAATAATAAGGTTACACGAGAAACGCAAAGCAGCACAAGTAAGCGAGAAAGAAAACGACTCTTCTACTGAAGAGGTAGACGACGAGAATCCCACCAGAATAGCGTATGTAGGTAGATCTAGTCTTCCCTACCGACATTCACGCCTAGAACATAAGAAAGTTTTCCCTCCTCCAGCACCAGAACAAGATTCTCTAGAACAAGTATTTCAAGCTACCGATCACATTCTGAAATCACGAATCGGTTATAGTGAACTTAGTACCATGCATGAACAAGAACTAGTCCGATCAGCAGTCCGATGGGCTACTGATTCTACCACTTTTCCAGACGAAATAGTGGCACAAATGTTTCTGAAACTACCCCCAGCCGAGCAGCGACTGGTGGGTATGTATATGATCCAGCACCTCATCACACTGTATGAGGGTCAGCATTCTGATCCAGGTCCGTTACATGATGTCCTGAACGAGTTACTCCAGTATAAATGGAGAGGTTTAGGTACCGATTTAATTAGTATCATTCTAGAACAACGCCACAAATATAGAACGTTTCTGAATCCACATTTTGTTCACGTCTCACCCCCAGAAAGTAAATCATTCTACATAGATAGACAGCATCCTTTACGAGAAGTACACCCAGTTAGGACAGCGGGTGGTGAAATGCAACGAGTATTTGTTTACACCCCTATCACAAAGATGGAACTCTTAGAGATGAAGAAATTAATTCCCTGTCACGACAAAGATCCAGCAGGGTTCCATCGAGAATTAAAAGACATGCTCCGTATGGGAGAATACACGTATCCAGATATTATTAAAATGTTAAAGGTCCTGTTGCCCGCAGGGGTATATGAAAAACTCAAGGAAAAAGAATGGGAGGTGGGAGAGAAAAAGATTGATTGGACAGCTCTAGAAGCTGAAGATAAAATACGAGTACCAGGTACCGGTCTTGGGGACAAATGTAAAGAATTGCCCGAGTTATTGATTCAAGTTTTGCCAAGATTATTAGCCACGAAAAAGGAAGACTGGGATGCAATCTCAGCATGTAAACAGAAACAGGATGAAGATACTAGTGATTTTTATTCTAGATTCGAAAAATGTTTCATTATCAACAGTGGTCTGAAGACAGGTAGCGAGTCATACCCTCATCTTTTTGTTACTAAACTAGTGGAGAATTCAAGCCCACAAGTTAAAAATCGAGTTTTGAAAGTCGAAAGTACCTGGCAAGCTAGTACCCCGTCACAAATGTTACAGATGCTCCAGTATCACCAGAACAGAATCAGGGAAGAGCAAGAACACGAAAGGAGACGTATGAAAGATACGAAAATGAAAGTACTAGTTGCACAATCTGTTCCACAAGACAGTCAGAACAGGGGTCCGAATCAAGCCAGTCATCCTGCAGCTCCCGTTAAAGGGACATGCAATTATTGTAAACAGCCAGGTCATTTTATAAACGAGTGTGCAATTCTGAAACATAACATAGCAACTGGTAAAACTAAAGAAAGACCACGTCCGCCTAGACAAGAACAAGTTTCGCAGACTTCTCAGTCACCACAGAATGCACAACAGACAGCTCCAGCACCGCAGCCTATCGCTGCAACACAGCATGTTACACAGCAGATGTACCAGTATGCACAGTCAGAGTATCCAGATTATCAACAGTATTCATGAAACAGCCTAGAGAGGGAGGTAGGCTTGCCTCTCATCGAGATACCTGTAGATCAAGAGGGTCCCTATGTACACAGTCAAGTATTAGGGAAAGACAGAAAGTTTTTGATTGATACAGGGGCAAGTAGGACTACTATCAGTCATGACGAGGTTCCAGGGGCTCCGCTCTCAGGCTCTAAAAATGTTTCCCTTGGATTTTCAGGAAAACCGATTGTTAATGAGATTTCAAAACCAGTTTCCCTAGAAGTTGGTCCATTGTCCCGAACTACTGATTTGTTACTTACGAAGTCATGTCCAGAAAATTTGTTAGGCATCAAAACATTGAAAGAATTAGGTGCAGTAATTTGCTGCTCTCCAGAAGGAATACGTTTGTTTTTAAGAGACTTTAAAGGTCACTATGTATTACGTGATTTTGATCCAAGATTATTAAATGTTCCGCAGCATTTATGGGCGCAAGGTCCAACTGATGTAGGTTTTATGCAAATCACACCCCATCGTGTGACTCTCAAACAAGGTATAGTTTTGCCACGAATCAGACAGTACAGATTGCCACCTGAGGCTGTAGCAGCCTTATCCAAAATTATTGACGAGCTTATTGCTCAAGGAGTGGTTGTAGAAACTAACTCCAATGTATGTAATTCTCCTATCATCCCAGTCATGAAACGTACTGATCCAAATGCACCTCCAGTATATCGATTAGTGATTGACCTTCGAGAGCTTAATAAATGTATCATACCCCAGTATCCAGTAGTCCCAGATATTTCATCCCTATTGACAGCCATTGATTCTGAAGCTACATTTTTTACTGTTATAGACCTCAAGAATGCATTTTTTAGTGTTCCGATTCATCCAGACAGCCAGTACCTTTTCGGTTTTTGTTTAAATGGAAGGAGCTATAAATTCACACGAGCTCCTCAAGGTTTCACAGAAAGTCCTAGTATTTACAGTCAAGCACTTAAAAGACAACTAGACAACATTCACATGCCAACAGACACTGCCCTGCTCCAGTATGTCGATGATCTACTGATCACAGCCCGTTCTGAACGTGACTGCGAGCGAGCGTCGCTTACAGTCCTGTATTTTCTGGCCGAGCAGGGGCACAAGGTGTCCCCTTCCAAATTACAATTCTGTGTCCAGCAAGTGATCTACTTAGGCCACTTACTGTCCAAGTGGGGTAGGCAGTTGACACCAGACCGTATCCAGTTAATAGCGAGTCTTCCACAGCCCAAGACACAGAAGGAGGTACGAGCTTTTATTGGCCTCACTTCTTACTGCAGACAATGGATTCCTAAGTATGCATTTCTAGCCAAGCCACTGATACAGTTAACGACACAGGAGGCAGCCGTATCGACTGTCCTCCCTTGGACCCAGGAACATACACTTAGTTTTAATGAATTAAAGAAAGCCTTATGCCAAGCACCTGTTCTAGCTACACCGAACTACAGTAAGCCTTTTACACTTTTTGTCACAGAACGTGATGGTACTGCATTATCTGTTCTCACACAAGATCAAGCAGGACAGTACAAGCCTTGTGCTTATTTTTCGAGCACATTAGATCCAGTAGCCCAGGCTCTGCCTGCGTGCCTCAAGTCAGTTGCAGCCACAGCTCTAGCAATCAGACAAAGTGATTCCATAGTGTTAGGACACTCCCTGACAGTACAAGTTCCACATTCCGTGGAAGTTCTTTTAAACCGAACACAGACTCAGCACTTGACAATTGCACGTTTAACAGGTTATGAACTGACACTGTTCCAGCCACACATAGAAATCAGACGCTGCAACATTCTAATTCCTGCTACACTGTTACCGTCAGTTACTTTAAATCCTGCCACACATGATTGTGTGGAAGTTGTTAACACTATGACTAAGCCAAGACAAGACCTGACAGACATCGCATTACCTAACCCCGACCTGACACTTTATGTGGATGGTTCATGTAAGAGAACAAGTACAGGAGAACTAGTAGCCGCGTATGCAGTGACTACTGACACTGAAGTTATTGAAACACACCGTATTGACACCCTGTCTGCTCAAGCAGCAGAGCTAGTTGCTCTGACCCAAGCCTGCATACGTGCCAAGAACCTGAAAGTAAACATATACACAGATTCACGTTACGCATTCGGAGTCGTACATGACTTCGGAGTGCTCTGGCAGGAGAGAGGTTTCATGACTTCTCATGGAACCAAGATTCAGCATGGTCTCCTCATTCAAGCTCTGTTAGATGCAATACATTTACCGACAGCTATCGCTATCATGAAGTGCAAGGCACATACGAAAGTTACTGACATTATTTCCCAAGGTAACGATCTAGCCGATCGAACAGCCAAGCTTACAGCTCAGACTCCAGACATTCCAGTTAACACGACACAGACACTCACTCCAGATCCGACTACTTGTATGACAGTTAAGGACCCTACACAAGATGTCATAGACATACAGTTACATGCTACTCCTGAAGAAATCAAGAAATGGTCCGAACAAGGAGGGGTCCAGACAGATCAGGGATGGTTGACGAAGGGAAAAGCCACATGGTTTCTTCCCGACTCTATGGTTCAAGTCATTATTAATACCGCACATAGTCCAGCACATCTAGGAGAAAAAGCTATGTTAGACAGTATACAGAACCTTTGGTTCAACAAGCATTTACGAGCTGCAGCCAAGCAGAAAGTCCGTACTTGTATGATATGTTGTCAGTTCAATCCAGGTAAAAGTGTCCCGGTGGAACAAGGTGGATTCCAACCTCCTGACCACCCTTTTGAAGTCCTCCAGATGGATTATATTCAGATGGAGCGATGTCGAGGTTTCAAGTATGTCCTCGTAGTTGTATGCGCTTTGTCCAGGTGGACAGAAGCATATCCAGTTCCAGATTACACAGCCGCGACCACTGCCAAGCAGTTGGTTCGTGAATTCTTTCCCCGCTATGGACTCCCTAGGGTCGTGTATTCTGATAACGGCCAGCCATTCTCATCTGAGTTAATGAAACATGTTTCCCTTTTGTTAGGGTACCAGTGGAAGTTCCATTGTGTGCGCCATCCTGAAGCAGCCGGTCTCGTAGAGAGACATAATCAGACCCTGAAAATCCGTATTGCCAAGATATGTAAAGAGAAAGGTGTAGACTGGCTAGTTGCCCTGCCAGTTGCTTTATTCTTCATGAGGATGGTTGCACATTCCAGATCAGGTCTGTCCCCTTATGAGGTCGTATTCGGCCTCCCCCCAAACATGTGGGGTACACCTAGACCCCGCAGTATTACAGATGTTTCCAGTAATATGTTGACAGATTACCTAGCTTCCTTGATGTCTGCCCTACACTCTTGTCGTTCGCAGGTTGCCGCTGCATTTCCAGACAATACTGAAGTGAAACCGCACGAGGTCATTCCAGGAGACCTTGTTCTCGTAAGGAACTTTGATCGTTCAAGTCCGCTGGAGCCCCGTTGGAAGGAGCCACGACTAGTCCTCCTGACCACCCGCACGGCCGTGAAGTTGGAAGGCCGCAAGGGTTGGGTCCATCTGTCGCATATCAAGAAATTCCATGGAGTCCGGAAAAAGACGTTTATAAAGGACATTTCTAAAGACTGTTCCATTTCTAAAGACTGCCTGAAGCCAGACTCTAAACCAGACATTGATTTGAATCCCGAACTGAAAGCTCCTCTGTTAGAGAAAACTCCGCAACAGGAGTATAAGTTAAAGCTCCGGTCTAATAAAATAAGTCAGCCAGTTTAATTGTCTAAGTCCCTCTCGGGTGAAACGGTTAGACAGGTTTCTGACATGTATGAGATAGACCCCCATAGTGAGAGAGTTAGTCAAAACTCTATAAGATGTATCGTTTTTCTAAGTTTTATATTGTTTCTAAGTTTGATGGTCACCTGCACAAGTTATGCATTGCATTTATGTTTTCCAATTTCTCATGTAAATAAGTTTTCTAATGCTACAGTAGAGCACACATTTAGTGATCTGCCTCCTCACGAGTTATCCTATCGTCTTGCTATGAGAAATAATACATTCATCAGAATGTTACACTATTCACACCAGACCAGCAATGCCACTAATTGTTGGGTGTGTGGTCGACTCCCCCCTTTCCAGACGCCGAAGGGAGTTCTGCCACTCTTTCCTTATCCGTTTTCACATAATGGTTCGTGTGGAGCATGGTCCACGTTAACGTCATCCTCCAATGATATGTCCCTTCTGAATAGAACATGTTTTCCAGACAAGCAAGGTCTCTCCCATAGAACAGGGTTAGATCTAGAAAATGAAGTATATGATTTAGGTAATTATTCTTAGAATTTCATGGTCCTGAATGTTCAGTCTGATACTACTCCAGACTTACCTGCTATTTCAGTACTACCAGTTAAAGGCGAATGATGTGTCAGAAATAATGGTTCCGCACATGTAGGACATAGTGATTGTACTACTACTGTCGAGTATAGTGACAGTGGGAAATCTATTTTCAAAGCCTCACGTCATTCTTATTTTGTTTGTGGTCAGACCGCATATGTTCGTCTGCCCCTCGATTGGGATGGAACATGTTACATTGCCTTCCTACTGCCACCAGTTTTTCTAGCCCCATCTGATTATCACAGAAACACACATCTAGTACACGTCAGACATAGAAGGGAGATCGAGTCCCCAATTGTCGATCAAACTGAAACTACTCTAGAACAATATCAAGATTTCAATAAAGGTTTCTTCTTCTTTATAGGCCCTGTCCAGAATAGTAAGTTAATACGTAGGTTAACCAGAACCCTTGAAGCAGTAGTGAATGAGACTACTTCTGCTCTAGGTAACTTAACCGAAGAGCAATCTGCTATGAGATTTGTCGTGCTCCAAAATCGTCTCGTTCTTGACGTCATACTGGCCGATAGAGGAGGAGCATGTAGAGTCATCGGATCTAGTTGCTGCATTTTCATTCCTAATAACGCGCCGTCTGTTTATTCAGCTATAA
Source organism: Lissotriton helveticus (assembly GCF_964261635.1). NCBI lineage: Eukaryota > Metazoa > Chordata > Amphibia > Caudata > Salamandridae > Lissotriton > Lissotriton helveticus. The sequence continues at coordinate 2,135,861,892 of NC_136065.1, read as the reverse complement.
CCAGACTTCATAAAATTGCCCATCAGTTACACCAGAATCCAGGCACCTGGACATGGTCCGGTTGGCTCTGGAGTATCATATCCGCCTGGGGATGGAAAGTATTGTCATTCCTAGGTATTGCAGTAACGATCATATTCAGTTGCTGCCTCTGTATACAATGTGGCCCTGCGATTTGCGGCATTTGTGCTACCTCTTGTATTCCTAGTCCTAAATACCGTTCCAAGACAATTCGAGACGAGCAAATGATGCTATATGAAATGATAGATGGTATCATGAATATTGATGTTTCCTGATGGAAACGTAGGGCACAAGGAGGGAATGTGGAAAAGTAAATTTTGCCATGTTGTATGTGCCTACGTGTTCCCCATCTTATGTTATATGTGCATGATTGATATGCATGTATTCCCCTCTGATCAATTAAAGACGCAATTACAGTTGTGTCCATCTCTAGTATGCCAGTTTCCAGTCTTCGTGAATACAACGAATATCAGGCCTATGTAAAGCTACGTTGCCACGTTTTACAGTGTGCACGTTAATTCATTGAATTGTCCCCGTTTCTAGGCCTCAAAAGGGCCTGGACTCAGATTCAGCTCCTGTTTCCTGAACCCTCCTCGAGGAGCGATACAGCCCCCACCTGTATCCCTGACCCTTCACTTACTTTCATGCCTCGCAGTGCCCGGCTCGGCCTGGCTCTGCCTCCCGGTCTGCCAAGAGTATGTTATGTTTCTAGTTATCAGTCCAGCCCTCCTTCTCTGCATTCCTAAGCTACTGAATCACATCAATAGTTTCCGTCATGGTCTAGCCTTTATGTCTCCATGTAAGAGAAATACTGTATTAATATTCATAGAATATTCCTCGCACACACACTACATGTAGAATTATGCCTGCACCAGTCTTAATGTCTGTTAGCCTTTGCCCTGATAACTTTTGGATTCTATCAACATGTTCTCTAAACACCAGATACTAGATATGCCTGGGTACATGTCGCTCTGACACTCCAGACTTTAGTCTCCTCTTCTAGCGCAGAAGTCATAGCCCCAGTTCTCCCTAGTAACACGTCATTGCCAGTTTGCGCGCACCACTAGGTTAAAGGTCCCAGCTGCTCAGGTAGCCCCCTCCATGTTTCCGCCCCTTTTATGACATATTCTGTTACGTTTACATCACATGTCTATGTATACGCCCTGTACACGCCTCTTGTTACACCCATTTTATGCCTTATCTTTCGCGACTGCTACAAACCCCGCCTACTGCTACGCCTACTATATTGAATGTAATGTGTTTTGTTTAACTATATATACTGTGCACTGTTATTAAAAGTTATCCCTTATGCTCCCAGATCCTGCCCCCGGCAGCTGCCATCCCATTCCTGTACAGGCTGTCCTGTTCCTGTCCTTTTATGCTTAATTAAAGCCTGTCAACTCCAGCTACCTCGAATCTTGACTCTTATTTATTGAGCTATCTGTTTATATTGTATCCAGTCAAAAATAGAACCGGTAATTAATTATTTATTTACCACAGGTTAGCGGCGGTGGCGGGAACCGGGGAGCGGGGAGGGGGGGGCGAAGGGGCTAACGCACAAGCAAAAACAGAAGGCAAAAAAGCAATTTACAGGGAGACAGGCTACAAAACACTAAATATACAAATTACAGGGAGACAGGCTACAAAACACTAAATAACAGCAATAACGACGGGGGCAGGTCGCGGACCACGCCGCTAGAAGGTAGGGGGCGTGGTCACGCGTTGGAAGCTCGGCTAGCGAGGCAGAAGGCAGGGAACACGCACACAGCAGCTGGTGGCCGTGCGGCGCGGGGGTGTCCTAGGGCTAGGTCACACTCACCTGCGTCGCACGGTCGCCATATATGGCCAAGTGCGCGGGGGGGCGGAGCAGCTGGGAGGCGGGAGCGGGGAGGGTACAGAAGGCAAAAGGGGCGGGGTTAGCGGCGGTGGCGGGAACCGGGGAGGGGGGGCGAAGGGGCTAACGCACAAGCAAAAACAGAAGGCAAAAAAGCAATTTACAGGGAGACAGGCTACAAAACACTAAATATACAAATTACAGGGAGACAGGCTACAAAACACTAAATAACAGCAATAACGACGGGGGCAGGTCGCGGACCACGCCGCTAGAAGGTAGGGGGCGTGGTCACGCGTTGGAAGCTCGGCTAGCGAGGCAGAAGGCAGGGAACAAGCACACAGCAGCTGGTGGCCGTGCGGCACGGGGGTGTCCTAGGGCTAGGTCACACTCACCTGCGTCGCACGGTCGCCATATATGGCCAAGTGCGCGGGGGGGCGGAGCAGCTGGGAGGCGGGAGCGGGGAGGGTACAGAAGGCAAAAGGGGCGGGGTTAGCGGCGGTGGCGGGGAGCGGGGAGGGGGGGCGAAGGGGCTAACGCACAAGCAAAAACAGAAGGCAAAAAAGCAATTTACAGGGAGACAGGCTACAAAACACTAAATATACAAATTACAGGGAGACAGGCTACAAAACACTAAATAACAGCAATAACGACGGGGGCAGGTCGCGGACCACGCCGCTAGAAGGTAGGGGGCGTGGTCACGCGTTGGAAGCTCGGCTAGCGAGGCAGCGAGGCAGAAGGCAGGGAACACGCACACAGCAGCTGGTGGCCAGGGGGCGTCCTAGGGCTAGGTCACACTCACCTGCGTCGCACGGTCGCCATATATGGCCAAGTGCGCGGGGGGGCGGAGCAGCTGGGAGGCGGGGAGGGTACAGAAGGCAAAAGGGGCGGGGTTAGCGGCAGCGGTGGGAACCGGGGAGCGGGGAGGGGGGGCGAAGGGGCTAACGCACAAGCAAAAACAGAAGGCAAAAAAGCAATTTACAGGGAGACAGGCTACAAAACACTAAATATACAAATTACAGGGAGACAGGCTACAAAACACTAAATTACAGCAATAACGACGGGGGCAGGTCGCGGACCACGCCGCTAGAAGGTAGGGGGCGTGGTCACGCGTTGGAAGCTCGGCTAGCGAGGCAGAAGGCAGGGAACACGCACACAGCAGCTGGTGGCCGTGCGGCGCGGGGTTGTCCTAGGGCTAGGTCACACTCACCTGCGTCGCACGGTCGCCATATATGGCCAAGTGCGCGGGGGGGCGGAGCAGCTGGGAGGCGGGGAGGGTACAGAAGGCAAAAGGGGCGGGGTTAGCGGCGGTGGCGGGAACCGGGGAGGGGGGGCGAAGGGGCTAACGCACAAGCAAAAACAGAAGGCAAAAAATCAATTTACAGGGAGACAGGCTACAAAACACTAAATATACAAATTACAGGGAGACAGGCTACAAAACACTAAATAACAGCAATAACGACAGGGGCAGGTCGCGGACCACGCCGCTAGAAGGTAGGGGGCATGGTCACGTGTTGGAAGCTCGGCTAGCGAGGCAGCGAGGCAGAAGGCAGGGAACACGCACACAGCAGCTGGTCGCCGTGCGGCGCGGGGGTGTCCTAGGGCTAGGTCACCCCCACCTAGGTCAACACCACTCCATCCGGTAACTGGACTGCGTCCAGCTGTCTCTTGAGGGCCTGGCTATAGATGCTGGGACTTTCAGTGTAGCCTTGGGGTGCTCTACAAAATCTATATGAGCGGGCTTTTAAGGTGAAGCCGAAAAGATAGCGGCTGTCTGGGTGGATGGGGATGGAGAAGAATGCATTCTTGAGGTTAATTACAGTGAAGGTGGTGGCAGTGGAAGGAATCAGAGTCAGAATGGTGGTGATATCTGAGACTACAGGGTACTGAGGTACAAATACTTTGTTGACCTCTCGTAGGTTGATGATGAAGCGGTACGCTTTCTCATCTCCCTCACCCTGCTTCTTTACAATGGGTAGGATAGGGCTGTTGCAAACATTGCTAACTACTTCCTCTACCACCCCTGCATCTATCAGGGACTGGATGATCTTTACCAATGCCTTCTCGCCCTCGGGCGATATCCGATATTGTGGAAGTTTTGGGAGCACTGCGTCCTGTCGAACAGTTATATGCACAGGGTCAATCATCATGCGTCCTACGTCCGAGTCAGTTTTGGCCCACAGGTACAGAGGTAGAGTGTTGAGTAGGGACAAGTCAGCATCAGTGATGGAAAACATGCGTAGAGTGGGACAAGGTCTGAGCAGAGTCGGGTTGTCGTATAGAATGACTCGAACTCCGTTTTGTGAACACCTAATAGTAGCTCGGAAATGTTTCAATAAGTCAAGTCCCATAATGGCATTGGGGGTGTTGGATGAGAGCAAAAACGTTGTGTCAGTGGTGTTATTTTCCAGGTCAAAGGAGTTCAGTGTGGACAAGGGATTAGTGGAGGGCGTTCCATCAAAACCTATTGATGTCACATGTGAGCCAGACAAGGGTGCTCTTGGAATCAGTCGTTTAGATAACGCACTACGTGTTGCGCCAGTGTCTACCAAAAATGGAGACTTCGTACCCAGGACCTTAGCGGTGACATAAGGACCTTGCTGGTCAACATGGAGCTCGACTGGATCCCTCCCTTGCCCTTGGCAGTCCTATGCGAAGTCGTGGGTGTCGTCGCAGTCAGACTGTTGGTACTGGTTCTGTCGGGGACGGTCAAACGTGTTCGGTCTGCCTGGCCTGTCGTTGTTGGTGTCGCTCGTGTACCCTCGTCCCTGTCCTCTATTTCTTGGCCCACCCGCTACGTCTCTTGTGTCCCTATTTTTGTTTGCTTCTTGCAGAACCGGGCACTGAGATTTCCAATGACCAAATCCTTTGCAAAACGCACACTGGTTCTCATCGATGTCTTTAAGTCCAGCGTAGGGTGCGGATGTACGGTCTCTAGGGGGTGGATTTCTAGGAGCATTCAATTGGTAACTTCCTTTGTACTGTTCCCTTCCTATTGTCACCCCTTGCAATTGTGCGATCATCACCCTTTCTTTTAGGTCCTTTTTCTTTTTCTCAGTCGCCCTATCGTTCTCATTCTTTTGATGTTCATAGTACTGGGCCATCTGAAGGATAGCTACAGGTTTGGAGGCCGCCCAACTACTCTCGCTAGTCTGTAGTTTCTGCGAGACTTCCTGCGACAGACCTTTGACATAATTCTCGACAAACAGATGATGTCCGGTTGCAGTGGTCATGTCCTGGCCACTGTAATCGGAGAACACCGTCTCAAACCGGGAGAAGTATTCTGATACGTCTTCCTGGGGTTTCTGGCGGCAGGCCGTTACTATCGACCAGTCCACCTTCTTTTCTGGGATCAGGGTCTTTAATTTCTGGACGATCTTGTCTGGGAGGTCTAAAATGGATTTTAAAGGTTTCTGTCCGGGCTCTCGTTGCCTATCTATGCCATCGAGTTGTGACCAGGTATGTCCGAACAGCTCAAGGTGGTCGACTTTCCGGATTTGCTTCCACACATCAGCTGGCAGACATAGCCCGAAAAACAAATCGATGTCCGCTAGGGTCATAATCGTCGAGCCCAAGGCCGTGCCTAATTCAGTATAAAAGGCAGTGGGGTTATTTCGTAAATCAAGCAAGGATTTTCGGAAAGTCAGGATGTCTTGCCGATCCCATGGTTGGTAGACCCAGTTATAAACTACTCTCCCTCTCGCATCTTGGTGGTTAATGTCATCATGCGTTCCCTGTCCTCTTGGGGGAACCCAGTAGGGAGCGGCCTTCTTTATAGGCATCATTGTGTCAGTTTTTTCTGTTCTCGGTTCGGTCGCTACAGGAGTCGTAGCGTTGGTTTCTAGCCTCTGTTCAGTGAGGTGGCGGAAAACTTCAAGCGTACGCGTGAAGAGGTCCGTCACATCACACTCACCTTCATCCCCAATGTCAACTTTCCTATACTGAGTCATTAGGCTCTCAGGACCTTTGTCTTGGTATCGATCCTCATAGGTATTGAGGGTGTGATAACAAAATCGCACAACAAAGTGTCGTTTGCGGCTATTGGCATATGAATTGTACATATCCGTTACGTATTCCTCGCTCTCTTTTCGTTCCACCAGTGCCTTCACTATCTTATCGATCCCTGCTCGTTCATCTTTGCTTAATCGGTTCATTCTAGTGGAATCTTTCCTTCTAGCTTCTGGGTCATCTAGTGTTACTGCTTGAGCTGCGTTGAGTACAAGGGGTTCAGCCGGCGCGGAGGCCGTGAGGACCGAGGTCCTGGCACTATTCTCACCTGTACTTGGGGGCTGCGGGTGTTGTATTAAGGGTTGGGAAGGGGCGTATGGAGGGGGCATGTAGATGATTGGGGGACCTAGTAATAAATCATCATTCGCTCGTTGTTTCGAGGTTAACTCAGGGTAGAGTGTAGAGTGTAGAGGGTGTTCTAACGGGGCACTGGCCCGATGTTTCGGACTCTTGCTTCCGTTTGGCTTCCTCTCTCTCCTTTATCTCTTCCTCTAACTTTTTAGCAGCTAGGTGAGCTGCTTTTCGTAGCTCTTTCTCTAATCTAAATTCGTCTCTCTTTTTCCGATGCTCTGCTTCTTTGCGCCACATGCAGAGACTATCAAGCATAGTGAGCGTTGTCTTATTGTTACGAAGGGCTGTTTCCAGCACGTTTATTTTATTGTCATCAAAGGATCCTATCAGTGGCCACTGACTTTCCTGATCCTTTCTTGTATATTTATGCCATAGCTTACTATAGGCTATGGCGACTAGTCCATATTTAGTGAACATGTCCTTATTAGGGGTGCCTTCCAGTGGAGCTGGATGGTTCATCTCTAATAAGCGGTCTGGGCTGAACCAACTACCAATCAGTGGGGAGAAGATAGGCATGACAGATTACAAAGGGGGACAAAGGTCCGCACTACCTATCCTTCACTACTTGCAAAGACTAGACAGAATATTTCTTTTCTACGTTATTTGCAAACAGAGAATATCTCAAAAAGAACCAACTTCGAACAATCAATGTTCGGACAATCAATCAGTGGGGAGAAAAATAGGCACAACAGATTACAAAGGGGGACAAAGGTCCGCGCTACCTATCCTTCACTATCTGCAAAGGAAGAGAGAATATTTCTATTCTTCCCCGTTTGCAGGCAGAGAATATCTCAAAAAAGAATCAATGAGTAATACTAGTATTTTCAAACAATCAAACAATCGTTTCGCAATTTGTCGTGTTACACGACCTTATCCGGACCGCATGGACAGTTTCTAGTCTTCCGCTTCCAGCGCCCGATCGTCCTCTATTCTCCGTAATTGCCGCGGCACTCCTGATTGTTCCCAGTCAGGACCGTAGATCACTCGAGAGAGGTCTGCTCGGAACCGGTGAAGTTCGCATGATCGGCTCCCAGACGAGGGTCTATCGGGCAGGTGCACTCCCGATCGTTGCAGTCGTTCACTCTGTCGTCAGGACCTCTCCCACTGGATCCACGTGTCGCTGATGGGCCCCACGTTGGACGCCAATTGCAAAAGGGTAGGCAGATTTCAACCGATAACCTTTAAATATTGCCCGGCGTTACGCCTCTCATACCACTCGAAATGATCAAACAAAGAGGCGGGCGCTGGAGACTGGAAGGCAGGAAACAGTAGTTTATTCCGACGGAGCAGAACACATCAAATCAGACAGCAAGGTATCTTCTCGAGGTGCTCTAACAACATCTCTGAGGCCTGGCCTCTTATACACTGGTTTATAGCTTTATTGCATGAAACACATTCTTGTCAACACTTTGATGTACGGAAAGACATCCTCAGAATCCCCACTTCAAGCCCGTTCCCACACACATTTACAGTAGAAGTCCCCACCCTGATCTCAGTAGGTGATGACTGTCACGCAGCTGGACATTCCGCCGATTCCCGGAATGTGTGCGGCTGATTGAATCTCATGGGGTGGGGGCTTTGATCAGTCGTAGATCCTTTGAAGAGGGACAGCTTCCTACTGTAGGGGGCAATAAACCGCATCCGCAGGGCTAGGTGATGGCCTGGGATTGGGTCGGACAATCGGGCACAGAGGAAGGGGGTTCATCAAAGGATGTGCGATCATGAAAGGGACGGAGGGAGGTGTTAGCCGGGTACGGGATGTGGCTCCGAGGCAGGGCCGTGCTGAAGGGGTGGTTTATGGCCCAGGCATGTGAGAGCGGGGGCTGTCAGTGCGCGGGGGATGCTTGCGAGGTCAGAGAGGGAGAGAGAGAGACGCGCTGGCTATCGGCAGTGGGCAGAGAGGCCATGGCATTCAAAATGGCTGCTACTTACACGCACATATGAGCCTGAAAAGGGACAAGATGGCGCCGATAATGTTTACGCCGCAATCTAGATTTTAACAATAGGGTCCAGGACCCCACCCCGCCCTGTTTGTTGCAATACCACATGGCGGTGGTGTTGTCTGTGAACACCTGCACCACACTTCCCCAGACAGAGGGAAGGAATGCCTTCAGTGCACGTCGGATCACCCGCAGCTCCAGAAGGTTGATATGGAGCCAGGACTCTGCCGGAGACCAGAGGCCTCTGATCTCCACCTCTCCCTAGCGGCCTCCCCATCCCAGGAGGGACGCAATCCGTCACCACTGTGTGCTCCAGTTGGGTAAGGAAGAGGGATCTGCCGTTGACCCAATCTCAATTCGTGAGCCACCACTGCAATCGTTGAGCAGTGCCCTCCGAGATCTGGACATGAGCGGACAGGTTGCCCTGATGCTGTGCCAACTGGAACAGAAAATCAAGTAGGGAATGGATCACCTGTCCTGCATAACCTCGGTTAGCAGTTCCTCGTGTTCAATGTCCCAATGAAAAACCCTCAATCATGTGTAAAGGATGGGTTTGTCCGTATATCTTGATTCTCCGCCTCTTAATCACGTGACAGCATCATCATGGGGTTGGTGCTCATGCTTCCTCCACCCGGAGGTGAACCCCTGGTTAGTGCAGTAGTGATAAGTGATTTTTAGGGCTTAGGTGTGGCTTTAAAAATACTCGTACAGCCAGAGATCTGGATTAGAGATATAGGTTAAAAAATAAAGTTACGTGCGTTCTGAGATTGAGTTATGGATCTCCCGCACTTGTTAAGAGTCCTTTAAAATGGTCGACATGTTTCAGCCCTTGATTTGCCTCTATAGGTCAGGTGGGCTTTCTTCAGGACCAGGGTGAGTAGGTGATGTGAGACTGAGTGTCTCCGAGTGTGTGCCCCTCAAAAAAATTTCGTTGTCAAGGAGAAGTGAGAAGAAGATATATTAATCTAATTCTTGGCAAGGTCCAGCGGTACCTGTAAAAGAAGAGGGTGGGGGAGGGAAGGGGGGAAACACAAACGTATACAGATGGATTGAGTAGGTCACTTTTCCTTGCAGTGCTGTCGGTTTGTTTGTGCTTTGATTATTTCAAATAATTATTTCAAATAATCAGAATTAGCAACTAGAAAATGGCAATACTTCAAGACTAAACCACCACTCTCATGTTTGGCAAAAAAAAATTCTCTCCGTTCTAGAAAGATAGCGAGTAACGGTATGTTCATAAAATGACTGTGTATCGTAATAGGCAAAATATCTCTGCTTGTTCAGTTAATAAGAAATGGTTGAGGGTTGTTAAGGTGTCTAATCCCCTCCATGCGCCACTTCTAAAATAGGTGTCTTAGTATAGCCTATCCTCATACTTCGCTTACTGTTGTGTTGGGGAAGGAAAGGGATGCGGCTTCGGTATTTTCTAGAATTGTAGCCACTCATGTGTGTTAACCTTGTACGAATGGTAGCATGCAGTCAGCGGCCGCCCGGTATAGCGGCCAATGTGATAACTTACATTCATACATCGTAAATTATTAATCTGCATTCGTGTCCGCATTTGGAGTTGAGAATTAGCGGCACGTGTCTATGCGAGGAAATAGGACTCGTACTTCTAAATAAATAAATTTGAATACGCCCGATCAACGTACTATTGTGCGTAAGATGGCTATGCAATGGGCGCGTTGTACAATTACTTAATGGCGTGAGGCGCCCGTTTTAACATTCTCACACATACCTTCCGTGATTCTGAAACCTGCTTCAACGGGCTGCCAGTGAGTCTTTTATGCCTTCTAGATAAAGAACATGGCTTAAATTAAAAAGGGTGAGAGGTACATTACGGTTTAGATGTGGAGTCCGCTTCGAGTTGTTGCATCTACCTTCGGCATCCTGTCAACACGACTTGTGCTGACTCTGCTACTCTGAGCCTGGATCATTCGCTCCGTTTCCAGGTGTTTTTTTTATGTTTGGGGTTTGGAATGAAAAACGAAGATAGACTGGAGTTCGGGTGATAATCTTTTTTTTTCAAAAAGTGGTCTGTTTTTGTATTGTGATCTAAATGGTTATGACTTCATGTTTTGGATATTTCAGTGAACCGGGCAATGAGAATAATAAGAATAAAGATAGATGCTGTTAATCATGTTTCTGTTAGAGAATCACATACTGATAAAGTGGTTATGTGATTGCTTTTATCCATCACACATGTTTCTTGCCAGTTGGTCAGTGGTCCTCCCAGTATTTCTAGTTTATGTTTAATGGAGGAGTAATATCGTAATGGGGACATTTGAATGAATATGGCTCATTTGGGAGTTCATGTGATATTGTCATATGTCATTTCCTTTGTCATTCAACTATTTAGGCTCAGCCAAGGTATCTGATCATTCAGCTCTAAGGTATCCATTTTTAGTCTATGTACCCATCTTTGTTCCGTCTCAAAGAGTATTTTTTCGGCATTGGGAGTTCTTGTTGTTAGTGTTTCTAGAATTATCCACTCTAAATCTTCCACCGTGTGTTTTGTCTCTATGTAGTAATTACTCATCTTTGTGGTATTCCCCTTGCATTTTACGTTGCTCCTGTGTTCGCATATCCTTTGTTTTGCTTTGCAACATGTCATCCCTATGTAGCGCATATTGCACGGACAGGTGATCATGTAGATGACATGTGTAGTATTGCAATTTGCGTGGGTTCTTATAGTCCACTTGAAATCAGGTAGTAGTTGAATGAATTTGGTTGCTTTTGTTAAGTCACATACGGAACATGAACCGCATGGGTAGTGGCCTGCAATGGGGGGGGTTGTTCCACAGTGGGGGAATTTCATCTTCACGTCTTTTTGGAGCAGGTCTATACTAGCATATCTCTAAGGTTGCGTGTTCTCTTGTTTCCAAATCTTGGTTTAGGCCAGTTAATGGAGGCGGAAGTAAAAATTCGCCAATTCTTATTGACTATCTTTTTTACATTATTGGAAGCTATGTTGTACGTTGTGACACAGGTCATTCGATCTTTCTCCAGTGTTTCTGGTGTGGTATCTAGTAGATTGTCTGTGTTGGTTTCTTGCCCTCGTTTTGCATTTGTTAATAACTCTCTGGGGATAGTCTCGATTTTTTAGTTTTTCACTGCGATCGTTTGCCTGTTCTTTGTATTCTTGTCTTGCTGCAGTTACGCCTCAGTCGCAAGAATTGACTGTAGGGGAGGTTTTCTCTAAGTGGACGAGGATGAAAGCTCTGGTATGAGAGCAGACTGTTCTTTGCCGTCGGTTTAACGAAGGTCTTTGTGTGTAAAGTATTGCCTTCGGTATATATTGTTATGTCCAGAAAATCGAGTTTCTTTTTATCCGCTGTGTATGTAAATTTCAGCCACTTGTCCCTGGTGTTTATCCATCTGTGGAACTCTTGAAGACGTTCCAGGTCACCCTCCCAGATGAGGATGTTGTCTTCTGTGTAGCGCTTCCAGAATAATATCATGTGATGGAAAGGATTGTGGATGTTCTGTATGTGAGTTCCTTTAAAGTCGCTGACATAAAGACCGGCCACACTTGGGGCAAAAGTGCTGCCCATGGAAGTTCCATGACATTGTTGGTATAGGGTGTTGTATCAACAATGTCATGTCAAGCTGCAACCACCACCATCACCTTCGTGAACACCCAAGGGGCGCTGGTAAGGCCGAAAGGGAGCACGGCAAACTGAAAATGCTCATGGCCAACCATGAACTGCAGGTAATGCCGGTGGGCCGGCAGGACGAGAATGTGAAAATAAGCGTCCTGCAAGTCCAATGCTACCATCCAGTCTCCAGGGTAGAGGGCAGCCAGGACCAGAGCCAGAGTCAGCATTTTCAATTTCTCCTTCTGAAGCAAGCGATTGACGTCCCGGAAGTCCAAGATGGGGCGCAGGCCCCCCTTGTCGTTCTTGGGGACCAGAAAGTAGTGGGAATAACAACCACTTCCTGCCCGGGAACATACTTGATGGCCCCCTTGGCCAAGAGGGTCAGGACTTCCTGTTGGAGAAGAATCAAATGATCCCCCGACATGCGGTGGCACCAAGGTGGCATGGCTGGAGGGGAGGACTGAAAGGGAAGGGATTTACCCTTGCGGATTATCTGCAGCACCCACTTGTCTGATGTGATATCATGCCAGTGGGGGAGGTGGTGGCGGATCCTGCCACCCACCGGCGTGGGGTGCTCTGTGAAGCTCGGACTAGGAAGGTTTTGAGGTAGGAGCAGCGGGGGCAGAGGTGGACTGACCCGCACGCTGATTCCCAGACCCGCCCCTGCGGAAGCCGCGACCACCGCCACACAGAGGCTGGTTCTGCACAGGCTTGTTGAAGGAACGTGCCTGGGTGCCTCTGCCCTGACCATGAAAGGAGCGAAAACCAGGAGTGGCCAGGACTTGGCCTTGGCCCGTGAGTCCTTAAAGTGCTCCAGTGCACTAACGGCCTTATCGCCAAACAGGCGGGTGCCATCAAAGGGCATGTCCATGAGCAAGCTCTGGACATCGGGCGAGAACCCGGTCGAACGCAACCAGGCGTGGCGTCGCAACATCACGTTAGTAGAAATCTCCCTGCCCAACGAGTCCTTACCTTCAGCAATCGCCTGAGAAAGGAGAGCCCGGACCTCCTCAGGACACTGAGGCAACACCTGAGCAACAGTATCCCATACTGCGTGGGAGTAGCGGTCCAATAAGCAGGCAGTGTTCACCGACAGCAGCCCCAGGCTGGCCGAAGAGAACAACCGCTTCCCAAACTGTTCCAGTTTCTTAGAGTCCTTGTCAGGCGGGGCCGTGGGAAAGGCGCTCTGCGACGTCGAGGCCTGGATGACCAGACTCAGGCGTGGGATGAGTGGCCAGAAACGCGGGGTCGCCAGGTGCCAGGCGGTGGCATCATTCTTGTCCACAGGGGCCCCCGTGGCCGGCCGCAACCAAGTGCCCAAGAGGACTTTGGTAAAGACGTCATTGAAGGGAAGCAATGGCTCAGACGAAGTAGACGCTGTCTGGAGCACCTCGGTTAGGTTAGTTTTGAGGGCCACTTTGGGGAGGTCGAGGTTAAGGGCCTCAGCAGCCAGACGGAGCACCATCGTGTAGGAAGCGCCTTCCTCCATCGTAGGCGGGGGATAGGCAAACCCTGGGTCAGAAGAGACATCGAGGTCGCCCGCATCCTCCAGGTCATCCACCCAATCCTGCTCGGAGTCATACTGCTGGGCAAGAGGGTCCTCGGACCCCTCCCAGTCCTCCTCCGCCTCTGGTGAAGTAGGGGCCGTTCGCGGTGGCGGTACAGGAGCCAGAGAGGGGACAAACGGCACCGAGAATGGCGCCGGCCGGGTCCGGACCGGCGCTGCTTCCCAATGCGGGTCCCAGGCAGGAACAAAAGGGTCCTGGAACCGGGGCAAGGGTGGAATGAACGGCACCCACTGCGGCACCGAGGGCAACACTGGGGCCGGAGCCGGCAGCGCTGGACCTCGTGGCGCTGTAGAACCAAGAAAAGCCCACCTCAAGGAGGAGTGGGGGTTTGGCGGTGCGGGAATCACCCGAGTCTACTCTTACCCTCCTTACATAATAAAGTGGACCTGGAAACCTTCGTCTGAGGAGAGAACCACCACTCTTACAATAGCCCGAGCTATGGAACAGCGTCCCAAGCTAGTCAGAGACAAAGCCCAGGAGGCTGCTGCTTTACTCCACAGCGAACAAGCCTTATATACATTTTTATTCCACTCCCTTGGCATTCAGTCCATTGTTCAATCAGGGCGGTGTTTGTAGTTGATGACCTGATCAAGGTTCGGCATTTAGACCATTGTTCAATCAGCTTGATCAAGACTCAGCATTCAGACCATTGTTCAATCAGCTTGATCAAGACTCGGCATTCAGACCATTGTTCAATCAGCTTGATCAAGGCTCAGTCAGTCAGATCATTGTGCAGATGACCTGATCACGGTGTCAAGGATGTTTACCAAGCAGGGAGCAGATGAAAAACAAGCTTGTTTACACAGGGCGTAGGTGTCTCATGGCTTTCTGTTGATGAATTGACTAATTGCAAAGAACAGGGGGCTGGATATGTTTTAGTTTTTTTTAGCATCAGCAAAAATGGAGGCTGTAGGCAGGGTTTTGTCACAAGATGGCAAGAAATGGAGGAATGTAAGGAAATTAATAGTACCTAGTGAAAACTTATTTTCTTCAGCGCCAGAGCCAACAGCGTAGGATCCTGTGGCTCCCAAGCTGGATCCGCAGGCGGCGCCGACGGGCCAACAGGATCTGGACAGGGGACTGCAAGGCCCGAAGGTGCTACGGCGGGAGCCCGAGGCCTAAAAAGGCAGTCCATGAGAGCAGGAAACTCTTGCACCTGTTTGGGAGTCGCGGACGGACCAGAGTAGGGTGGGTAGGCCGCAGGACTCCCAGGCTCCAGAGAAGCCGCAGGGGCAGAACCCCTGTCCCCCTCGTACACATCCGAGGAGCGGCGGGGGGACGTCGAAGAGCAAACACGCTTCTTTCACTTCTTTTTTATGGCGTTGCTTACCGGAGGGTGAAGACTTGGCGCCTGAGGAGCGACGACTTCAGTCCTGCGAGCGGTCCCGGGAACGGCCTCTAGACCCGGAGCGGCGGTATGACAAGTGCCGAGCCTCCAGCAACTTCCGGCGCTGCGTCGTGATCAGTCTCCAGGCAGCAGAGGCAAACATCATGGGGGTCCGCCACCGACATTATGGCGGTAGGCCCCGCAGGACTTTAATCCAGGCATCCCTACGTGCACCAGGAGAAACAAGGGGTGAGACAAAAGTCTCAAAAAGCAGTCAAAAAGTGAATTGGGTACGTGCTCTATCCGGATCTGCGCTTGCTGGCGCGGGAAAAGAAAGAATTGAAGTCAGCGTGCTTGGGTGTAGTCTCAGTGACGTCATCTCAGCGCTTAAAACGCCAGTGACGCACGCGGAGCCGCAGGACGCCACCTACTGACGCACAGGGGCACTGCTAAGCAAAACTTTCCGGATCCAGTCTGACGTCTGGGGATATTCTAAGGTAAAGAATCTATCACTAACGTGTCTCTTTCAGATTCCTGACCTACTGGTCATCCCACTGTGGAATGCTTCCACCTCCCATCCAGGCCTGCACACTGTTTGGAAACAGTACACCATGAAATTTGAGGAGTTGGGGTAGCCTTTAACCGCTGAAAGTTAATGGAGGAGGAAGAGGTCAATGGACATCTGGGGACTGACAATAACCCTCCTCTGGACCACTTCCACCCCTGACCCATTCCAGAGAAGCCATGCATACCTGTCCTGGCAGACACCGCTCTGGAGAAACCAGTTTTTCTACCACCATGGTCTGGCTGGCACAGGTATCCCCAAGAGCAGTGGTAGGACCACATTCGCTGTGATCTGGTGAAAGGGATGCCTCTCATTCCTGAAGGACCAGCAACTTACCTTCTGGATCCACCTCCCAACTAAGGGACACTAGGGCATATGCTACCCTGCCTGTGCACTTAGGCTTGAAAAAGAGCTTGTTAGGCTTCTGCTCATCAGAACCTCCCCTCTTGTGTGTCGAGGATCTATGGGACTCCTTTACCTTTAAACTCTTTTGCTGACAGTTTTATCCTCCGTCAACCTCCCTTTTGATAAAAAGGACTTCAAACACCCTTCTTCCGGTCACTCCAAAGTACCCTTTTGTACACTCTAGCGCAGAACCAGAGATCCACTTCCTTCCCAAGCTCCCTGGGTATAGTGAGTTTAGAATCAGTCAGGTGTTGGTGGTCCTCTGCAATTTTTGTGAGTCATCTTTTTAAAGGTGCAGGTTTTATTTGTGCCACATACATTGAAGAGTGGACAAGTTTAATTAGAAGTGTGCAACCGAAGCCCCTTTTATGCTTCCAGAAGCAGACAACTTGGGCAGCATCTAAAACCATAGCCAGGCTTGTATCGTACACCTTCCGGGTTAAGACACGAAACAGATGCCATGTATCTGCCCTGCTAGAACAAAATAGATTTGGTGGCCTAACAAGACACTAGTGACCCCCAAGTACTTATCAACTCTTAGCCTAGAGTTCAGGCCTGCATTTAACATCCCAGAGGCCCTTGCAGTGCCATGTGCAAATGAGACGAAGTCCTCAAACATGCGGCTGTCATTCTTAGTAGGGAAACCTTCAACATTTTGTGGCAAGAGAGACTTGCTCCGTTTCCACTCACGTAGACAGGACACCAGCGCCAGGCTAGCACTGAACCAGAAGTAAGGAGCATTGGGGCGTGGCTAGCAGCCAACGATGGCGGCCGCAGCTTAGGGAGGCTCCCGCGGCGAGGCGGCATCCCACATTAATCCGCAACCATACTCCGTTAAATTTCTCAATCAATCGGGGCGGACTGGGTCTGGTGACCGTGCGGCACCAAATGTGGCAAATTTGAGGCAGCGGCGGCCTGATAATCGGCGGAACGGAGGAGAGCGAGGAGGGGCCTACTGTCCACTTTGACGCAGCGTGGTGGCGGGCGGAATGTGACCGGGCGGAAGCTGAGCATCGGCGGCTGCAACCAACCGGAAGTCCCGGACCTCCGTCCGAGTCGGCAGAAAACGAAAGAACGGCCACCAAGGTGCACATACGGGCTGGCGGAGGGAGAATATAGCGGACACGGCCATAAACGGCACACGGAAGCAACAGCGGAGGACACCGCGGCTCCGGGGGCGGAGCAGCCATTATACGCAGCGGACCTGTCCCGACGACGGGACCCATGCGAAGCAGGTACGAGACCCCCCTGTGCGAACACGCCTGAAGTTACGGGTCCGGGTGAAGACCGCCGAGAGGGGGGGGGGGGGGGGGGAAGGGCGATAAGTGACCCCCGTAGACAACTGGGGACAGTCATCAACAGGGAGCGGTGCTCCGCAAGGACTTGCCGCCCCCCCACCCCCCATTGCTGGGTTAGAGGCAGAGCCGGACAGCTGGATGGGCTGACACGAAGAACCCTTCGGTGAACGAACGCCCCGGGCATGTACTAAGCCCATATATTGGACAATTCCGGGGGCAGGCGTGGCAGACTCAAATTAAGCCGACCAAAGCAATTGCGTGTCCTCAGGTGCCCAGAAGGGAAGTCCTACCGCGACACCGAACAGAGACGGCAGAAAGGGGAGCACGCTGCAGGGCACTTGGAATAGGATAGAAGCAGTACCCTGAAAGCAAACGGCGTGCACAGGAGCCTACCCGAACCTGCGCAATCATCAGTAGGTGAATCAGTTAATGAGAACCCACACGGGGAGATCTGTATCACAATCTCCGCAGTGACTGCCACGACGTCTACACAGGTACCACCCAAGAGACACGTGCGGAATCCATTCCTTTGACAAATACCGCTCCCCTGTTGACAAACAGGCCAATCTCTGGCGGTGTAACATGGCGAACAGAGGCCCCAGAAACAACTCCACACAGGCCAAACTTGACAAATTTGCCTACGAAAAGCAAACGCCCCCGCAGGAGCAACGCAGACCTGCGGGGAAAATGGCGGACGCAGAAGGATCAAAGAGAGCAACTCTAGACAATGTCCTGGCAGCACTGGCTCGGGTGCAGGAAACAGCAGGGGCCACGGCGACTGAAGTTACCCTGATACGTGCGGACCTTCAGAAGATGAACGAGAGGGTAAAACAGGTCGAAGTGGTGACCAAATCCCTAATTGAGGATGTCTCGGAACTGCAAATCGAAATGGGTAAATTGCGAACGGATAACAAACTACTTAAAGAGAAGCTGGATGACCAAGAAGGACGCTCACGAAGGAACAACGTCCGAATTTTGGGCGTACCAGAGTCAGAAACTACGGGTGCAATTGACCTTTAGGTGGAGGACATGATCAGGAATCAACTGCAGCCCAAAGGCCTCTCTCACTTCTTCTCAGTTGAAAGGGCTCACAGGGTGCCGGGGGGAAAGCCGAAGACAGGGGGCCCACCGAGACCAATACTGGCAAGACTCTTTAACTTTAGAGACCGGGACGCCATTTTGCAAGCGGCTAGGGTGGCTCCCGCCATCCAGATCCAGAACTCCAGGGTGTCCTTTTTCCCGGACTACACGGCCGAAGTCTCGCGGAGACGGCGAACTTTTATTGAAGTTAAGAAAACATTAAGAGAGAAGGAACTGCCCTATTCTATGCTCTACCCAGCCAGGCTCCGAGTGGTAGCTGATAAAAAGGTTTGGTTCTTTGACTCCCCTGATGCGGCTCGGGACTGGCTTGAGGGATGGCACACTACGGACCGGCCACGGCAGACTCATAGGTCGAATCGGGGGCATCGCGACGGCAGTCGGACAGGGTCACAAACGTCAGGCAGAGGGGGACCGGAACGATCCCCGACTCGGGATCTCACGAACGCAGATGGAGAAGAATGACCCGGAGTAGGCGGGCCAAGAATGAACGCTGCCTCTTGTTATTGGAACTAAGGTTATAGCTGCACATGGACGCTGGCTTGGATTGCCCTGGTTGTGAGCAGGGGTGCCGCCTGCTCGGGGGGACGCTCTCCCCCCTACACGCAAGTACTCTGGGTTTGGGATGGGTTAAGCACTCTGCTCAGTTGGGAGGCGGGCAGTTGGAAGTCCGATAAGCAGGGGGGCAGGGAGGAGGGGTAAGGGGGGGTTGTTTTGACTTTGTTCGGAATACACAGAGATGGTCAAGGAATAAGGTACGATACTTGAGAGTTGCAACAAAAGTTCGGTATGTACAAAGCAGATCTAGCTCTTATGTGAGGACACTATGCAGTCTACGGAACAGGGGTGGTGATGGCATTCGGGACACGAAGCAGGTCAGACACACCAATGACTTTAAAACCGTGAATGATAGACGACCCAACAATGAGTACGACAGGGGTTGACCTGGACTCACGAGGCCTGTCCCTACGGTTACTGACACGGAATGTGAGAGGGCTAGGAGATAAGGTAAAACGAGGACTAGTGTTGACCGCACTGAAAAGGAAGAAACCGAATATAGCGCTACTACAGGAGACGCATTTAACGGGGGGGGGGCTTCCAAGGCCCTGGATAGGAGAGGGTACAAAATGGTAGTCCATTCAGAGTTTACATCAGGGTCTAGGGGAACTGGTATCCTACTACAAAAAGCCTCAAAGTTCATTCAATTGCAAACTAAGACTGACGACCAGGGGTGCTTCGCGGCCCTGCAAGGACAGTGGGAAGGAAGGCTCCTCAATTTGGTTTCAGTATACATACCCCCGGCGCTTCACTCGGTGCAACTCCCGAAACTAGCCGACTTTCTGCTGACCCTTCCTGAGGGAGATGTTGTTCTGGGGGGTGACTTTAATGCCATTGTTGATACACAGCTAGACAGGTTTCCGCCGGCGGCTCCCACTGGGGGACCCTCCCGCTTCCAGCGATTTCTATCAGCCATGGGTTTAGTCGACATATGGAGGCATTTTTACCCCCAGGCTCAGCAATACACCTTCCACTCCACAGTGCACGGCAGCCTGTCGAGAATGGACCACTTTCTGGCCCTCGGCAATGGCTTCCAGCACATAGAAACCGTGGAAATTCACCCTAGGGGTATTTCGGACCACTCCCCGATCACCCTAGTGCTTACCACTCAGGAGAAGTCACGCAAACGTATATACCCGATACATGCTACATACCTTAAGATCCCCCAAGTTCGCAAGACTCTTAAAAAAGTGACGACACAATATTTCACAGAAAATGTAGACTCAGTACGCTCCTCAAAGGTTGTGTGGGAGGCATATAAGACAGTGTTAAGGGGGCAAGCCATTAATTCGATCACGGGCCACAAAAAGGAAAAGGCTTTGGAATTAACTAACCTGGAACTAAAATTGCAGGAATTGTCAACAGCACATGAAAGGCACCCCACACCGGCTACGGCACATACGCTTACACTTCAACAGCAACTCTACATGGACCATTTACGGGGTCAGGTGAGGGGACATATATCTGACACGCAAAACAGGGTTTATGAAGTAGGAGACAAGGCAGGTAAGATGCTGGCATGGCTAGATAAGAGGGGAGGCAGCTCAAGAGGTGTCCAACGAGTTAGGGACGAACGGGGGGTGGTGCACACAAGCCCTGAACGAATAGTAGAGGCGCTTGCGACCTACTTTGCAGGGGTATATACCCCTGAGCGAATAGTGACACCTGAAATGGCTAGAGCGGCGTTGGAGCGGATTGAGGTACAGACACTTCCTGTGGAGGTGGCAACAGAGTTAGAAGCGGACATAACTGCGGATGAGATCCAACTGGCGATTAAAGCACTGAACCCGGGCAAGGCGCTAGGACCGAACGGCATACCTATAGAATGGTATCAATCAACGCCTGAGACACTAAGTAAACATCTACTAGCCATGTACAAGGAATGTTTAGAGAAGGGGATACTTCCGCCGGATCAGAGACTAGCCACTATAGTAGCCATCCCCAAGCCGGGGAAACCACCGGAGGAATGCTCCTCCTACTGCCCCATCTCGCTACTGAATGCGGAGGTCAAAATCCTCGCCAAACTTTTGGCGACCAGACTCCTGCCTCATCTGACCCGTCTTATACATCCGGACCAATCTGGATTTATGCCACACAGAAACACGGCGCTAAATCTACGTAGGCTACACGGGGTGTTGGCAAAGGCGGACTCGCTCGCAACACAAGCAGTAGTATTGGCGTTGGATGCCAAGATGGCCTTCGACCTAGTAGAGTGGAACTACTTGTTTGAGGTTCTGTCTCGTTTGGGTTTTGGTCCCAAGATTATTGCATGGGTTAGGTTATTGTACGCTGACCCGGTAGCACAGGTGGTGGCTAACGGCCATATCTCACGAACGTTCCCACTGGGGAGGGGCACTCGTCAAGGTTGCCCACTCTCGCCGTTGCTATTCGCACTTTCATTGGAACCACTGGCCACCTTCATAAGGACCACACCGCTACTGAAGGGGATACGCTGGGCAGGGGGGTGGGAGGACCGGCTCTCCCTCTATGCGGACGATATGCTGGTTTACTTGACAGACCCAGAACAAGGGGTGCCGGCACTTTTACACATCTGCGACAGTTATGGTAGAATTTCGGGGTATACGTTAAACTGGGGCAAATCGGAGATGTACGACCTGAAGGGTCCGAATCCAGCGCTGAGTCCAGAATGCCCTCTGAAGACAGCAGGGTCCTCCTTCAAATACTTAGGTATCCATGTCACGAGGGACCCAGCGGATTTCATGAATAAAAATCTGGGGCCTCCCATGGAACTACTTAAACAGGATGTTAAGTTTTGGGCGGGGCTGCCTTTAACGCTACTGGGGAGGGCCGCCCTATACAAAATGATGTCCTTGCCCCGTTTTTTGTATGTACTTGAAAATACCCCGTATCCGGTGGCTCCTAGGTTCTTTCAGAAAGTAGCGGCATTGGTGTCAAATCTACTGTGGGGAAATCTCCCGCCACGTATAGCGCAAGCCAAACTACACAGGGGATGGTATGATGGTGGAATCGCATTGCCTAATCTGAAATTGTATTACTGGGCGGCACAATTGAAACCCATCAACCAATGGATACAGACTCCGCAAAACGAGCCAGCATTTCAGGCAGATATGGCGCAACTGGGCACAAGTACTCTACTATCCCAGTTATATGACAGGAGCAAAATGCACAAACTGGAAGGACCCACCAAACTTACCGTGACACTGTGGCATACGGCGACCGCAGCATTGGGTTGGAAGGGGAGAATAACGAGGCTTACACCACTGTGGGACTCCCGAGCATTGGGTAACCTGAGAAACAGCAGAGGCTTCTCCCACTGGGATACTATAGGAATATCTACAGTTGGGGATCTGTGGGAAAGGGGCAGTGTAGTGCCTTTCGACAGACAGAGAGATGTATGACTTGGGAGAGAGGGACCTATACAGATATATTCAGATACAACATGCGTTACTCGCTGCCATACCCCCGGACACAGAGTTGCCGGACTCATCCCCACTTGAGGACCGACTTCTCACTGACTATATGGTAGAGAGGGCGACCTCGCTTACTTACCGTAAACTACTTAATAACCTACCTGACCCAATGCACCGGTTGAAGGAGAAATGGGTGGGGGGACACCAGTGAGATGGACGAACAGGACTGGAATGAGGCGATGGCGTCACCTAAAGAAGTGGGCATCTCCGCACGGCTGCGACTTGTACAACTGAAAGTTTTACATAGGGTATACTACACTAGAACTATGTTACACAGTATTAATAGAACACAACACCCTTACTGTCTTCGCGGGTGCGGGGAGGAGGGCACCTTTTTTCACACGATATGGGAGTGCCCCCACATACAAGAGTTTTGGAAACAAATAATGCGAACAATATCACAGACACTGGAGGTCTCGTTGCTTCCCGACCCACGGAGGTGCCTCCTAAATGTGTGGGAGGCGACCAACATATCCAGACATGGTCAAACCTGGGTCACGGTGGGCATGATAGTGGCTAAACGTGACATCGCACAGAGATGGGGAGCGGCGGAAGTGCCAACAAAGACACAATGGTGCCTCAACATGGACAGGGTTATGGTGACAGAGAGGGCGGTGTACTCTAACAGAGCCTGTCCAGGGAAATGGAACAAAATCTGGACCAAATGGAATGTGTATAGAGGGGAGATATGTGACCCCTTGCCGGAAGAAGATCAGGATTTGTCAGATGAGGAAGGGGAGGAGGAATAATAGACCACACAGGATCCAAGAGAAGGGGGGCCACGGGCAAAGGAAGAAACCGAGCTTTACAGAATAGACTTGAGAGTTAGATAGGGGGAGATGCCAAGGGGATAGCGTCCCGGGATCCTTGAGCGTTCGGGCTTCCGGGTTTTGGGGTAGGGGGGGGGGGGGGGGGGGGGGGGGGGGGGAGTCAGATGGAAGGAACGATAAGGGGACGCTTCCCTGCCTAGCTGAAACGACCGAGAATTGACACTGCATGACCGTACTGTGTTTCCTTGAGTTTTGTTTTGGTTTTGTTGTTGTTTTTGAAAAAGAGAAAACCGAAAAACCTGTAATGATTGAAAAAAAACAAAAAGTGAATTATCCAGTACCTGTTCCTTGAAGCAGTTATAAGACTTGTACTAATATAACTTTAAATCCCAGCTCGAAGTTACTGCAAGATGAAAGAAAGAATGAGATGGCGGCCAGCCCATTGGGTTGTAGGCCTACCACTGTGTAAATTCAAAGGTACAATAAAGTTTTTTGGGAAGAAAGAAAAAAAAAAAAAAATAAAGAAGTAAGGAGCATTGCTCTCAATCTCAATGCAGAGGGAAGGACTCAGTGGCACAAGCCGCATTTTGCTTATAAAGAACAACTCTTCACTCAGCCTTTGGAATGGAGAGGGAGGTTAGTGACAAAAACAAGAGAAACTCCTAAAAAGCACAGTCCTTGGGTCTTCACCTGCACTAAAGCGCCCTGATGCAGGTGCATGAAGGCGATTCATGCATCTCTCAGAGAAGCAACATCCTCCCCGCACAAAGCATAGCTTTCAGGAAGACAGTCCCTTTCAAAGGTTTGAGCAGCAGCATCAGCACAGCTCCAGTCTTGTTTCACACAGAGGTCATGCCTTGTTCTCCACCTGCAGAGATGGTGACGGAATGTATCCGGACCCATGCGCCTTGAGTCCCAGGAGTCTGTGTACTGTACTGCTCCTGTCGGGAAACAACCACCTCCACACTAGTGCCATGACTGAGGACGCTCAAAAATACAACCCAGGAAGTGATGACAAAATCACACACCAGGGCTTTAACACAGTGGTAAATCTACAGGGAGGAATCTGCCCCTTGCTCCAGCTTTCATTATCGTGAAGCTTCTTCCAGGCACCAGTCCACTTTACGGTGTCACTCAGTCATTTCTGAATGTTATGTTACGTTATGTTACAGGTTTTATAGAGCACACAGCTGCCCCAGCAAAGGGGCTTCCCAGCTGTAACTACATCAGTAGCAGGGGAGATACTGAGAGGAACAGAGCCTATAGTATAGGAAAAAGATGTTTTAATGATGCTACGGATGTGCAACGTGAAGTTCCAGAGTTTTGCCTCTACGATGCGGAAAGAGCGTCCTCCTGCACGCTCCCTCCTCACCCGAGGGACAACTGCCAGATGCTGGCCCATGGAACGTAGCTGGCAAGTAGGTATGTTGGGTGAGAGCAGGTTGGCCAGGATATCTGTGGAAGAAAGATTCATGGTTTTATGGGCAATGCAGAGGGCCTTGAACTCAATGCATTTTGACACCGACAGCCAGTGTAATTTGCGGATGGCGTTCGTAGAGCAAGTTGTTGGAAGGCTAAGTAAGGTTCTGGCAGCCGCATTTTGAGCCCCTTGCAAATGTAGGATTTCAGCCTTATTAGCACCCAGGTAAAGTGAACTGGCATAGTCCAGCCTAGATACGATAGAGGCCTGGATGATTACTTGTCGGACTACGGGATCCAAAATAAACAACCTCTCTAGGCCGTGAAGAGGATATCTTAATGCGATCATCATGTGTTATTCCATTTGATGCGATTCCCCTTGTTGTTACTGGTATGTAATCAGTCCCAGCAGAAGCAAGACCATGTCTAATGTAAATAAAAACACTGAAACAAGTAAACCTTTCTTCTTTTTAAAGGTCAGTCTATAGGATCCATTCTATTGCAACCCCCAATCACAACAGTGCACCTGTGATCAGTAGAATCTGTTTATTGTCGACGAGAATTCACATCCAATGCATCATAGGTACAAAACCATTTACTCCTCTTTCAAACCTCATACAAGGCACCCGATTAATCTACAACTTTAAAAATGTAAACTAAAGACGCTCCAGTCCAAAGGACACAAGACCGCGCCTAGAGAGAGCCCGGTTTTAATACTTGCAGCTGTACATAAACCAGACTACTGGTAATGGACCGACAACTGCCCACAGACCAGGCTGACAACTGACCAGGGGGCACTTTTCATGACCATAAGTCACTGGAGGGTGTGCAAATAATTCTGTGGACTCTGTGGGATGACTGTCTTACAGAACAGATTCAGCAGCCTTTCAAGAATGACCAGATGGCCCAAGCTGGTCTGTAGTGATTGATTTGAAGGGGAAAAAAACTGTGCATTCAATAAATGTTTTCATTCTTTGGCTACCTGTGAACATTCATAAAAGTGTCTAAAATTATATTAAACAGAGACCCTGGAACCCACCCTCTCCAGTGTCCGTCAGAGTGGACGTGAAATGCTCCTGTGCATATAGAATGCACAGAGGACCGAAAAATAAGTGTCAGCTGAGCGCTCATCACAGGCTTGCGCTTCTTAGGTAACAAGGAAGTTTCAGGGAGAAACAGGGATCTAATGCAGAATTTTCAAGTTCAGTGAAGAAGTGCCATGTGTCCAACATCTTACTGCAAGTGTCAAATCACCAAATAAAAGTAAAGGAGCCACCATTCTAAGTGCCAATTGGCAACTGTGCTAGGACATGTGGACGATGAGGGTCAGAAGACAACTCAGTCTGGGGTCAGATGGATACAAGACAAGAGCTTCTATCCCATAACCTTGAAAAAGCACCAGACAACCCAGTACCTGGAAGATACTGAGGATCCAATCAGCGGGTGGGGGGGAAGGGATCTTCATGTATCAGACTCCAATCACATTAGACAGGAGCAGACTCTTCCAAAATGACAAGACTCCTCCTAATATCGGGTCACCTGATGAAGGTTTAAGCCCCTTCCGTTAAAGATATGGAAGGCCATGATTTGGCAACTCTGTACAACACAAACTAATTTCACACAGCCGTAGCCGAGACACTGTCGCTGATGACAGAGCGCCTCACTGCAGTCTGGCCCAATCTGGGAATTCCACATCCACTGTCTGGGACACCACACGTGGACTAACCCATGGGTACTCGTGCATGCAGCAACCGAATTTAGACCCGAGAAGTCCAACTCTGCCAGGTAGAAGTCAATGAAAGAATACCTCAGGCCTTATAGGATAGAGTTCAGTTATTCATATAATTAAAAAATGATATTTAAAATACAGAATTAAAATAAATTACATCATTTAGTGAGATAACAACACCTTAGAAACCTGCAAGAATCCACAGAAAAGTCAACCTGTAGAACTCACACCCTATAAACTAATCAGGGTCAGGTGCCCGAAGCAACTATCAATGAATCTCATTCTGTGAGTGCAAGTATTCTTGGGTGAAGGAAGAGAAAAAGTACTCCTATTCACCCAATACTTCCTTCCGATGGCCGCTTCCGACTGGAACCCTCTACAAGGACCCCTCGCCCACCAAGAGAGGTGTCAAGAACGTGGACAATATATATCCTCTCTTATTGAGGCGAAAGTCCGATGGTTTTAAAAGTGCTTGTACCACACAGATTGCTCACTTGGTGAGTCACACGTCTGTGCTATATGCAGATTGTGTGAAAGCTTGTTTATGTACATTCATCCATAAAAAAATAAAATTTGGATTCTTAGAACCTGTAGGAGAATTTAAAACTGGAAGAAAAGTGCTTCAGTTGTTGACCTGTCCCTGCAGGTATTGCAGCATCAGACGGTGCCGGGGAGCGAGCCGCTTAGAGCTCCATGGACAGATCCAACTTGGCTGAGACAGTCTTGCAACCTTTGTCCGAGTATATCTTTTCCTCTTTAGGGAAGTACGTCATCTCATCTGCGACTCTGGTAATAAGGTCTTCATCCAGCTCAAACCCACGGGACTGGATCTCCACAGCCACACACTTCTTAACGTGTTTGTACTCCAGAGGCAGGAAAGGCACAAAGAAGTCAATCAGGTTTTTGTCGATCAAGCTGCTGTGCCACAGGCCACCTAAGGAGATGAAGATCAGGAGTTAACAATGATCCTTGTGGCCAATGTTGACCAAAGCAATGCCCGCCCATTTAATAAAACAAAGGTGCTTCAACAAGAGTCCTATTGCAGCGGCAGAACTTAAAACCACCAAAATAAAGACCACCTCCTTTTTTAAAATGGGGTTAAAAATGAACAAACGAAGTCCATCAAAATTAAGTTAAAAATGCCCACCTCCCGCCCAAACCAAACTAGGTGAAGGGTTAATTGGGAAGATCCCACAAACTACATTCAATCAGGCACTTTTTAAATCATGGGAACAGCAATTTCAGATACAGGCCCTTGAGAAGTTTTAGTGACATGAGTTTCCTTGAGGACCCTTGCCGAGCTCAGCAGGACACTATAATTTACTTCAACTTATTCTTCCAGCTCAAACTCAACTTCAGAACATACTTTGTTCTAGTATAAAGTTACTGGAAGGGGACATCAGGTCACCTCTAAGGTTTCCTTGAATAGGCAACTAAATCCCAACCTTCTCAGGGACCTATCCAAAACGCAAAAATAAACAAGCATTTACAATGCAACGGTTTCGCCTTTGGAAAAGTTAGAGCTAATGGCATTGTAAATGACAACTTGACTTCCTTCCCTTTGCGTGCATTTCTCTGCCCTCATTTGTACCCCCTTATCATTAGGATCTCCTAACCTGTCACTTTTTTAATGTTTTTGCCTTTTCTCTCCTTGCTCCCTGCCCTACCTTTCTCTGTTGCACTCTTATTTCTTGGCCATCTGTTCTCCCCACATGACTTCTGCTCTGACGATCCCTTCCAGTCTTCAAGCGCCCCCTTACCTCTTTCTGCTCTCATTTGACCTCCCATGAGCTCCCCAACATACTTTCTTCTAGAAACTGGTGCTTTGTGTGCCTTCCTATATACCTTTAGTCTCACAATTGTTGATTGGGTAAGTGTTCCATGTACCTGGGGATTCTCTCCTCCTCTGTGTCTGTTTATAGCTCGTTGCTTGTGCTTGCTGTCCTGCCCCCTCGTTCGTTGTGCTTGCTCTTCTGCCCTGCTATTGGCATCGTAAATGACAATGCCATTTATTTGTTTTTTTAAACATAAACAAATAAAAATAATGTCATGAGCAATGCCAATAGCTCCAACTTTAAAAATGCCGAGACCATTGCATTGTAAATGCTTGTTTTTTTTCTTTTTGGCAAATCCACTAGTTCTCCTTTGGTGACCGAGTTATAGTTTGCATGACTATTTTGCAATTTATGGATTGTTAATGTCAGTGGGATTTTTAGGCTTTAATTCACAATCATAACTGCACCGTGCGTGTTTTTGTGCGTTTCCAGGTTTTTTTTATCAAAACAGTTTTTGGTGCGATAACCTAACCATAACTTCACTTCAATAATTTTCATGAAACTTTACCAAAAATAGTTCATGTAACTAAAGTTAATTAAAAAAAAGGCTTATGCAAATTGATGAATACATATTGAAGGGGAGAGAAGGAATTCTAGAGCTGAGAAATAGTTTGTATTTGCCCTTCATATTCCCATAAGAGTATTTTGCCACACCATAGCTAAAAAACGCTTAAGTGAATGATTCCAAATTAGCACAGGCGCTAATTTTTTGTGTTCCTATATACATGAATAATTGGTTACCTCAATGAATATTCAGAATCGCTGGCCTTTGACCTACAGAGATTGTCGGGTATCGAATGTCGGATACAGTCTACTCTTCCACTGTCACTAACGACAGTTGCTGACCTCCATGTGCTTTTTCTCATATGTAGCAAATAAAAAAAGATGCTGACCGTTGATACCATTTAGGCTGTAATCTTTAAGCTCTTTCATATATATAATACCTTAGCAACCAGCCCGCCTCTCTGATGGATTTTTGTTGGGGAAAGCTAATAAAATCCCCAGATTCAAATTTAGTTTTGTACTACTTTTGTCAATGCCAATCCTTCAGCTCGCCTTGAAGGCTTGGAAATAATGGATGGGAACTGAATGTTGTTACACCAGGATGTTTAGTGATGTCATCTGATGCCTCTTCCGGCATCGATACAAAGCCAGCGTACCACTAACAGCAGTCTGAAAGCTTTGAAGTTTCCGTATCCAGCGTGATCCTTGGGATTATTCTACAGGTAAGAAATCTGCAGGTAGACCGAGCATCCACCAGATAGGTCGTTACCACAGGCATGTAACTTTTTCTTCACATACTCACAATACACATGTTATAGGGGGAGTCTAGGGTAACCGCTGTGCACCTTACAAAGTATATTGAGAATAGTACTCCTAAATTGACAACAAATGTTTATACTGAACAAAATAGAACACATGTTGCAATGATTCCCATTTGCAACAAGAGTAGGAGGCCGAGTCTGCGAAGCTACTGACACTGCAGTGAGCCAGGCAGAGGAATAGGGAAGGAGCTGGGGCTGTCATGAGCCATACATAAACCGGGGGATCCAAACGACTGAAGTGCGCAGACCGCAGGCCTATGGTGTATGTGTTGGAGGGTGGAAGCAAAATGTGAATAATGCAGAAACAGACCAATGGATGAAAGGAGCTATCCCAAAGGTCTTATAAGTACATTAAATATGAGAGGGTAGAGAAAGCACACGGACTACGGAGGGTAGGCAGAGCACATAGACAAGGAAGGGTGGGCAGGAGAGGGTAAAGAAAGCACACGGGCAACAGAGGGTGGGCAGAAGAGGGTAGGGAGAGCACGTGGACAACGGAGGGTGGGCAGGAGAGGGTAAAGAAAGCACACTGGCAACAGGGTGGGCAGAAGAGGGCAGGGAGAGCACAAGGACAACGGAGGGTGGGCAGGGGAGGGTAAAGAAAGCACACTGGCAACAGAGGGTGGGCAGGAGAGGGTAAGGAGAGCACATGGACAACGAAGGGTGGGCAGGAGAGGGTGAGGAGAGCACATGGAAAATGAAGAGTGGACAGGAGAGGGTGAAGAAAGCACACTGGCAACAGAGGGTTGGCATGAGAGGGTAGGGAGAGCACATGGACAACGGAGGGTGGGCAGGAGAGGCTAAAGAAAGCACACGGGCAACAGAGGGTTGGCATGAGAGGGCGGGGAGAGCACACGGAAAATGGGGGGTGGGCAGGAGAGGGTAGGGAGAGCACAGGTCAACAGAGGGTGGGCAGGAGAGGGTATGGAGAGCACATGGACAATGGAGGGTGGGCAGGAGAGGGTAAAGAAAGCACACGGGCAATAGAGGGTGGGCAGGAGAGAGTGGGGAGAGCACACGGACATCGGAGGGTGGGCAGGAGAGGGTAAAAAAGCACACGTCAACAGAGGGTGGGCAGGAGAGGGTGGGGAGAGCACACGGACATCGGAGGGTGGGCAGGAGAGGGTAAAGAAAGCACACGGGCAATAGAGGGTGGGCAGGAGAGGGTAAGGAGAGCACATGGACAACGAAGGGTGGGCAGGAGAGGGTGAGGAGAGCACATGGAAAATGAAGAGTGGGCAGGAGAGGGTAAAGAAAGCACACGGGCAATAGAGGGTGGGCAGGAGAGGGTGGGGAGAGCACACGGACATCGGAGGGTGGGCAGGAGAGGGTAAAGAAAGCACACGTCAACAAAGGGTGGGCAGGAGAGGGTATGGAGAGCACATGGACAATGGAGGGTGGGCAGGAGAGGGTAGGGAGAGCACACTGACAACGGAGGGTGGGCAGGAGAGGGTAAAGAAAGCACACGAGCAACAGAGGGTTGGCATGAGAGGGTAGGGAGAGCACATGGACAACGGAGGGTGGGCAGGAGAGGGTAAAGAAAGCACACGGGCAACAGAGGGTTGGCATGAGAGGGCGGGGAGAGCACACGGAAAATGGAGGGTGGGCAGGAGAGGGTAGGGAGAGCACAGGTCAACAGAGGGTGGGCAGGAGAGGGTATGGAGAGCACATGGACAATGGAGGGTGGGCAGGAGAGGGTAAAGAAAGCACACGGGCAATAGAGGGTGGTCAGGAGAGAGTGGGGAGAGCACACGGACATCGGAGGGTGGGCAGGAGAGGGTAAAAAAAGCACACGTCAACAGAGGGTGGGCAGGAGAGGGTGGGGAGAGCACACGGACATCGGAGGGTGGGCAGGAGAGGGTAAAGAAAGCACACGGGCAATAGAGGGTGGGCAGGAGAGGGTGGGGAGAGCACACGGACATCGGAGGGTGGGCAGGAGAGGGTAAAGAAAGCACACGTCAACAAAGGGTGGGCAGGAGAGGGTATGGAGAGCACATGGACAATGGAGGGTGGGCAGGAGGGGGTAGGGAGAGCACACTGACAACGAAGGATGGGTAGGAGATGCTGGGTCAAGCAAAATGACAAAGGATGAAAGGCAGGAACAGAATGAGTGAGAAACACAGAGGGGGAGAAGTACACAAGGGAGCCAGCTGGAGGAAACACGCACTCTCATAAAGTGGTGCTTAACCACATGAGCGCTAGCGAAATTCCCCTCCTGTGCTCTTCTTTACAAAAACCCATTATTCATGACGAGCTGGGCTCGTCATGAGCGTAGCAGGAGGCTACCTCATGACGAGCCCAGCTCGTCATGAGCGTCGAAGGGGTTAAATAAAAAGAAAAAAGTACCACCTGAAATAGTGAGCCGTGGATGGACAGCAGTGCGTCCATAACGCTAAAGAAGAAAAAAAAAACAAAGAAATAAAGTAGAGGGAGGAAAACCTACCGAAGCTAATAATTCCAAGCAAGCAAAGGAGAGTGACAATGAACCGAAGTAGAAATGGGCGGGCGCTAAGTCCACTGTAAAGTACCAAAACGTCTGGCAACAGACAGAGGTGAGGCATTAAGAACTGATTGTAGCACGTAAAATATGAGGCCAGATGAAAGTGGTCAGATGACTAGACCAAATTTCAAGAAAAAATGCTGGATTTTTTCAGGAAACCCTCACTCACCCTAGTGGTGACATGCTTCATCATCGGGTCCACCGGGAGAGATCGAATACCTCCCCGGTGTGCTGCGACGCCAGGAGACTGCGGAGCAGGTTGTGTGAGAGTGAAGAGTGAAAAAAGTTAAGTGTGGTTAAAAATGTCTAAAGTTGTACCAAAAAATCATTTATTAACTGGTCAACCCGACATAATAAAATTAAATTAACTATGTGCAGGGAAAACTAGCCAAATAAAATATACTGGTGTTTCCCTGTTAGGGAAAGGTCAACATGTTTCTGCCCATTGTATGTGTGAATTTACAGGGCTTTCTTCAGGACCAATAAGCGAGTGTTTACCTCGACAGGTGTGGGCGCGCTAAGGCCCACCCTGCCAAAGGTTGTGAAAGTTAAAAATAGCACTATGTGTAAAATTGGTGCATAAAAAGTACAAACCAGTAGGCTTGGGGAATTACCTCTGTTGCGAGGATCTCGTGGCATCCACGAGATCCAGCGGGGGACAGCTAGGTGCCGAGAGGGTGCAGAGCGTTGCGGGCGGTGTGCCATTGTCGCTCCCACCCCCCTCCTGAATCTATGGGGCGTGGTTCACTTTATGTACAAACTTCTAGGTTCCTCGCAACAGAGGTAATTCCCCAAGCCTACTGGTTTGTACTTTTTATGCACCAATTTTACACATAGTGCTATTTTTAACTTTCACAACCTTTGGCAGGGTGGGCCTTAGCGCGCCCACACCTGTCGAGGTAAACACTCGCTTATTGGTCCTGAAGAAAGCCCTGTAAATTCACACATACAATGGGCAGAAACATGTTGACCTTTCCCTAACAGGGAAACACCAGTATATTTTATTTGGCTAGTTTTCCCTGCACATAGTTAATTTAAATTTTATTATGTCGGGTTGACCAGTTAATAAATGATTTTTGGTACAACTTTAGACATTTTTAACCACACTTAACTTTTTTCACTCTTCACTCTCACACAACCTGCTCCGCAGTCTCCTGGCGTCGCAGCACACCGGGGAGGTATTCGATCTCTCCCGGTGGACCCGATGATGAAGCATGTCACCACTAGGGTGAGTGAGGGTTTCCTGAAAAAATCCAGCATTTTTTCTTGAAATTTGGTCTAGTCATCTGACCACTTTCATCTGGCCTCATATTTTACGTGCTACAATCAGTTCTTAATGCTTCTCCAACGGACACTCTTCCTTTGTTATTTGCTTACTGACTGGGGACTAAGAGTGCCCTTGAACCCTCTCTCTCTCTATGTTGATTGAGAACAGACAGAGGTGAGACATAATAAAAATAAAATGATGTACACAGTGGGCTTTGGATCCAGTCAGTCAGAGGAGTATTGGTCACTCACCTCCTGGTACAGGACAGCGAGGGGGGGCGGGAACAGCACACGGTGTTCAATATTCTCCTGGCGATGTGATTACTGCCAAAAGAGTCCACTTCAACATAAGAAATTCAAGGCATAGTGCATTTAATCAAAAGTTTGCTATCCTCTTAATAGCACCATGCCCTGCTCCCAATTAGATAAAAGCCATACAGAAGAAACCATTTAAACCTTTGCGTTTTTAGTGGCAATGTAAACCGAGTGCATTCCAGATGATTTCTTGTTAACTGCATTCAAATAGGAAGCCTAAACTTGCTCTAAATAGTATGGCAACCACGTGCTTGGGCGATACAAGTCTGAATGCAACCCCCTGGGCACCAAAAACAAACAAGCAACGGAGAGTGAAAGGGGAGGGGGGCGGAACGGACACACGGGGAGGGGGCGGAACAGACAGCGGGAGGGGGCGGGAACGGGGCACAGGACAGCGAGGGGGGGGGCGGGAACAGGGCACAGGACAGCGAGGGGGGGGCGGGAACAGCACACGGTCAGCGGGAGGGGGGGGCGGGAAGGCAAGGAAATGGAAAAACAAGCACTCACCCACCTGGACTTCCTCCAACGTCGGTCGGCCGCAGAATGAGAGCAACATGGCGCCGAAAAAAAACAAAAACAACTCCGCCCACCGCCGCATGACTCCACAGAGGGAACGCCCAGGGGAGAAAAAAAATTCAAAAAAAAAAATAATCGAGGGAACGCCCACGAATCTGGTCCGTGAATGACGGACAGATCTCTGTTCCAATGGCTAGCCTCCATTTATGGAGCTAGCCAATGGAACAGAGGGCGTATTCAAGTGCCCTTACTGTGAAGACTACAGATTTCTCTGAGGCGGAGCTAAGAGCTCCGCCCTCCAGCGAAACCTAAAAAGGATTGTACAAACGTGTGGTGTTTGGAAGCATTCAAGACTAAGTCAAGGTTAATAAAAGGAGCAGCAGCAGAAGATAAGTAGAGTACGCACATAAATATAGATGCCTGATTTTACCCAAATAGGCTCGAAAACAAAAACATGCAATGGAAACGCCAATAGGTCTCTACCATGGGTAAGCTATTGGCTTTGGCAACCGGGTGTGGGTGGGTAACTAGAGGATTTAAAATAAAAAAAGACCTAAAAAGTGTCATGGGGCAACCAGAACGGACTACTTTATACTGCAAGATTGAAGGGACGGGGGATGGGGAGTGGTTAAGAGTACGAGAGGGAAATGGGAAACAAGTCAGTGGGAAGAAAGAGAGTAGAAAAGGGGAGGAGAGAAAGAACAAGAGTGGGAGGATGTTAGGGGAGAAATGTAGAGACTGGAAGGGCGATAGGAAGAGGGCAGAGAGGAAATGGGGAGAGTCAGTAGAAATGAGAAAGGAAGAGAAAAACAGTAAGACTGACAGATAGTGAGGCACAGAGAAGAAGAGAAAAGCAAACAGGTAATTGGGTGAACGCATTAATGAAGCTAAAGATCACTGGTGAGGTCAGGTAAAGCCGTTATCACCCACTTGAAGCCCTGGCCCTCCTGCGCTGCAGCAGTGGAGGCCTGGAGGGTGCATTCAATCTCTTGCCAGGTGCATCCGGAGCTTAGCACTGCATGGAATGAACAGATGGTTGCATAATAAGAGCCCGTGCGTGTTTATTTGAACTACGCCCCAGGGCAGCAGTGGGCATGGTGGACACTGGAAGTTCAAATCACTATTCTACCTTCAGCCCTAGAGTATTTGGAGAAAGAACAACTTTACTCCATATATTCCAGGAGGCGTAATTAGTATTCCAAATTCAGTCTTGGAGTTTATAACGTTTCCAAAAACATTCCAAGTATTTTTAGGAATGGCTGAAAAGTAGTACTTTTGAATGACGAAGACGTTCCCTGAGGGAGCAGCAGATCGGGTTGATTAGAAATACCATAATTAGATGCACTTGCCACAAAAGTAGCAAGATAAGAGCGACAAGATGCCGAAATCTAATGGTAATGATGAAAACAGAAAGAGAGCACACTTGCAAAACAAGGATAGAACGAACACTACTACACCTTGTAAAATAATTGAGCTCTGTGGGATAATGCACCGGCCGCTAGCATGCGTAGCCACAGGTTTCAGATTGGCAACCTAAAAGATTACTAATTGTATTGTGTTGGACTTGGCCCATTTCCCCCCAAAATGTTTCGCTTTTTCGCCCCCCATAATTTTAGGATGTCTCCCCCATGTTAGGAGTTGTATAGGCCATGTGTGGTATGAGATGCCCTGTTTAATGTGACAATGTAATGCAATGGTGTGTGCGCTTATTTTCCCCCCCATTGTGGAAATGTACCCTGGTGAACTGCTAATTTTTAAAATGGATGCCATGGCTATGTGTTGTGCCACCTGACTGCAGTAGGTTAGCGGACTAGTTGTCTGGTACCCAGCAATCCCAGCATTTGGAGGGAAAGCCTGGCACCCAGGGTGCTCTACTCCTCCCCCCAGAGCCAGTTAGAACTAGTTCCCCTGAGAACTCCAGAAGCTTCTGGCACGGACTGGTAGGTGGGGTGAGGGACATATAAATAAGGGGGCTGTGCCGAGACAGCAGGGACAGGAACGTGAGGGGACCTGCTGCCAGGGGATACCGCCACTTGGGCCTGTGTGCTGGACCCTGCACCCATCTAAAACCCCTCTACTGTCCCCAGGGCTAGTGGAAGTCCCACTTCAGGAGTTCAGGCTGCTGTGTTGGAGGAGGGCCACGCTACAGTGGAGGATGGTGAAAGCCTACCGCCCTGTTTTGACGAGTCCGCACAAACTGCTGACCTGGCCCAGTAGTGCCTGCTGCTCTGTTCCCTGGCCCCTGGAGAAGTAAAGGGACCTGGCGCCACGCAAGCGCTGCACCTAAAAGCGCCTGGAAGGGAGGGAGCACCTTGGACTGTACCCTCCAGGAGGTGAGAAGCGCTACCCTGGGGCTTGCTGCTGGGACTGTCTGCCCCCTAAGCGCCACAACCCTAACGCGCTGTGCCTACAAGAAGCGATGTGTGCCTGCAAGGGCTATCCTTGCCAAGGACTTTTGTAGCCTGCTGTGCCCTGCATCATGGCCATCTATGCGCTACAGCGCAAGAAGCTGCCCTTGGCGCTAATTTCAGTAAAAGCGGGTGCCTATCCCGCGCTGGCGAAGAGAAGAAACACCGCCGCTGCCTGGGGCTAGGGAAAGGAGGGTGCTGTGTCTGCCCCCCTCCTCCAAGCGGGTGCCTACCCCGCGTTTTGGCACCTTAATGCAGATTTAATTTAAAGCTGGAGCCTACCCCGCGCTGTGCCTGCAAGAAGATCACCGCCGTTGCCCGGGTACCTGAGGAAGCGCTGTGGCTTTGAAGCGCTATTGGGACATCTCCGCCGCGGCCCTGAGATTGATGGTGCTGCCCCCGTGGTGTGAACGATATCTGGGCCTCGCGGACTCCGCCGCGGCCCAGCGCTCGCCTGTGGAGGTTCCCGCTGAAAAGAGTATCATTGCGGCGGCCCCAGGAGCCAGGAGAGGGCTGCCGGAGTAAAGAGTGGGCCGCCCTAGGCCTGGAAGCTGCCACCCGCATCACATGGCTGGAGCGCCGGTGACGTGACCGACCACGCCCCCCAGCCGCCGAGCACGGATTGGCTGCAGAGGCCACGCCCCCGAACGCTGCGCACAGTTTGGCTGCTCGTCCAAGTAGCCGGAAGAGGCTCCTGTGAGCTAAGGGGAGCCCCGTGACGGTGAAGGAGCCAGGGGGGGTGCCTACCCCGCACTGGTCCCAAAGGAGCCCGCAGCCTCGCGGAGGCGGTCTAGAAGTCCCGGGTCCCCGTGAGAGAGGAGGGGCCCGGGTGAGACAGGAAGAAGCTGAGGAATCCCCGTTTGCGGCAGGGGACTGGAGGGAGTTCCCCCTGCCGGTCGCTGCTCCACGATGGGCCATCATTGGAGAGGAGGCGGGGCCCCGTGAGCCTACCAGGAGGACAAGCGAAGCCTGAGGAGGCAGGAGAAGAGCCCCGGAACAGCCGGTGAGTGGAGCTGTGAGGGGGGCGGCCCGAGACCCTGGAGGGGCCCGGTGAGTGGGGAGGGGGGTGTGTTGGGGCACAGGGTCGGTGCCAACCCCCGGTACCAGTGTTTTTTTGTGGAAGGGCTGCGGGGAAAGCCTGGAAGGATTCCTGAGGCAGCCCTGCCCCTACTGGCAACTGTTGTCGGGCCCCGTTGGCCCTTGCTGAGCCAAGGACGGCCGAGAAGGAACTAAGGTCCCCGGAACTTAATTATTAGCCCCATTTGGTGACTTTGTTTACAATCAAGTTAACCCCGGGGTAGGGGGGGAGGGGGGGGGGGGGGGACTGAGTGTTCACGGTAGCCTGCCTTTAAGCAGGAAGCCGAGTTCTGTTATTAACGTACCATGCCATAGGGGTTTAGGTGCTTGTGGACCCATGTAATGCTGTAGTATTGATCCTGCCGAGGTCTCTTGTGGATATTTAGGCCTACCCCATGAAATGTTGCCTAACTTTTTGATGATATGTTTACGCTTCCCAAAAGTGTTGCCTCTTTTGTAGGGTGTAGAGGGGACCGTCACTGGGAGTGGGACCCCTGGTTACATGAGAAATGTTGCTTGAATTTTAAGGGAATGTTGTGACCCGAGCCTAATGTTATGCATTTGATGCCAATGGCCACTTGACGCATCCTAATGTTATAGGCCCTGCACCAGGTGTCTGATGCCCCTTGCTAAGGTGATTACGCTAAGGTTATGCTAAGAATTAACGCCTACGTTTTCCCTGCAATATTGACCCTGAGGTGCCTTATCAAATGATAACGCTTTGTTTTATTTCAGCCCTGGAAACTAACGGACTTACCTTTTTATTCTTTTCCCATTACCCCTATAAATAATCCCCCTGGTGTACATTGCCCTGGCGCCCGTTGGCGCCCCACTGTGATTACTGTGTCTTACTTTTGCAGGTTGGAGACAATACGCGAGTTATTCTTTTACATCCAAACCGGTGTCGTGTGTCTTTTGTGGTGTGCCTGGTGTGTCGTCTGTGCGTACTGCGTGGATGCTTCACACATGTCCTCAGGAGTGTGGACTGTCGCTCTGCTCCATGCTACGCCCCATAGAATTGGCAACCCCATTTCTAACATATTGTAATATGAGCACAAACATACCCAAAAAAAAGTAACAAGTTGAGTCGTTAGCTTTATAGGTTTAAAAAAAAATAAAGCTTGTGACTTGAAGACAGAAAATATTGACAAATATAACTGTAGGTTGGGCCCCCCTACAGATGGTTTACTCAGCCATAATGAGTCTACTTTGTAATAGGCAATGGATGCGATGGGTGGGGGGGGGGGGGGGGGGGGGAGAGGGAAAACTGGTATGGAGTTCTGCCCTGATCCTGGGATCTATAAGGGGATGTGCGCTCAAATCCCCCCCCCCCCCCCCAAAAAAAAACTTCGGTTTGTACAGCAAACCACTGGGCACCCCTGATATGGACTCAGCACAGCAGCCTAAACTTAACTTCCCGTTCTTATTTGTACGGGAGGTTCAAATATATTAAACATGTATATAAAAACTTTGAATCTGCTCACCACAAATGTGGTTTTTCTAGTAGTGTCATTGGTGTTGTTGGGAGCTCTATACAAGAGCTGCTCTCAAACCAAATTTGGGAACTACCCAGAGCTCTCAGCTTCTATTTTGCATAATTTATGTAGCACTCTAAGCCTGAAAGGGTAGTGTTTTGACTTGCATTCTATGCTCCCTTTTATCTGAACAAAGCTAAATCTCTCTGAAGAGTTATAGTAAAAGAAAACATGTGTCAGGGGTTGCTTTTATTCATTCCAATTAGGCTTGGATTTGTTTTTACCAATCGAAAGCTGAAATACTCTCTCTGGGGTGCTAAAAAGCTTTTATTTTACAGTTCAGAGAGGATGGCACTGTGCTAATCCTATACTTGAAAACTTTGTGTGAAAAACAGACATTTGAGGTGAGCAGATTCCGAGTGTTGCAGGAGATGCTCTCCACCTAAACTAGGGAACTACCCAGCGCGCTGCACTTTTCTTTTGCATATACATTACCTAGTGGCAATCGCCATTGGCTAGTTATAATTAGGTCTGCTTTTCTATAGAAATGGCATGTTTTGGTATGCTAATAATTTGGTCCGGTTTGGCGACTCTTAACAAAACTTTGCCAAAAAAGAAGTTCATCCACCTCAGCTGCTTTCTGGAAAGTTACCGGGTCATCCATTAAGCGGGGGCTGAGAAAAAAGGGGGGAGGTCCCAAACACAAAATCCCAATGTATATTCCATAGACTTCTTTAAGACAGGCGACACAAAAACTGCCGAACGAAATTACACCAAATTTGGCAGGAAGCTAGACCTCGGTCTACAGATTGTGCTTTATAGAATTTGGTGTAAATCTGTTCAATATGTTTTGAGAAATTAAGGGTAAAACATAATTACATATCTGGACGGTTGGGTTCGCAAGAGGCTCGAGACACTCGCGGTGTGGCAATTTAGAAATGGAGGGTTCCGACTGGCACAGGTCCCAAAGGCTGAAATCAGCAAGGTGGGTTTCACCCTCCCCTAAACATCAAGCTTAAGAGATGGGGTCCGTGGGGCCAATACTCAACTAAAAATAAAATAAAAATCATCTCAGGCCCTGGGGGATGGGGTACCCGGAGCTGCTATCGACCAGGGGAGAGGGGCCATGTGGTGGTGTCCCCATCGCTAACCAGGCTCAGGTGGGAGGCAGCACGGCCCACCCCTTTGAACATGCCTCGGACATCACTGCCCTCATCGTTAATTAGGAAATAGACGTAACAATCCTAACAGAAACATGGCTTACGGAATCATCTTCCCCGTTCATGGATCTTCTGGTGCCCCCTCATTAGAACATTGTGAGATTAGACAGACAAAAAAAGACAGGAGGCGGTATAGCATGCATACACCGATCGAATAGCGAGATCGACCAAATACAGTCAGACCCTCTCGAATCTTGTGAATACCTAGGCCTCAATGTAAGAACAGCAGGCAATTAAAGACGCAACCTGCATGCGCTTTACCACCCACCAGGCAATAATACTACTTTCATAGAACAGTTAATGGAGATCATCACTGCTAACTAACAGTCACACTAATAAAATATTCCTAGGCAACTTCAATTTACACTGGGATGACAATGACAAACAGATAAACGCACTTATAGACTTTCTAACAGATCGGAACCTCACTCAAACCTGCACACAACCAACCCACTAGAAAAGGAGCAACCTTACATTGGGTATTTTTATCTTTTTTCTTTGATTTATTGGGTAATGTTCCTTGTGATTGGTCAGATCATCATTCCATAACCTTCCTGATAGCCAAAATAAAAAAGGAGCAAAACAGCGCAGCCGGTCAAACTGAAAACATGGACCAGAGACATCAAAGATCCTAATATTGAGCTTCTAATAGCAAGATGCGAGAAAAACTAAATCTGTATAACTTGCTGAACGCTGACGAACTCACTGAGCACTACACCAAGTCAATGACTAATATAGTAAACTCCACCATGCCACTAAAGCTAAAAAGAATATCTGAGAAGGCTAAAAATCCATGGTTTAATGAGATACTGAATGAAGATAGGCGTAAACTGAGACCTACAGAAAGAAAATGGAGATGGCACCCATCATCCCCCCAGCTTAAAACACTCAGAAAGATCATAAACGAGTACAACAAAAAAGTACTCCACTCCAAGAAGAAATTCTTTAGATCGGAACTAGACTACGCCAAAAAAAGTCTGCGAAAACTATTTGAGATGTTAAAGCAACAGTCAAATAAGCAGGCCAAATCTGCACAAGAAAGTACTAAAACTCAACTGAGATGCAAAGAATGCTCTACATTCTTCACTGACAAGGCCAACACCCTAGAAAGAGAGCTCAGGTTGGCAGCCGACAACCTTCATAGTCAACTACCATCACAAAACAATGATAGCTCGACAAACGATCATAATAGATTGAAAAACAATGCACAATGGGCAACCTTCAAGCTATATGACCAGAATACCATTGACAAAACTCTCTCGAATATCAAACCTATCAACCACTACAGAGATCCCTCCCCTCTAAATACTTAAAAAGTATCAATCATATTGTCGTCCCAGTATGGACAAAGATAATAAATGCCTCACTATCTCAAGGGATCCTACCAGATTGCCTAAAAACAGGTCAAGTCCTCCCAATCATCAAAAAACCTACAGCGGACCAGGCAGAGCCAAATAACTTTCGCCCAGTAACCAATATTCCTATAGTTGCCAAACTAATCGAGAAATGTGAACAAAATCAACTTAGCAACCACATCGCCAACTTCAAGCTGCTGGACGACTGCCAATCCGGATTCAGACCAGGCCACAGTACGGAGTCAGCAATCTTACACATAGTGGATGATGCGCTGCAGGCCCTAGACCACAATCAAACATGCCTACTAGTACTTCTTGACCTGTCGTCTGCCTTGGACACTGTAAACCATGAAAAATTGCTAGCCAGGCTCGAAGACAAGAAGGGCTATCTGGAATAGTTATGAAATTGTTTGAATCCTTCCTCCAGAACAGAACTCAAAGATTCCTAGTCAACCAGACGCTTTCACCGTCATGCCCAAATTCAACTGGAGTCCCTCAAGGATCAACACTATCCCCATCACTATTCAACCTATATGTCGAACCCCATACATAAATTCTCCAAGGCGCATGCATATCTTATCACATGTACGCTGAAGACACTCAGATCTACATCAAGATAACGTCACTGGAAGACAAAGAAAATGAATGAGGCCTTAAAAATGTAATTACACTGGCTAACTAGTAATCATCTGAAACTAAAAACGCACATAAAACTGAATTTCTATTAATATCCCCACAGAAAAAACCCACAGAAGTGAAAGAAAGGACCAAACTGATCATAGCAATAAACTGCACCCCTACACTAGTTGAATCCGTAAAATCACTGGGGAATCACACTTGATAAGAACCTAGACATGAATACACACATCTAATCAATGACAAAGTGCCCGGTTTCACCTGAACTATATTAGAAAAATGAAACCACTCATCGCTACGGCAGACCTCAACTAGCAGTCCAGTCAGTTATTTCAAGGATTGAATATGGATGTACAACTCTGGCAGGTCTTTAAAAAATGTCCACAGCGCCACTAAAAGCATGTCTAAATGCGGCAGCAAGACTCATTACTGGATCCAGAAAATAAGACCATATCTCCCCTCACCTAAAAGCATTAAACCGGTTACCTTACGAAGCCAGAATTCAATTCAAACTGGCATGTACTACACACCAAGCGCTCCACTACAAAACTCCAAGGTACCTAGCTCAGAAAATAGAGCTCTCTGGGGGCTGGGGGAAGCAGACCAGCTAGGAGCACCAGAGAACTGTTGCTGAAAGAGCTTTCTCCGGAGTAGCCCCCAGAATCTGGAACACACTCCCTCCCTCCTAACATTAGAAAAAGTTCCAAACATAGCAACATTCAAGACGGAAGCAAAGAGCTCCCTAATGAGAAAGTTCCTTCCATAAGGCTAGACTGTTCTTTAACATTATGATTGATACCCAAACGTCGATCACAAACTGGTCCTGTTGTAGAACTCATAGAAAGCACATCAGAACCATGTGTGCAGAAATACTGTTACTTTTGCTAAAACAGATAAGAATGTCATGTACAGGAATATTATATATAGTAATGCTGCTGTTTTTGCTGAAATTGATAAGAAAATCATGTACAGGAATTATATATAGCTATTAGCACTATCACAAATGTTCCAAATGTATCTGTGAAGAGCTCTGATACCCAAGGGCCAAGTCCGCGCTATATAAAACTCTAATAAAATTACATGTACAATCCTGGGGGGTGGGTCCCCAAGGCCTAAAGAGGCTCAGGGAGGGGGTGGTGGTGCATAGTTGCCTCCCCTTTAATAAAACAATTTAAAAAGGCCCTGGGGCAGGTGGTCCCTTGGTGGTGCTGGAGTGTGTTTTCCCTGGGTTGTTCTTTGTCCAACTTGGCTCATGTTTTAAAAAAATTTTTTTATTGTGCATTCTGTCCTGTTGGTTTTTATTCTTGTGTTCTTAAAAAGGGAGATGTGCAGAGTCTGCTTTTTCTGTTTTTAAGATTGTGATTTATAATCTGCATGAGTCATTGTGGTGGGGGAGTGGCTAAGGCAGACTGCTTTACTGTGCATGTTGGGGGTCGCAATAAAGATTGAATTCAAACTTTGTAGTGTGTGGCCTGTCTTCACGGATGGCTGCAAACCGGTGGCCCAGTGACTTTATTGGCCTGCTTAACATGGATGCAGAAGTTAAACTACAGTGGAACACTTTTTTAGGTTTAGCTGTGCTTGAGAAATCTATAGTTTTAATATAAACTTAAGAGACTTACATCTAG
Source organism: Lissotriton helveticus (assembly GCF_964261635.1). NCBI lineage: Eukaryota > Metazoa > Chordata > Amphibia > Caudata > Salamandridae > Lissotriton > Lissotriton helveticus. The sequence goes on along the minus strand of NC_136065.1, from coordinate 2,135,818,400 downwards.
CCTCCTCTTTTTCCTGGCTGCTCTTTGGTTCCTGTGCGTGCTACTAACTTTTCCTCAATTTCTATCGGCTGTACCATATTTTCCTGCTTTTACCAATGCTGGTTCCTCGCCTGCTTCTCTTATAAGTTTCCTGCAGCTGAAAAACTTATACGCTTTGGTAAAACTATTTTTCTATAAAGTTTTGCTTATTTTTGCTTTTTATTCTTGCAGCATATTTATAGAACAATTTATCACCTGAGAGATTAAGTGATTATATAGAATAACATGACGTTGCGCCACTGAGACTGGAACCGGGATCCTCAGCTATCGAGGCAGCAGCTTTGGCCGCTGCCCCACATCCTCTCCCCTCTTGTGTTATTGGTCAGGGAGACCTTTCCTTCTCCCGAACGATGATTGATAAAAACAGCTCTTTATTTATCAAATAGGTGAAACCAATGCATTACCAATGCTAGTTTACAGTTTTAATAATGCTCTTTAGGCCTCATATGCCTTGGTAACGTAATGCATACAGCCCTTTTATGTAGTGGAGGATAGCTTTTTAACCCTCATTAACTTACTCAGATTGCATATTAACTTTCAATGAAGAATTTCAAATAATTGTCTAAAAAGCCAGAAACAGAATGAGGGGATTACTGAATGTCTTAAATTAAGGTTAGTTAGCCACAACATTTCAAACAATAGTTATGCCTCCCTATGAGAAGCTGGTGAGCCTTCTAGTCAAGAGTGCACTACAGACCACTGCTGAAGCACAAGCCACACAACTCCCCACTTGCCTCCCCAGGATGCCTCTGCAGACTCACTGTTTTTATTGTTGAAGACTCCAACTGACACGATGCTCTCTACGTCCTTCAGCTGCAGCTCTTCTCTCCGCTTTCCTTTTTTCCAAAAATCCAAAGCCACCTTGGTTATCAGGTCCCCACCAGCATTGCTGAAAGAGGAGACAAAACAGTACAGTAGTCAACCACAAAACCGATGGTCCATTCAAACAATGCGACTTTCACCAGGCAAAGAAAACTGGCACATATCTCTGATCAAAGCAAGGCTTATAAGGCCAAAAGAACCTGTGCTACAGTCTAGGAAACACATCAATACTCCGAAGTAGAGAAAACAAGCATTGGCATAGTCAATAGGTTTCGCCTTTGGCATCTTATAAGTGTTTAGTCATGCAACAGTTGATGTTGTTGCACCAAGAATACTGTACTGCATAAGTAAATACTTATAAGATCCCAAAGGCGAGACCTATTGGCTAAGCCAATGCTGGTTTATATTCCGGTGTACCACTGGCAGGGGTTGTTTATATTCCTGCGCACCGCCGGCAGGGGTGGTTTATATTCCTGCTTCTCAGATGCTCCGTCCATCACCACCCCCTTTTGTACCGCTTTTGGCCGCCATAAGTGTGGCAGGGTATGCTCAGACGTGAGTCCCTTGCTCACTTTGCCACTGGATTCAAGCAAGCCTGGCTGAAGACGGCTGGAATGCCAGAAACTGGTCCTAGGAAGCTTGAATCCGGTCCAGGGAAGGCATGGCTTGGCAGTTCGGGCTGGACTGTTCCCAAGAGGCACAGGGTCAGACTGATTTGCATATGGCCATGTCTGAAGTGGGGTAGCAGAGTGGGCTAAAGAACGGTGATGGATTAAACCCATATCTGTTGACTGGGTGTGAGTGTTTGATTAATTCAGATGCTCCGTCCATCACCACCCCCTTTTGTACCGTGTTGAAGATTATAAGCGTACAGAGGCCTTGTGAATTTCCGAAAGGAAAATGGGGAAATAGCAGTAATGAGGCAAAAATTATATTCTTTAATTTAAATTTGTTTTTAAAAACCTGTGGATTAATGGGTTTTGCAAGAATTAGTGATTTTTTCTAAATTTTGCATCCACAAAAGTTTGCCAGCTTTGGGATGCATGCAGTGGGAGATTTATTTTCACAGCTGTAAAGTACATCCATCCAGGTTTCCCAGTCGCAGAGATACAAAACTGCTGTCAGACGAGAAGCACGTCTGGAGCCCCATCCTCAGGACAGAGTGGTTTCGCTGCCCACACTGATGCAGGCAGGGAAACTTAGGTTTGCCCCTGCCTAGTAGGAGCATTTTTAAATCTCCCACCAGACGGGAGCAAACCTGCCTGCAGCAGCAGGGCAGGGAAGGAATACCGGCACCTGGCCAGCAGGAGATTTCAAAGGGACCCCGCCTGAACTGTTGCAGGCAGGGAAACTGACATTACTCCCACCCTGATGGAGCAAGCATAAACGGCTGCTCCTTCCAGGGAGGAGCAATACCAGCTTCCACACTATGCGGGAAGCCAGCTGGGGCTGCGGGGACCCATGAAGTCCCCCCACTGGCTCCAACTTAGTGCTTTGGTACCCCCTTTTTAATGGAATTCGGCCCAGGGATCCCAGGGACCAATTAAGGCTTGAGGAAGGGGGCCTTTTCCTTCCCTTAACCCCTTCACTGGGGCAGCTATTCCGCCGCAGTGCTAAGGGGGCGGGGCGGCCGCACGGCGGCCGCATGCTGGTGACTGAACCGCTCCGTCACCAGCCGCGGTTGAGCTGTGCTCATGACGGAGCGGTTCCGTCATGGCCCCGCCTGCTCAATGGAACGCTCAGCGCAGGCGCTCCGAGACGGCCTTGACGGATCCGCTCCGTCATCAGCACGGCGCCACCGCAGCTGATGACGGAGCGGTTCCGTCATCAGCAGGGGAGGGGTTAATATATGTTTTGGCCTCAAGGGATGGGGTCCAGAGCCACTATTGACTTGGCGAAGAAGGCAGTAGCATCCCCTCACATATATGGTTCGGCCCCAGGGCCCTTTCTAGCTCTGGGAGGAGACCATATGCCCCCTCCTTTACCAAGAGTGTGGGCTTGCTTCCTGCGGGTCGGATGCTAGGCCTGGCCACACACAGGCCAGGCCCTGTGGCCAACCTCCCCAGCGTGGGGTTGGCTGCCTCTGGGTGGTTTGGATACAGGCCCTGTGGCCAACCCTGTGAGCAGCAGGGGGTTGGCTTTACGTATGATAAAATATTGGTTTACGTTTGGGGAAAAAATCTAGAAATGTCACTGGAAAAATAAGTGTAAAGTAACAGTTAAGTGAGAATTTCAATAACAATTTCACTTTTTAAAGGTATAATACCACCACAATGCAGCATCGTAGAATGCAAGATTGTCACATAATCCTCTCACTTTGAAGACAGAGAGAAAAAAAAGTAAAAACCAAGCTCACTTGAATGACAGAGCCCGTGATGTGACCACTGACTTAGAAAGCAAAGCAAATGTCACAAGAACAGGCCTGTTTACCGACACAAGCATTCGTGGAAGAATACAACGAGGTAGTACATAAACTTTGTTCCTTGGGAGGGACAAATTCAAGCTGGACAGCCTTAAACACACAAGACCACCAAAGAGAGCCAGAAAATATGAGTTACAAATCACATAGCCAATGGTAAGCAACGGGTAGATTGTATTTCCAGGGAAGCTTTCTGAATGTCACCAAGATGTCTTTGTGAATCACACAGTTATGCTGTCTGGTAGGCTTCGACCTAAAAAGTACACTCACCAGGGTCTGAATACAAGACGACAAACATCCCTAACGTGATGGGTTGAAAGTTCCTGGCAGTGGAGTGGTCTATTTTAACAACCAGGATAGCTAGGTTGCCCTGCAGGAAGAGTGAATGGTGATCCTTCGGAGAGGAAAGGTCAGTGCAGTTGCATGCTATATTTTATTTTTATTCACTATGGTTAAAAAAAATATTACAAACAGGGAACACAAAAAAAGTTCTGAAATTCAGTTACTTTACAAGGACATCAACAGGTGTTGCTCTGACAGCACCCTGAGTTATCAGCTGCTACACAGCTGAGACTGAGGAGAGTATTTTATTGCTAAGGCGTAGGCATCTTTACGGTCAATGCCGCATATTTCACTGGACCTTCCTGCCTGCTACCTTATGCCAAGTGTGCTCCAAGATAATCAGTCTGCGGGCTGAGTCTGGAAGAGATCAGGAAAGGGAAAAGAGCACGGTGAATAAACAAGAAAGCCAAAGCAAATACCTCTCGGTGCTGCAAGAGCGATTGGCGTTTTTATATAATTAGGTCTCGCCTATGCAGCGCGCATGCGTAGCATAGGAGGGCCTTTAGCAGTCGCTCTTCACTTTTTCAAGCACTGCACTCTTGCTTGTGGCGGCATCCACCTTGCGGGAGCGAGCAGGGGCGTGCCACAAGCACAAGTGAAGTGCTTGAAAAGTGAACTCTCTCCCAAGCGCGCGCACTATTCATGTGCTCACCTCCTGCTCCCCCCTCTCTCAACAGAGGCCGCGCTTGTGTTTTTTAGCACTTGTTTTGACTGTGCTTAGCTATTTGCTTCCCTTCATTTTGTCCCTAACAACGGTTTATAATAAATAAATCGCTGTAATGTGATGCCATGTCTATAACAGTGAGCCCTGCTTTAAAGATGGTTACCATCAACAATCAGACATTGATGCGGGTCCCCTAGCTTTACTAGAAATTCCAGCGTCAAGTGCTCTACAAATTACAGTTATGTTTCACCCAGGACCGTGGCCCATCAGGTAAAATGGTATTAGCATGTGAGAAAGCTAAACTCAATGTCTGAGCCATGATGGTTGTATACATCTTTCTCAACCAATCGCAAATCTGTCCTACCTACTAAGCCCCTACTCCCTTCATGTATGTTCTTGTATGTGAGATGCAGTAATTTGTCATGAGTGGCACAAGCGCCATGAAGTCAAACCGAAAATTAAAATTTTGAATGGTACCAAAAATGATACTGTGCTACTGCACGCAAACATCATCCATAATGCAGACCTCAAAATGCATATCATAGATAATGTGGAAAAATGCACCAATGCAGAAGGCGAGCCCAAATTTTTTTTACCTATTTAAGGAACTTTCTCGTGCACAATATACCCAAGCACTATTAAGTCATTTTCAGTGCAAGAGGGATGTCCAACTTTGGTCCCGAAAAAACAACAACTCGCCGGAGAAACTCTCCATATTTTCAGGATATCCTCAAGGGATAAGTGAGCGCACAGTAAATCGTATTTGCTGATTTCAGGAATTACAAGGTCAGACCTGCCTGCTGTCCTTGCAATGTGCCAGCCCACCGATAACAAGGTCATCGTTTTTGCAGTTGCTAAATGTACTCAACGTGCCTGGCAGTTTAGGAGGAGATACAAGCGACCTCCATTAGGCTGTTAATCTTTGTATCGCCGCTGCCTAAGTGTTTTTCGGATTACATATGAATAAAAGAAACTTCTAGGTTACATCTTTTTTGTACTTGATCCTTGGCTTCTAAACTACATTAAAATTGAAACGTTATTTGAATTTTCTCTTTTTGAAAACAGTTAAGTTTTAGATGAAATTGGTTTATGTATCCATTTGATTACAGATTTGTGGACGAATGTTATCCAAATAAATAGGATTTAGGAATAACCAGTTATAGCAATGATTTAATATTCAGTTATCCCTCTGGTGTAAACATGACTCAAGAGGACCCGCAGTTGGCACATCCCTTCTGTACAGATACATTTTTCCACCATTCCAAATGCCGACAGCCCTCCCTCGCGTACGGCAGAATATCTTGTGCCCACATGACGCATGTGTTCCATTGAAAAAAGAAAAACCAAAGGTGATGATGGACGGAGCGTTGACAATACAAACACTCACCCCCAGTCAACTGATCTGGGTTTACTCCATCACCGTTCTTTAGCTCACTCCGCCACCCCAGTTCAGACATGGCCATATGCAAATCAGTCTGACCCTGTGCCTCATGGGAACAGTCCAGCCCGAACTACCAAGCCATGTCTTCCCTTGACCGGAAACAAGCATCCAAGGACCGGTTTCTGGCATTGCAGCCGTCTTCAGCCGGGCTTGCTTGACTCCAGTGGCAAAGTGAGCAAGGGACTCACGTCTGAGCATACCCTGCCAACTTAGGGCGAACAAAGACAACATGTGTTACATTGCCTCAGTTCAACGGATGACAGTACAGCCGCCCAGTTGGCTCTGGCATCCCGTGCGGAGCTCTGCGTTCTCTTCCAAGAGATGAAGGTCTGAAGAGAATGACCTATTGATAAGGGCACGAAGTTCTGGCGACCTTTTCAATGTGTGGCTGCTAATTGTGCCTCCGTCACTAGTAGCGCGTGACCTCGTGGAAGTCGACATGCAAATGTTTTCTCGCCTACTTCTTGTGTCACACTCCCTTCATGCAGGTTGGGATCAATGCGACAAAGGTCTCTGCCCCCCCCCCACAGCAAGAAGGGTCTTGGCGAGTGTGAAGTCGGACCAAAGGTCTCGTCTTTCAATTAAGTTAAAGCCACTTGCTTTGCTATACAATACCATTTGCAAAGCAAATGGCTTTAACTTAATCAAAGGAGAGACCGATTGCATTTTCAATGCTTGTTAGCCATTGATCTGTGAAGCAGACTAAAAGTTGGGAAAAGAGAGCTAGGGCACAGCCAGCAGTGGCATTGTCACAGATCTTTTCTCAAGCGCCGGTTTAGGGAAAACAGACAACAGGAAGAGGGGGGAAAAAATAAAAACCCAGAAGCAACAAAACAAAGAAGCAGCAGCAACACAGAACACCAGAAACAGGAAGCAGCAAACAGACATCTAGAAAAGACGCAACTTGGACAGAGGAAGAAGAAAGAAAAATAGTAGCTTAATCAAGATGAACCAGTAGATGATCCATGCTCCAGTCAAAAGAAATTAAGTGAAGCCGAAACGCGCAGGTCAATTGGGAGGCAGCAAATAAGAGTGAAGAATGGTTAACTTAAGCAGCCCTCGCTCAGCAGCGCAAAAGCCCCTACCGGTTAAGCAGAAAAGACGTGATGACCATGTAAATGTAAAATGTAAATGTAGCATACTTGTAAAGCGCACAGCTGCCCCAGCAACGGGGCGTCCCGGCGCTGTATAACTCTGGGGAACCCGTCCTGGCTTTCCCTGTGGGATGGTCCCTTGCTGGGAGTCCCCAAGGTGGAGCCAGGCATCCCCGGAATTGGTGGGGCCGTTGTGGAGATTAGGCAAGCTAATGCCCAGAGTTGCCGAGTGGAACCCCTGATTAGAGTAAGCACCGAAGCGAGAATTATCGAGTCCGCTGACCAAGGTCCACGACCCTGCCGAGTCGGGAATTGAACCCTGGTCCCAGGCTGACTTCTGCTCTTGGGCCTGCTGCCTCTAACCAGTGAGCCACACTACTCCACAAATGTTGCTATAGGCATGAAAAAGTTTCATACGAAACCTGGAGTCTCTGCTCCCATCCAAGCCACCTTGACCCGGGCGGACATTGGGGCAATATTACAGGACATGTGCAAACTTCTGTTTGCTAACATGGCATCTCTTCTGAAGGACCTCAGACGAGACATTACCATGCAGATTGAGTAACTGTGAGACAGAGTGCAAGCACTTACGGATTTCTGTCACTTCTCTGGTCACACTCGTCCAACTAGTTTTCATCCTGAGGCTGCAACAGTCATGCCTGGAACGGGCCACTCATCTTTAGAACCCGCCAATCCCCCTCACTGACGAAGCCATCCCTTACCTAGTAGCTCATCCACATCCCACAAATTCTCCCCAGTGGTTAAGAACATTCACTCTCACGAACAAGCTGTTTTAAAGAGCGGCAGGAGTTTGGGGACCGCCTGCAACTTCTGCCCTAGTGCACACTGTACATCATCATACTTGAAGACGACCCTTCTATCAACGCAGGCGTGCACTAAGACTGGTATGGCTTGAAGAATAAAGTCGTCCATTAGTGTAAATCAAGCTCAGGCTGGCAGTTTGACCTGGTGGATGAAATCCTTATGGTTAGGAAGGTCGGCCGGCTAGGATATTCTCCTAAATCTTCAAGGGGCGATTGGGTGGTGGTAAATTTCAGGAATCCCTGCTTGGAAAACGACTACATAGATTGACTATTGTGTGAACAGGATGTGTAAGATTTGTGCGTTGCCACTGGGCTTCTATTATCGGTCCTTGACCATGCTACCAATGGCTTGCAAAATGCTGGGTCCAGGCCTCAACCCAGTTGCACAGCCCACCAGTCTACTTTTCAGTTCAGATTCTTTTTTTAAGGAAGGTGATTTTATTCTGCCAACTTATACAGGGAAGCAATCTACAACAGATTTTTTGTTTTACCCTTATATAGTCCCATACTTTCAGGATTCTTAGATTTTTTCCTCCATAATCAGTGGCCATTATCCTATTGTTGCTAGCTTAAAATGTCCTTTGTTCAAACCTCAAACGTCCAGTCTTGCCCCTGATCTTCATGGTATTCGGCACAGATGGGCAATTGTGGATCATGTAAAATTCTTGGAGCGCTTAATCACACTAAATCTAGAGGAAGTGGTGTTCTGTCTATCTGAGGAGGCATTGGTTGCGGAAGTTCTTGAGTTTTAAAGTTCTCTGTAAACGAGCTTTAAGCTTGCTGGTTGCCAGGAAAAAGCAAATGGCAACTACCTCCCCGTTTAAATGGTTTCATGCTTGCACTGTTGCTTTTAAACAGGTAAGAAAAACACAGTTTCCAATACACCCCCCGCAATGTTGAGGTTATATATATATATATATATATATATATATATATATATATATATATATATATATATCTCCGCATATAAATCCACTCTAGATAAGAGGAAACAGGAGGTCGGCAAGGGAGGATTTGCAAGCCGTTTCTGAACTTAGGCACTCCAGGGCCTTTTGCGAAGTGATGACAATCAGCCAAGAATTGAACGTCATACCCCCGAAGCAGAGTGGGTCAATCACTTCTCTAAAATATTCGGCCACGACTCTCCACTCCATGTTCCAGGTGAGCCCCCCCTCTTCTGTCGAAATTCTAGCACCTAGTAATTCTATTGAAGTTAGAGTAATAACTAGAGGTTATATTAAAAGAACGTGCAGGAAAGGCGCCAGGGCCAGATGGAGTGCCCGTTGATATTTTCAGACAGAGTCCTAATTTCTGGGCACCCCTTCTGACCAAGGTTTATCATGCAGTGATAAGAGGTGATATCTCCAATTTCTTGAAGAAGTCGATTATCATCCTAATATATAAAAAAGGGGATAGAAATGGTCCAACCTGCTACCGACCAATTTCCCTCCTGGATTGCTCTGTAAAGATCAATGGGAGGGTAATCCTGGAAAACTTAAAAGATTAGGCTGTGGAGAAACATCTGAGAGGGCCAATATGGCTTTCGGCGAGGGGTTGGTATAGCCGATTAAACCCCAAATCTTCTTTTACTATCTGGGAAAATATCCAAGCAAGGGGAGAAGCACTCCATAGGACCTTTAGGGACCTCTCTGGTGCGTTCAACCTGATTGACAGAGAGGAGTTATGGCTGGACGTCATCCAGTTCTAGTTTAACTTTACGCGGATGCCGTAGTTTTAATTATGTACAATGCAAATGATTTTCAAGCCAGAGTGGGGTTAAATTTGAGAATAACCCACCAAGAAATGACATATCTGTGGACCGAAAACAACCCGTTCACGCACACACACCATACATAGTATCCCAATCACCAAGGTGCAGAGTTTTAATTATCTTGAGGTTTTGCTGACGGATACTTTGAAATGGGACAAGCTCCTGAGCCAGACAACTTGTAAATTCCCCGGGGCTATAGACGCAAATTTTAAATACCCCAAGAAATTAGATCAAAAGACTCACAAGGAGCCAACTACTTTGCATAAAAGCAAATGTTTTCTCTGGTAATTAATGGGGCTGGCTTATGGGGGCTTTCATTCCACTGGAAGCTTGCAATCGATTGAGAATACATGTAGGTGCAGATTGCTGGCTCCTTCCAAGAGTATCACCAGTCTTATTGTCCACCTGGAACTTGAACTTCAGTCTTGGAGGACATGGTTAAGGCTGCACCATTGCTTCTTTGGGTTAAGATCTGGTACTCGCCCCACACCACATTTACCCGATTGATCGTTGAGAACTGCTTCAGACAAGACTGTTTGGACCCCACCCCTTCGTTGAGAACAGCACAAAGAATTTGGTGAAATCTCTCTTTTATCAACTTAGAGATCAGGGCAGACCCTCTAAAAGCTAATCTCCGAGTTTGCTCTGCTGTTTCCTAGATAAAACCAGCAGAAGGAATGGAACCATATTTATTGTGGATCGTGTAGTGAAGACACTGTTCTGCTTGCACACATTGCTATGTTAGCGTAAGCATATTAAAAGCTTAAACGCCATTTTGCCACTTTGCCGCTTTTGCACACAATACTACATGCATCTGTTGTTGCAAGTTAAACTGCTTGCTTTTCTTCACATTAGAACGGTCTGTTTTTCACATCCCTAGACTTACACCGCGACCTCAGTCTGTACAGTGTGTGCATTGTCTCCAAGGTCAAATAACAATGTATGCTATCGATTCAGGTTTATCGGCCCACGCTCTAGACACAACACGCACACAGCTGCAAATACCAAACTCGGGTGCCTTTAATATTGCATTGCATGCATGATTCTGGCACTTTGAGAAAACCTTTCCATCTACATAGCTGTGCTGATCCTGTGATGTGATTCACCGCATCTGATATTGGAGGTAAGGGGTTCCCCGTTTAAACCTAGAGATCTATTATAAAACCTAGCTCCTAGCCAGGGGAGGGTGGTACACAAAGCGCTATAAACCTGGTTCCACTATCATTATAACATGATTTCTCCCTTTGAGTTTTATGGAATTGTAACACTGCTGATTGGTTTATTTCTAAGCATTTGCCTTATTATGTTAGCCAAAAAATACTGCATCTTAGAGCGCGTAGTTAAAATAAACATTTTAAACTTTACTGTATCTCCGATTACTCACGCAGTGGACTTGTATGAGAATAAAAACAAAAGAGTGTACTTGATTCCCACTTTTCCTGAGAGTTCACTAAATCATTGTTCAGGGTTGTCTAATCATTGGTAGCTTTGCTGTAGTACGGAGAACAAATGAGACACTGATGCTAGTCGGTTTGGGGTTCTGGGCACGGAGGTGAGTTTTTTGGTACACCACAATTCAATGAGATCCTGGTTTCCTGCGCATAGTTCTGTGCATGAGCAGAATCCCCGCAACAATCTTGAATCCCGAATATAGATTTTACTTTACCAGTTTTAGATTAAGCACTTTCCTGTAGCTTATCATCAGTAGGGCACTTGGTTCCCAACTTTACCCCATTATCCTTGTGAGAACATATCCAAGCAAACGTTTGTCCATTTTATGCTCTTTTGTGTTTTTTATGATTGCCCCACATCGCAACTTTTTTTATATTCATTATTGTGTTAGAACACACATTTTAAGTCTGCAGCGTTTGGATTCGGAGCACTGTTAAGCCGTCATAAGTTATACTCAACAAGGGCTCAGAATTAAATAAACGGAGAACATTAATGTTTCTTGAGACGCCCACATTTTCTAACCCAGGCTAGAGCTACTGCCTTGTTTGCAACCCGCTTTTACAGTCTTTGCCAAACTGGCCATTTTCCTTGACTGTTACAACCTGGTCAGTTTTTATAATGTCATTAAATTGCATTATGTACCCCGGGAAATATATGTATAATTTTGTTTGTGATGTAATACTATTTATCTGAATGCATGTTTTTATCTTTTTATGGCTACCAGCCAAATAAAAGTATTGGACTGGCAGCGATAGTGAAGCCAACAAAGGATAAGCAATGGGCGGGCTCCAACCCTTGTAGAACACAATACCCGTCATAGCGACAACACCTTCGCTGGTCAACAGAAGAGGCAAAAAAAAAATCCATGCATTTAAACCCATGGTCGTTACAGATTTGTGTTATATTTTAAATTAGAAAACCCAGATGCGTGGCCTGTGATGTTTGTTAGCGCACCGAGTACTCGGCAACCAGGAGCACACTAATATTTACTACATGCGCAAGACCAAGACCTACAGCTCTCGGCAGATTTGACAGCATCATTCAAGCATGTCTGGTAAAAGGTAAAGGTAGTTAAGATTGGACAACAGCCAAGCGCCTGCACTAAAATTGGCATCTGTAATATATAAATTAATGAAAGAAAAATAAAACTTGTGCACAAATATTCTCTTTCAGAAAAGAAATAATGAACCCCATACTTCACTAGCATCTCACCCAAGTGCGTCACTCAGAGGACCGCAGCCTGAGAAGCACCGCACAGATCACAACACAGGTGGAGCAGACAAAGTGATGGGAGGCTGTTCTTCCTCTGTCAAGGCTCCGTAAACTATGGTGGCCATCATACAATAAGATCAAAGTTAATGTTACAATACGAGTAAAATTAAGAAACAAAACAGCTGCAACAATTAATTGTGATCCAACCAGCAAAGCTGAAAAAAGTGTAGAGACAAAAATAGATTAGGTTTGAGAAACGTGATGGTTCCCTCCCAAAGTATTGCGCGATTGCTGAGATTTCAAGAGGGGAGAGACATCTTAAGGTTATGCTCTCTTCATCTGGCACAAAACAAGAGGTCAGCCATTTGAAAGTCAGCTAAAACATGCTAACAAACTGCCTAATTACATTAAAATCTGCACCAAAAAGTGTGAAATGTATAAGCAAATAAAAAAAATAGAATCCTTCAAACTCAGCCTGAGCTTTTTCAAAGAATAGACTCAAGAATTACTTAACGATTTATACCAGATCAAGCAAAATTCTACTTTTATACAGTTTGCCATAACACTGCTCAGCCTGCTGCTGTGTTAGAGAGCAAAGTTAATGAGAATTAAAAGGCAACATGCAAACTTTTCACCACGGTTTTTAGGTCTCGCCTGAGCCAGCGCATGCGCTGCTCTGCGAGACATTTAGTGCGTTGGCTTTAAAAAGCCGACCACAGGTATTTGGCTGGCATAGAGCGTGCGGTTACGCGCACAATGACAAGCAGAGGCGCCATCTGGCTTTGATCTCTCGTCATGGTGCGCGCACATCGTACATCACTCGCAGCCGGTTTCTTTTAGCGCACGTGCACACTACTCCCAGGCTTATGCTTTGTGAATGTTGAGCAACAAGGCTCGGGCAATGTTGAACCCTCCATGTACATTGGTTTAGAACTGCTGCTAGAACACCTAGTGCATATGCGAGTCCATGGTCTTGTTTGACAGCTTCTGCAGTCCTGTTTGTAGCCACGCTTCCTTTACGTGTTGGTATGTTTTCACACACAATAGTAAGTCCTGCAATGCAGTGTCCTGCCTTGTACAGGCCTGGACGGGGAAAGGGTCTCTTGGCGCTATAGAATGCTGCACTGTTCACAAGTGTGAGTGTTTGATTGGTTCAGATGCTCCGTCCATCACCACCCCCTTTTGTACCGCTTTGGCCGCCATAAGTGTGGCAGGGTATGCTCAGACTTGAGTCCCTTGCTTACTTTTCCACTGGATTCAAGCAAGCCGGGCTGAAGACGGCTGTAATGCCAGAAACCGGTCCTCGGAAGCTTGTTTCCGGTCCAGGGAAGGCATGGCTTGGCAGTTCGGGCTGGACTGTTCCCATGAGGCACAGGGTCAGACTGATTTGCATATAGCCCTGTCTGAACTGGGGTGGCAGAGTGGGCTAAAGAACGGTGATGGATCAAACCCAGATCTTTCGACTGGGTGTGAGTGTTTATTTGGTTCAGATGCTCCGTCCATCACCACCCCCTTTTGTACCGTACTGTTCACAACGGCATGCCTCGGTGATTCATTTGAGCCCATCCGTTCCCCGATGCTAAAGCATGCAAATACTGGTTGGACAAACATGCACAGACTGACTGCGTCGTGTATCACAGCAACAGGCATCTTTTTGTGCTTCTTAAGCCCCTTGTGAACCTAGTGGCAGCAGAGAGCCCTAGAGTTTTCAATGTAAACGTTACAAGTGGACCCTTCGAGCTCCAAACCCAGTAATGGTTTGTTTTATGTAGCGTCTTAGTCCATAAAATCGGGGCTCTGAGCACTGAACCGCAGTATGTGAATTGAGAGTGGTGGCAACATAATAAGGCATTGACAAAGCCTGTAGGCCTCGCATCCAACTGAAAGCTCATCCTAATTGTTTATTTGTTAGTTCATTTTTTGTGAGTGACACAGTGGATGGGCGTCTGGGTGAATTCAGTAATGAGCCAGTATGTCCAGGCTCTTGCCACATCTCATCCATAGTCACTTAACCTCGCAATCATTAGGCTATTGATCTAACCATTAACTCATTCTTGCATTAATCCAGTGGTCCATCCTCAATAACAGACAGCAGCTGATGAGGCATGGGCAGTTAAGTAGACTTGTTGATGCTATCAATGCTTGTTATAACAGCCATTGGCATAGCCAATAGGTCTCGCCCTTGGGACCTTATAAGTGTTTAGCCATGCAACAGTTGATGTTGTTGCATCAAGGATATTGTGCTGGATAACTAAACACTTATAAGGTCCCAAAAGCGAGACCTATTGGCTATACCAATGCTTGGTTTTTTGTGCCCTTCCAAGCTGATCTATGCAGCATTTCTAAACTAACCCAGATTTGTACTTTTTTTCCTAACAGATTTGTCAAAGGGTGCCAAAGTATTAAGCAATCAAAAACCACCTTTTTCATGGAAACTCAGACCTAACCACAACTACAGAATCATTACCATAAACTCTGGTATTTATAAAACTTAAGGTCACGACCCAAAGCTCCCTCCTCGTAGGAGACACCCTCTCCGTACCTGAGGAAGATGAAGATGGCTTTACGATAGGACACACCATCAATTTCGTCGTAGTAATCCAGGAAGGGCTTGATGGCGTCAATGAGTCCAGGGTGGAGTTTATCCATCTCATCGAATATGAAAACAGAACGAGGGCAGGCACTGACATTTCCACGGATCCACATCTGAAGTTGGTCCTGCAGAGAGGGTGGAAGGTCATTCACAGCAACGCATAGAGGGAGCTGTGCGCTTTAGAAATGCTCAGTACATTACCATCCCAGATCCAACTGATGGGTGACTGGAAAAATGTAAACCAACCCAATCCCTAGCCTGACGCAGCAATAACATAAGTGGTAAATATATGTTTGTTGCCCAATCAGCAGCACAGTGACAAGACCGTGATCACAGAACTGCTAGTTTTCCACCCCAGATTTTATGCTCATTAGAGAACAGGGAGTTAAAATATGTTTTTATTACCTGGTTGTTAATTTTAATAAAATTAAAACACATGCAAAGCACGGAATTGTATCTAGGTATATAAAAAGAGAGGTTCTTTTATAACTTATTTTCCTAAGGTTTGTAATTTTTCTTGTACGACTGGTTTTCTTTCTGCACAGATGGAGTGGGTTGGGGACCACCATGGCTTTGAAGCAATGAGGTGGGCATAGCCCCCAGTTTGAGGCATAAGGATGGTGTGGTGGCCAGAGAGATGGAGTAGGGGTGGCATGGCCATTCATTCAGGAGGAATTGGACTGGCATGACCCATCCTCTGTAGGGATCAGGTTAGCATGGTCTGAAGAGAAAAGTAGATTTACTGCTGCAAAACCTCAACAGAATTAAACCAGATGTGAACTGCTGCACCACTACTTGCCTTGTACTTGGGAACGAGGTGGTCGTGTGGAAAGTGCATGGCGGACACAAATACATGCACAAACTTGCTATTCAGTCCCTGTGGGTAAATGTTTTCAGCGATGATCTTGCTGACGTAGTTCTTGCCGGTTCCGGTCCAGCCATGCAGAGACAGTGTCAGAGCTTTCTTTGGGTCCTGGTTGTTCATGAAGCCCTTGAGTGCTTGGAGGATCACTTTATTGGCCAGGTGCTGTCCGAACAGCCTCTGCTCTAAAGCAAGCTGTAGAGCTAGACCAGAACAAAGACAAAATATCTCAATGACAAGCTTTGCTCTTATCTGAGTTTATGAATACAATTGTTTTCTTGTACCAACATTTAGCAGTGAAGACATGGGGTTGCATGGTTTCAAATGAGGAAAATGAAAAGCACTCCTTATAGCAAATAATGTGCGACACAGCCGGGAATCTGGGGTACAGGGCAGTGAAGAGTTACTAGATTCAGTTGCATCAACTGGAGTAGTTCACCGCTGGCTGTCCTGGTGCCCCAGGAACCCAGTTGTCACACTGGTGGATAAGCGGTGTTTATCACTAGACTTTAGTGGGCACTTCAGTGGGCACCGATACCAGCTGACAAGTACATTAAATACCCATATGCTATATATGAAATGGCAGATAACACTGGAAAGAAAGCTGAACTGCAGGACCTGTCCATGGATGAATTCAAGAAAATGTGTGCTGACAGGGGGTGGAGGGTCACATGGTTAAGGACAGGGAACACTTGGTTAGCCACATAGCAAAATGCTTGGAAGGAGAGAGCAGGGCAGAGTGAAGATAAGGTGGAAAGATTCAGGAGAGCACTTTTGTGCACGCTTCCCCCTAGATGTGTTTCTCCCCCGATTTCAAGTTAACTTTCCCCCTGCCTCAGGATGCGCCTCTATTTAGGGTAGGGCGGCAGGGGGGGGGGGGGGGGTGACCTAGCAGAGACAAACTCCAACTGAAATCCAGGAAGTTAAGGATTATCGGAGAAGGTAATTTGAGAGAGAAACAAAGGATGGCCCATCAGGCAGATGAGATGCAGCAAAGGGGAAGATAAGAAGGGTGTGCTTGGAAGGAAAGGGAGAGTGGGAAACAGCATTGGATATGGAACAGATTGCCCTGGAGGAAGAAGGGCAGGTTGGCTGCAGAGAAAGACGTCAGCTCTGGCGATATGGAGCCCCCCTCCAAGTCCAGGGCAGCACACCGATGTAAATGTCCAGTTTTTGTAAAGCGTGAACAATTACCCGAGGGTGTCAAGGCGCTGGGGGCCGCCGGGAAGATTAAGTGAGCTATTGGCCAGAGTCACATGGTGCTGGGCTGATCTAGCACCGGGGATCGAACGGTGAGCCCCCAGGTTCCGGAGTCAGCTGCCCTGGCTGCTGCGCCACACCTCTTCTCTGTACCGGTAGGGCTACAAGTATTTTCACATTGTGAGATTGTGGTGACCTTTGACTGAATTGATTTGCACTGACTCCATATTAAATGTACAACATAATTTTTGCGCTCTTTTGATTTCATACCGTCTCGCAGCTTCAGAGTACGATGATTTCATTTCTTCTAAGCACAGAGCAAAACAGCCTTGCTGGAACAGAGCGTGAGGGATGTGCATTTGAGACACAGGACATCCCTCTCACACTTGGGAGTCAAAACACAGAGTTTTGGCCGGATTCCGTCTTGACCTTGGAACAGACCAGTACTGTCAGTCTTGGTTTTGCAATAGATAAAAGGGAGGGGGAATTTCTAGAAGTCTCTCTCCACGTTTAGTAAAAGGTATTAAAGACAGGAAATATTGGCGCTCATACAGAATATCACTCGTGAGATTGACGTACCGTCACGGGGCAAGTTTTTATGTCCCATTGAGACATCTGGATGACTGAAAGGGCTTCCCGGTCAAGCTGATCGGGATGCTGAGCTGCAAGAGCTAGGAGTTTCCTTGCTCTGGGAAGTTTTCATGTTGTGCTCTTTGTAACTGATACTTTCATTTGACAGAGTTTATTCCTGCTGCAGTGCTTTTTTTGCATTGGACATCCATTTTTATTATCTGCTTATGTTTTGCTTCCTTGCATTCGACTTGTGACTGTTCAATTATTATTTGTGTGTGTTTTACCATTATTATCTGCTCGTGGTTTATCTCATGCATTTGAACTAATGAGTGTTTCATTATTACATGCTTGAGCACAAACATCTATATATAATAGCACGTTGTATTCCCGGTTTCATTTGACATCTGGGAAAGTCTGTTAGAGAATGATGCATTGATTAAACCTCACACTATTTTGAAACTGCCTTTTGAATTGCCTCAGTGTTGAGCCTCCTTTACAATATGCGTTTTCTTCTTTTACCAACTGCCTTTTTTTTGGAAGGGCTGAATTTCTTTTACTTGGGAGTGTAAACCAAAAGGTTACCCATCCTCAAGAAAGGAATGAAGTCTTTGAAAGGATGCCAGAGAAGGGCAATCTGACATGAGCATATGAAGGATATGGCCATTAGACTGAAGCCAGCCCGATCCTTAGAGGATCTGTGAGAATAATAAGGTATAAAAAGATCCAAGGCAGATTAAAGTTGACTTTCATGAAAGTTTTAATATAATAGCAAGAGTTGAAGCACAGCACATCTTAACAGGTTCAGGTACAGGTCTTGTGATACAGTTGGTCTGGAATCTGGAACCCAGGATGTAAGATGCAGGCACGCATCATACATTCCAGGCAGCAGATCCAGAGAGGGAAAACAAGGAGAAAGGGCAAGGCAGAATGAAATGTACAACAGAATGCAACACATCTTATCCCTTAAAAAAAAACATTAATCTAGATACCTGCTGGGAACACTCTTATGCCTATTGGAAATTTTAACTCTAGAGGCAACAGAGGAATCCAGATGAACAGAACTGGGTGGAGGCAAAACGGGAAACACATCAGGTCTCCTCTGGTAACTACGCTGAGTAGAGGAAGAAGAGCAACGTACATTTTCAGGATTGCAATATTTAGCCACTCTGCGGACATTCCACACTCTACCATCCTGTGTGGCAACGCTGTTTTTAAAGACTTTAACAATTTTGATAGGAGGGTAAAATTTAGAAAGACCCTTGACCAAAAAACCAGGTTTTCTAATTCGTACCCAATCCCCCACCACAAAGTCATTATCTTTGGTTTTCATTTTGGAATCAAACATGGTTTTCATTTGTAGTTGTTTGTTTTCAACCCGTTTGGCCACAGCAGCAAGGTCACAACCAGAATTATTAACATCAAGTCTTACATCAAGTTTTTTAATCCACCAGGGACATATATCAGAAGGAGGCTCCCTACCCTTAAGGAGTCTGAAGGGACTAACACCTGTAATAGAGTGAGGAGTGATACGATATGTCCACAATCTTTTCCTCACAACATCCACCCAACTATCATCCGAAGTCTGCACAACATTCAAACAATCCTTGAGAACACGGTTAAAGCGTTCAACTTGGCCGTTTTCCCTAGGCTCATAGAGAGAGGTGGTGTAATGCTTGATTCCACATGCACTAAGGAATTTCTCAAAATCATCTGACACAAGTTGAACACCATTGTCTGTGACACAGGTTTCAGGAAATCCCTCCCTGGCAAAGACCTCCTTTAGGAAAAGAATGACTGATTGGGAAGAAACAGAGCTAACGAATTTTACTTCGGGCCACTTGGAGTGGTAGTCTACCAAAACTAAGGCATACCGAGCATTACAGGGCAACTGTTTAAATGGGCCAGATATATCAAAACCCACTTTCTGCCATGGAAAAGTGGGCCAAGACACAGGCTTGAGGGGAGCTGAGGTCACATGAAGCATTTTGTCACTGTTAACACAATGCGAACAATCTCTCACCAGCCTATCCACCATTTTGTCCACTCCCGGCCACCAAAAGCTCTCTCTAATTAGGCGTTTCATCGATGACATGCCAATGTGACTCTGGTGAGCGAGACGAAGAATCTTCTCTTGTAAGGATTGAGGTGGAATTAATTTACCAGCCTTGAACAGCAAACCAGAAAACACATCAATTTCCGATGAAACCTGGCAGAAAGGAGCTATATCCGGAGAAACACCCCTATGGGGTGGCCAACCATTCCTAACAAAATCAAACAGGTGTTGGCAGACCACATCCTTGCCAAGTTCAACAAACCATTCATCCTCCGGTAACGAGATGAATTCCTTGGAAACACAATCTCCAATAGAAGCAACAACATCAATGTCATTATCCGTGTTTGGAGCATCTTCACAAGGAAACCTTGAAAGAAAATCAGCAGTCACGTTACATTTACCAGGAACATACACAATATCGAAATCATACTCTTGAAGACGTGAGGACAAACGAGCTATGCGCGCAGTGGAGTTCCATCCACCTCCAGGAGATAAAATCCCAACCAACGGTTTGTGGTCCGTACGTAGTACGAAACGATTTCCCCAAACATAATTCCTGAAGTGCTCAACAGCCCAAATGCAGGCCAGAAGTTCCTTCTCAATTACCGAGTACCTTCTCTCCGTGGGAGATAAGGTCCTTGAGGAGAAAGCAACACACCATTCATCCTTACCAGATGACTGACTTAACACACTACCAATGCCATAAAGGCTGGCGTCAACAGTAATAATGCACTTTTTGTTGACACAAAAGGACTTCAAAGTAGGAGCATTAACGATTTCCTCTTTGATTTGTTTAAAAGCTTGTTCCTGCTTCTCCGACCAAATAAATTGGGCAGAACTCCTAGTAAGTTCTCTGAGAGGCTCCATTTTGTTAGCAAAGTTTTTGATAAATTTGCTATAATATTCGCAAAGCCCTGCAAAAGATAGCAACTTTTCCTTGTTGTCAGGGGAAGGGGCCTTAACAATAGCATCAACAAGGTTTCTTTTTGGTACAACTCCATCCCCTGAAAGTGAGTGGCCCAAATAGTCTACCGTCTTACAAAAAAACTTGCATTTACTAGCTTTAATGGTCAAGCCAAATTTCTCCAACCTGGAACAAACCTCTCTAAGGTGACAATCGTGCTCAGAGATATTTTTAGAAAAGACAAGAATGTCATCTTGAAAGCATTTGACATATACATTCAGATCCCTGAATATGTGATACATTGCCCTCTGGAAAACAGAAGCGGCCGACGCTAGGCCGAAAGGCATTCTTTTAAATTGAAACAATCCATGGGGAGTGATAAAAGCGGTGAAGTGTTTTGAGTCTTCTGTGAGCTCTATCTGGTGGTATGCGGACCTTAGGTCTAATGTGGAGAACACACAGGCACCGTCAAGCATGCACAACATTTCATTTATGTTGGGTAACGGGTGACAGTCAGTAACCAAACATTTATTTAACGCTCTCAGGTCTACACACAACCTAATTGTTTTGTCAGGTTTAATCGCCAAAACAATAGGCGAAACCCATTCTGAGGATTCTACCTCTTCTATGACCCCATCTTTAACCATGTTGTCAAGCATGACTCTGAGCTCCTCTCTGACACTGATGGGAACACCTCTCAACTTCTGCTTTAGGGGTACAGTATTTGGTTTAACTTTGATTTTATGCGTAAAACCATTCAATCTTCCAAGCTTCTCAGAAAAAACATTGGGAAAAGAGATGGATATCTCTTTAGACATGGATGTCAAGTCATAGTCCCCATCTGTTATGGCAAGGACACACACAGGATCTTTCAACCTAGGATTTAACGAGATCCCCAACTTAGCTTGGTCCCGCCAACCTAGAACATTCACACCTTTAGATGCTATATACATCTTAATAATGGCTGAATTATTTTTTACAATAATAGGGACTTCTTTAAAACCTATAAAGCTAATTTTGGAAGTATCAAAATTATAGGCATCAATATCAGGTTCACACAAAGAATTAACATCAATTAGGTTACCAAATGACTCTACACAGTAATCATGAGTGATTATGGTCCACGGTGAACAGGAGTCCACCATGAGTTCCAGAGTTTTGCCTAGAATATTCACTGAACTCTTTGGAGGAGGCAAAGTATCTGCTAATGTCATGTCGAATGAAGATTGTATAGAAATTACAATACCGGACTCTCTAACCAGTGGATTATTATCCTCTCTCTCCGCAACATAGGATACATTACTATTAGTACGTCTGGGAGTACTATAAGAAGACTTCTTGTAATCATTAACAGGTTTAGCAGAGGTTTTGCAATATTTAGAAAAATGACCAGTGCGATTACACTTGTTACATTGTCTATTTAGAGCAGGACACTGTGGAAAAGAGGCAATATGATCCGGACTTCCACATCTAAAACAATAAAATTGTTTACCTTTGCCCTCATATTTGTTGGAATTTTGAGTTTTGACATTTACAGTGCTAACCTCACCCGTGGAAATGGACGGAGTAGCTTGAGTAGAGGCTTTGTCTAAAGATTTGATCCATTTGTCGGACTGTTCCAATGCTTTAGCTGTACTAATGGCAGTCTCTAAACTAGGATCCCCTAAAATCCATAACTGCTCCTGTACTTTCTTGCTTTTGACATGCACAACAATTTGATCCCTAATCATTTCGTCGGTCATAAGACCAAAATTGCAATGAAGGGAAAGTGCACGTAAAGCAGTTAA
The DNA here is from genome assembly GCF_964261635.1 of Lissotriton helveticus. Taxonomy (NCBI): domain Eukaryota; kingdom Metazoa; phylum Chordata; class Amphibia; order Caudata; family Salamandridae; genus Lissotriton; species Lissotriton helveticus. The sequence goes on along the minus strand of NC_136065.1, from coordinate 2,135,796,348 downwards.
AAAATCATCAAAGCACTCATTCTCATCTTGTACCCTGGTATAAAATTTAAACCTGTTTAAGGCAACACTAGTTACTGGTTTAAACCTTCCCTCTATTCTGTGTACAGCCTCATCATAAACATTTGAATCACCACCTGACCTCACAGGAGGTAAAGTTCTAAAGACAAGTTGTCCTTCTGAGCCAAGACAATGTAAGAAAATGTTTTTTTTTCTTTCTGCAGACATTCTTTCGCCATCCATGGCTTTAAGGTAGGTAAAGAATTCCTCTTTCCATCTGGTCCAAGGGATGGGTGGATCACCTTTGGTTTGCAAAAATTTTGAGGGTGGGTCAAACTGCATTGTAGCTTGCTCTTATTATTTTTTTTTTTTGATTAAAAAAAAAAATATCACAAAATGATAACGTACATAAGAGTTAAAAGAGTTTTAAAGTATTCCTTTTAAATAGTAAAATAGCAGTCACAAGTAAATATCCTCTCGTTAGATGCTGAATGTAAAAAAAAAACGGTAAGAGTACTTGAATGTGGAATAAAAGCGATAATAAAGTTATTTCAGTATTGTTTTGTCATCCGGCGTGTAAATGTATTTTGTTTTACCTTCCAGCGTGTGGAAACATTAAGTAGAACATCGACATCCGTTCCGGCGTGTAAAAGCAGTTTCTTTTTTTTCTTCCGGCGTGTGGAAACGTTAAGGAGACATCGGTTTTTCAGCGCAACGGAGAGTGTATACTCCGTTGCTATAGAAACAAAGATGGCGCTGAGGCGTGCAGCGTGATGATGACACAGCGCGTGAAGCGTTACACGTGATCACGCAGCGCGTGATGACGACACAGCGCGTGAAACAGAGGAAGTCTCGAGCTGGCAAAAGCCTCGCGCCAGAAGAAATGTGTAAAACGTTTCAAATTGAAGAAAAGTAGTTTTATACTTCACCCATCCGCCGGAGTAGAAGTGGTGGAAACGCCAGGAAAAGCGCCGATTATGGAGGTAGAAGCGATGTTCTTTCGTTGTGAAAATTGTGGTCTTCGTTTTTTTGCTGAAGACATGAAATGTTTAAAATAAGCAGGAAAACGCTGGTATGTCGTAATTTGTAGCAAAATCGACGTTTCAGTAATATTTGGTGTTGTCAAGGATGACAAACTGATGTATCCCAGGTTTCCTCCTTTGTAAATTGGTTCCAAAAATTAAAATTTTCTGCTCCTGTGCTCCAAGGATGGTGGCAGAAATAGTAGGGTTTACCTCGTCGCCAGTAAAATGATCCAAGGCAGATTAAAGTTGACTTTCATGAAAGTTTTAATATAATAGCAAGAGTTGAAGCACAGCACATCTTAACAGGTTCAGGTACAGGTCTTGTGATACAGTTGGTCTGGAATCTGGAACCCAGGATGTAAGATGCAGGCACGCATCATACATTCCAGGCAGCAGATCCAGAGAGGGAAAACAAGGAGAAAGGGCAAGGCAGAATGAAATGTACAACAGAATGCAACAAGGTAGTTAACATAGTGTGTGCTCAAGCCAGTGTTTGCTCAAAGAGACATCATCAAATCACATGTTTTACAAGGCACATTGCCGGAAGAGAATCCTGCTTTCCCATTATAAAGGCGCTCATGCGTAATGTGCAATTAAAACTGAAACCAGCATTTAGCCTTTTACCAGAAAGATGGGGGGTCTGGAACTCACAGCGTCCTGCCTCCACCGGGACTTCTGCCCATGAGATAATGATGTATCCTGTGCGCTCGGCTCTGTCCTCATGCGGGTATGTACCGGCGTCAAAACTGCGTACGTACATTAGGAAGAAGACGGTGATGGCATGCATTCAGAGGAATCATATATTAGATTTAAATCGAATAAAAATCCTTTGAACTAAATTAAAAACAGCGATCGCCGTGTTACATTTAGGGCTAGGTTTGGGGTAATTAATAATAATTCTATGCGATTTAAAACATAAAATTGAAGAAAGGGTCAGTAAATTACGAAGGCATGTAACATTCACAGCTTTAAATAAGTTGAGGTGGGTAAGAGGTTGCGGTAGCGTTAAAATGTGCCTGGAGGCTCTGGAGATGGTATGATGAAGGGGCTGTGGATACAGCAACTGGTACCGATTTCAAATGCTGCCTGGCTCCCAGTCGATAGACTGGCTTACTTAACCATTTGAGTTGAATGTACGTTAAAACAGACCATATTTGTATTGCACTTTTAAAGTGAATTTCCTTTGGGACAGTTAATGCTAGGTGCTAATTTAATAAATAATGCCATTTGTTTAATTTACAATTAAAAATTAGGAAATACTGAATGAGCCTTCAGCTTTTGAAGGTGTAAACTTGCAGGTTAAGCTGATAAGTGCGAATCCTTTCACCAATCTCACCAGGATGGCAATGCCTCAGCGCAGACTGCAGCACGCAGCACACAGCACAGCCTAGAAGAGAGGCGAGCTGCGTGAACTCCCTGAATGTGTCCGTACTGAGGCGCTTTAAGTCCCTTGTGCTGTCACTCTCAGCAGCGAGAGAGGGTAGGCGCTGGCTCAGGCGAGACCTAAAAAGTGGCTTAAGCACTGCTGCCTTCACCCAGTGGTGACCGGGTCAGATCTGGTAAAGGATTTAATGTCCCGAGACAAAAACAAAATCCTTAGAAATGTGCGCTACCGCTCTTCCCCCCCCCCCCCCAACTAAAAAGTGCACACGCAAAAAATGACTTGTCGAAGTTTCGTTTTTCTTTTAATTGAGTACATTTTCAAAAATGAACAAAAGGCTATGGGTACGTGAATCAATACTGCTTGCTTCTTTAGTACACCCCCTCTGTTAATACAGACTGACTCCGATGCTGACCCCGAGTTGCCTCTTAGCTGCAAAGAAACCTCAGCGCTGACCTGAAGCCACCTGTTTGCTGTGACAATCACTCTACTGACCCCAGTCCCCTCCGCTTCTGCACTGACTGTGTAGACGTCGGTCTCCCCTGAGCTCTTGCATGCTCTGGAATTTCACCGTCTCGGTTAAGACATCTGCTGAGTCAAGGGCTGCGAATAGTTTGTAAACGCTTAATAAAAACTTCACCAGAGTTGCCATTTTTTCATCCCCGATTACTTTTGCTGCAATAACACGTCTTTTTTACTCACATTTTCATAAATAAACGAATTGTGCTCGATTACTATTTAAGCATTTTAAAGGAGTGCTGAAAGTTGAGATGTGTTTTTGTCGTCCCTGGTAGTAGTTAGGGAGGGAACTTTTGACCATATATTTAGTACCCTATTTTAACACACATTTTTCAAGTTTTCTGTGATGTTTATAATATGCCTGCCGACCTGCTTGTTTTGATCTCCCGGTTCTATTGCTGTGGATAACCCCGCCCCCCATTTGATGCAGTTTGGCTGAAAAACTTCCTGCTACATTGCACAGCAGAACAGGCCCAAATATACAACGCGGGACACTATTACTTGTGTGCATATTGTTTTAATTTCTTATCGTATACAATTTAATGCTACCCACGATAAGAAAAAGGACTAAAGTAACGAGCGAGGAGGGGGGGGCAGGGGGAGTGCTGCCGAGAGCACACGCAGCGTTTCCCTTGCAGGAGCGAGCAGGGGCACCATCTGTTTGCAAGTTAATTACAAACAGATGTCGCCAAAGCACGCTCCCGCAAGGGAATCGCCAAACATGCACGCGTTGCCATTGAAAGCAATGCAATGTGTGCACGTCTTTTGGGCGAAAAAGGGAATAGATTTCAAAAGGTCTCCTCCTATGCAGCACATGCGCGTTGCGTAGGCAAGACCTAAACAACTATTCTCTGAACATCTTCAACTAGGGGAGCGGGGGGGGGGGAAGAGTCACACAGACGGAGCAAATACTATGAAGTCCCCAGACTTTAGGGCCGCTAGTTGCAAACACTACAGGCCCAAAGGCCACTACTGACACCTTAAGTCCTGCTAAGGGGTGAATGAGTCCTTAACCCCTTCCATGCTGATGACGGCCCCCACGGTGGCCGTGAGCTGATGACGGATGGGGGCCGTCATGAACCCGCCCACTCTTTAAAACGGCCGCACAGGCGCAGAATCACGGCCGTGCCCAAGGGGTTAAAGATATCTGGACCCATGTAAGCCCTCCATAACCTGTTGTGGAGGGTCGTTTAGGCTCCTCTAAGACTGGAGAGGGGCAATTATAGACTAACTAAAGGAAAGGAACGCTGCAGCCTCAGTAGCGATGATGAAATAAATGCTAGTCTCTGACTTAGTCTTGCAGGAAGGTTCTGGCTCCTAGATGGTTTCAGTTCAGAGTCATCCTCCTGTTAGACATTCAGTCAGCTAGACCATGTACAAGTCTTCCATTAATCCTTACAGCTCCTTTCTAACAGGACTGTCCGGCTTCTCACTTCCAACGCATCACAACAATAGGAATCAATGCTTAACTCTAGACCAAGGGAGATTAAGCAACACCTAAAATTCAGCACCTGGTTACGAGTCCTTATAACGCTGAAGTGACATGGTTGCAGAAATGGAAGGACTGACCAACCAAAGTTCTGCTTGAATAGAATTTATCTCCTAATCAAATAGACCTTTTATTTTAACCAGCAAGACCGAGAAAGAGCCTGGAGAGCTAGGGGAACGGAGAAAGAGTTTGCCACTTAAGAGGTTAACATCAGGTGAAACCTACCACCTAAAAGGGAGATGCAGCAAAGAAGGCCTGGTTCTGCTCTGCCACTTAAAACAGTTGTCAAAGCAAGGACAACCAAGTCTTGCTCTGCCAGTTGAGAGTTGGACAGCAGAGAGAAGGTCCACTGAGCGAGGAGAGCAAATACGCACTCTGCGATACGAAATAGAGACAGCAGACCAAATAGAAAATGTATATTTCTCTGTCCGTCTCAAGTGATATAGAGGAGAGAAGATAAGCAAGTGCTACTCTCCCCGTTGATCACGGTCAACTCGATGTCAGTCATTCTTTATTAGCTGCCCCGGAAAAAACAAAAATGTGCTCAAAAGGGGGCATATCTACCAAAATGAGAAAACTCTAAATGGCCATCCCAACTTCTTTTTATTAAAGCAAGTAGAACGGGTAGTGCATATGCCTTTAGCACCTGCTGTTTTAAAGACGTGATAATTACACATGGCAGTATTAATGATACACATAAAGGGGGCGGGGATCTCTCCAGGAGGATAAACCTAAGTTTAAACAAGCACTCGACCTGTCTCTTTCTCCACCAATTCCATCTCCCAGATTTTAAAGAAACTCCAACCTACCTCCTTCCTCATACTACCGGCACACCATCAGTGATGCGTTATTCGTCTAGCTCTCAAGCAGCTCTAATGCCGTTAGCTGTGTGATTTAAACACTCCTATTCGCGCCACTGACTCCAATTATGTTAATCCCCTCAACTAGAGCGCTTCTAATTAAGTGTCGGAAACCCGTGCCTCCTTCCAATCGCCTCACTCTCCTTCCTGTTACCTTTCCAAAACTACACCTCCCATAATCCTATGTTAATGTGCAAAACCGTGCAGTAGCACGAGGCCTGGATGGGCACAACTATTTTATGTGAAGCTAAAGGATATGTGGACTGTTTTCATCGTGTTTAAGCAAGAAAAACTTGATTACATGTGGAAAAACGACAGAATAAAAGCAAACTTTAATCAAAATAAGATTGTGACGTGCTCTGTAGACGCTGTGCGACTGGTTTTGCACCAGAGTTCTGCTGCAAGGTATTGATTCAACTTCATTTACATGCGCTGAGGCGAGGCATGCTACCAGTCTGCATGCATAAAAGGATTCTTTCCCTAAAAACTGGAGAAAAACTGAGAAACAGGTGTGCAACTGCTCCTCTCTGTACATTTTAAAAGTAAACTGCACCATACTGCGATTGCTACAATAGTTAACTGTGGATGCGTTAACAATTGATGTGTGCACTGATGGCTGGTGGTGTGTGTGCCTGTAGAAAATGTGCACTGATGGCTGTTGGTGTGTGTGCCTGGTGGAAGTGTGCACTGCCGGCTGGTGGTGTGTGTGCCTGGTGGAAGCGTGCACGGAAGGCTAGTGGTGTGTATGCCTGGTGAAAGCGTGCACTGACAGCTGGTGGTGTGTTCTTTCTACAATATATGGGGTACCATCTTTCGCTTCTAGACAGCAACATGTGTTCTGTAGCTTTTGTTATGCTCATGCTGATTTGGCTCCTTTCTAAAAGGTTGTTGATCTTTTTGTTCTGTTACCACCAGCTTTGATACAGAACCGTAATCTTGTATTCAGTCATTCTGCCTTGCTGCTTGTATTAAGGGGAGAGGATGTGGCCTTAGGGCCAGAGCCGTAGACCTCGAAGCTGTGGAACCAAGTTCGAGACTCGGCAGTGACACTCAACATCCTGTGATTCTGGGCAAATCACTTAAATCTCCCCGTGCCCACCAAAAATGAATGTTTCCGTCTGTAACGCAACTGGGGTTCATGTAAAAGCCTCCGATATCTTCGGGTCAAATTTGCGCTATATAAAACTCAGAAAAAAGACCCATAGCTTCCATATCAGAGAGAAGACTTGGTGATCACTGCCTAGCCCTCAGCGAAAGGTATCAAGCGGTGTGAGTCATGGCAGCCTAGAGGTGGCCGTCCAACCTGGGCAGGCTAGTCTACCGATGAAAGGTGTAAACTTAATTCTGCTGCAGCTTACGTACCTAGTTGACTTCGTAGTGTTGTGGTTACACATCCAAACACGACAAACAGGCGTGGCAGGTGGTGATGGTTCGGCACTCCGACACAAAACGCAACCATCATGAAGTTTTCTAGCACTAGACAAATAGGATATAGTGCAAGCAGAGAAACTGCCCTCATGTCCCATGGCTTAGATCTAAAGAGCGACCATAAGGGAGTGTCGTGGGTTCCTCTCACTCTGGGCCTCGGTGCCACTGCACCCGTTGCACCAATCGTACCAATGCCGCACCAGTGCGACAGAGGATCACAGCCATTTAAAAGGATACATTACTGACACCCCATATGCCAGACATGTTGGCATGGGCTACCTGGGCACCCGTAACGCTGTGGTAGCAATGCGTGGGTGACCAGAATGTGGGCGCCTAGCACGTGGCTGAGCTGTGGCCAACAATGAGCAGTAAAGAACTCTTCAGGTCTGCACTCTGATCGCCCGGCCACCAGGTCAAGGGTGCCTCGCAGGTCGGACAAGTACCGAGGACAATGGCAGGCCAGGTCACCGATCTTTAACCAATGTCCACCCCTGGGGACTCCATGTTATTGGGGCAGCTGCGTCTCTGCAGCACCAGGCCCGCTGAATGTGCGGGATTCCAACCCGCGACCCGTCTCTGCACGCGATGCTGCTGCTTATGAGCCTGAAACTGCGGAGCGAGAGGCCCCGAGGGAAGGTGGTAATGGCAGGCTGCAGCTGCGAGGGAGATCCTACCACCAGGCGACGTGCGGACTGACGGTCTCTAGACGTGGATGGGGGCGCGGCCTGCTTGTTCATCTTAAGCCCTGCTCGTGCGAGTACCTACCTAACTCCCTGGCTCGTTCACAGCTGGCAATTTACATCCAATGTGCACCCGGGGATCACAAACCCAGATCAATATCCCGCGGCAGCCTATGGTTCACTATTACCATTATTAATACCCAGCAGCACTTTACGCGCATTTGAATATCGTACAGCACTTTAGACAATGTCTTTCAGCATTTTGCACCGGTATTACATGGATATTAATATTGTAGCAGTGTAACACTGAACATGCGATACGGGGGGGGGGGGGGGAAGAATGCGTATAGATGATAAAGCCTCCCTCAAAGATCCATTACACAACAATGCAGCGCTATAAGACAAAGGCGGTATCACTTGCAAAACGGCTCCTCTCCACCGGGGGTGCCTCACCATGCACGAGTCCAAAAACCGAAACCGAAACCTAAAGCCTAAAAAGGTGTCCTGTTCACGAGGCGCGTCGTGATCCGATTCTTTCTGCCATGCTGTCTATGGCAGAAGCTCACGCGCGCGACCAAATCCCATTGCACAATGCTGCGCGTGGCCATCTCTTGCCTTCACTCGTCGGCTGAGCCGACGACTATAGTCTCGCGGCGAGAGCACGCTTCACGCTTTCGCCAGGGCGAGACCTAAAAATGGAAAGCATGGCAATCCTGCCACCACTCCCAATTCTAGAGGGAAGACTAGTTTCAGGGAGGATGTACTGAGCCAAGGCTGTTAAGTTCACAAAGACATATCAGAGGTGAGAAGGCTGTCATGTTCACCATGGACCAAAAAAAATGATGTTGTAGGGAGACTACACTAGATTTGTGTAGTGTCCCAATGGACACCTTTCTTTTAGTTAACAGACGCCTACAACACACCCCACCCACAGCATGATAGGCAAGGGACCCCAGTTAGGGAAGACTACGCAGAGATTTACTGGTGAGTCAATATGCAATTTCAAGCTATAAGTAGCGGTACAAACTCCTGTACTAACATTTCTGCCACCACCACTTTCAAGGGGTGCTAAGGGTCGGTCCGGGAGTCCATTTAGGAGACCCAGTGTACGAAGCCAACATAAAAGGTCTATAGATGTAGAAGCTGAAATGCAGCCTTGACTATGTAACCAGCACCTACCTCGCCGACTACTCCCATGACCAATCTCAACACCAAATCAGTTATGATGTTGATGTTTGCAAAGCACTAATATACCACCGAACAGCAGCATCATAACGCTGCTCAACCAGACTTTTTTTCACTAAGAGTTCTCAAGCTTTCCCGGTCTAAGCACATGTACAAAATCAAGTCCAGTTTTTCCCATTGCATTCTGGTAGACGTAGTCCTGAATTTTTAACGCTTAAAATAAAACAACAAGCCCAAAATGCAAAGTTAAAAATAAGAAAGGGGCAGCCTGGGACTATAAGACTGAAGAATTCTGGTACCTCGACTTCTAGCCCTTTTAACTCCCACCCTTGCCTGCCAGCCGTGTTCTTCTCCCCAAGCCACTGCCTCAGTTGCAGCCCTGTCATGTGTCACATTGAGAGTTAAACTAACGCACTTAAGGTGCATTCCCGCAGGGTCTGATTTATCACGCAAATCAGGTGAGCCCCGAGCAGCAGCTGCCAGAGCGCGATTTAAATTTGAATCCGCAGACTCCTTGGTACAGGTGAGGAGCTGTGTCCTGCTAGATACGCTGGGGACAGAGCACTTGAGTGTCTGTGAAGAGGAAAGTGCACAGTAAAGGGAGAACCACTGATGGTTATTTTCGAGTGGAGAAGAGACAGATGTGATGGGGGTGTGATAAAGATTAGGAGACAAGGATGAGAGAGACATAACCTATAGTTTCTGCTCGTATTAAAGCGTCACTCAGTGTCACACTTAAGCATATGGAAAACACACAAATGCCACATATAAGCAACCTGACAGCTATGCAGCTGCGGCACAGGCAGCACTCCCCACCCAGGGGTGCAGCCTTCCCCCGAGGGGTGCAGCAGGACCCCCAAAGACAGCTCTCCCCCCCCCCCCATGGGTGCAGCAGGAGCCCCACAGGCAGCAACCCCCCCCCCCCCGGGGGTGCAGCCCCACATGCACCACTCCCCCCCGGAGGTGCAGCACTCCCCCCAGGGGTGCAGTCCGAGCCCCACAGGCAGCACTCCCCCCCCCCCAATGGAGCAGCGCTACCATCAGGGGTGCAGCACTAACCCCACAGGCAGTTCTCCCCTCAGCACCACTGCTCCCAGGGGTGCAGCCCCACAGGCAGCAGCACTCCCCCCCCCCCCCCCCCAGGGGTGCAGCCCCGGCCCCACAGGCAGCACTCCCCTCCCCCTCCCCCCGGGGTGCAGCCCCAGCCCCACCCCCCAGGGGTGCAGCCCCACCCCCACAGGCACCACTCCCCCCAGGGGTGCAGCACTGGTGCAGCCCCAGCCCCCTCACCGGTGCTGTTCAGCGCCCCCTCCTCGCAGCACTCCGTGAAGCGCCCGCAGTAGAAGCGCGGGTAGGACAGGAAGCCGGTCAGGGCGGAGGCGGCGGCGATGGCCAGGCCCATGCTGACGGGCTCCAGGGTCAGGGCCGAGGGCAGCGCGGAGAGCAGCAGCAGCCACAGCCCTGGAGCCATGTCGAGGCAGTTGGGGGACAGCGGACACCGGAAGCCGCTGAGCACTGCTTCCGCCCGGGAGCAAGCGGCTTCTTCCGCCCCGCGCAAGGATCACTTCCGTTGGAATGGGGTCACTTCCGCCTGGCGCTACGCTTGTACTGACCAAACGCAGTACGCATGCGCATCTCGCGGATCCTTTAGCCGGGGAGATGCCTTGCCCACGCTTAAGGTAACGCATGCAGGGCACCGCACAGCCCGAAACAAGCCCCGCCCACAAAACGATAGGGAAGGGTTGAATAAGGGCAGGCATTAGAAATGAAAGAATATGTTGGTGTGTGCATGTGTATATATATATATATATATATATATATATATATATATATATATATATATATATATATATATATATATATATATATATATATATATATATATATATATATATATATGTGCATGTATGTATGTGTAGTATCCTGAAGTTACTCAAAGTTTCTTATTTCACAGATGTACCTATCATAACACAGATGCTGCTTATGTTTAAAGGTGCACCATGGTGATAGAACCTGATGCTTCTGCAGTTGATGGGCAGTTGCACCTGACTTCTCCTGCCGGATGGATGGGATCACTTTACTGGAATAAACTTTACCTGCAATTATATTACTTGGAGTCTTACCAACTTTATTTATTACTTAAATTTTACAGTATATACATGTATATGTTGGATCCAGCGTCTGAACTTACTTCGCTCTCGCTTTGTACTGGTCATGCAATTGGAGCAGATCTATCTTTCGCTCTCAAGCTATCAAACTTTTTGGCGAATGTGTAGACTCGGCCATACTGGTAATAGAGCCTGTCTCTCATGAATTTTCCAGCTTTTCTTTCCATTATTTCATAAACATATTTCTGTAAGGACTTCTCCATCCTACTCAGTTGATCTTTCAGGGTGCCATCCTCCTTGTATTTCTCAAATTCTTTATTGATTTTCTCAGACTGTAACTTCATTTTTCTTCTTGCATGCCCAATGAGTGTCTTTGTCTATTTCACTAAGCAAATTCAAATTCAAATCAACTTTATTCGGTTTTCAGTGTGAAAGCCACAAAAGTACAAATTTATACAATAAAAAACCATTAAAAACGTTAAAAATTCATGATATGTTAAAATTAAAGTCTCTTAATGCTAATGTTTACTCGAGTTCATAATAAGGCAGATTCTGTGTTTCTCATAAGTTCATACGATGTTTAAGGCACATTCTAAGGTAGTGTGCCACGGGTTTTGACACTAAGGTGTTCTCCAAGAACTGCAATGCCAAGTATGCTGGACGGCATCTTCTGACCTTCATTACTTTTAGAATTGGTAAAATCCACCTTTTACGAGATGGGGTGTAAAAGGTGCAAAAAAAGAGGACATGAATTATGGACTGGTGGGATTTGGAATCGCAGGGACACGCTGTAGTATTATGTGTCCAGTTGCTCTGAGTAGGAAATGAGACCATGATGTGGAAAAGGTTAAACCTGAAACGGGTAAGAAGTAGTTTTTCAAAATAGGTCAGGTCTTGCTGCAGATATGGTTGTATAGATGGAACAGTTTGTATCATGAGGCAGTGTTGTACGGATGATTTGTTTATTTCTGTCATCATCCGTAATTGGATTAAGTGCGACAGGCATGTCTTTTTTAGTTCTTTTTTTGCTATGTCCATTACTGACTGCGGGTCATCAAAAAACCTTGATAGACCTATATCTGCAAGGAAGGATTTTACATAGTTTAGCCACTTTATCTTTTCCATATGCTCTAGGTTCATGCAGTCCTCAATAATTGCTCTGGTAAGTTTGCATTCGTCTGTAGCCCATATTCTACGCCATAGCATTATGGGTTGGATCTTGATGAGATCTGAGATGTGGTCCACTCCAAGTTCTAAGTGGCATCCGAAGGTAGTCGTGCTCTTTGGGACAGCTAATAAGAATTTGAGGAAAGAATTTTCAATTCTTTGGATTTGTTCTGCATTTTCTATTCCCCAAACTCCTGCTCCGAAGATGGCCGTGCTGATGCATTTAGCATTGTAGATCTTTATCATCTCTACCAAGGGTTTTTTTCCTAGGCGAAGAGAGAAAGCTTTTAGGGCGCCTACTGTTCTTATAAGTGATAGCTTACGGGAGGTTATTACTTCTTTCCATTTGAACTCCTCATCAATGGTGATGCCAAGATATGGATAAGTTTTTGTCCTTTCAAGGGGTAGATTGTCCACGAGGATTGTCTTCGCCTTTTTCCCCTTGAAGCCGGTGTGCATCACAAAGGTTTTCTTTATGTTGACTTTCAAGTTAAGATTAGTCATAAAGGTACAGTAGTTGTTTAAGGCTCTCTGTAACTGAATCGGAGTTCGGGCGAGGATCACCGCATCATCGGCGTATAACAATGCTGGAATTGGTCGCCGACCTGCTGTTGGAAAATCTTTTGTTCCCTGTAGCATTGCTGCCTCAAGTCCATTAGTGTAGAGCGTGAATAGGAAGGGGGCCAGCACGCACCCCTGCCTGACCCCCTTCTGTATTGGGAAGCTATCTGTGAGTTGTCCTTCCAGACCGTATCTTACCTTGCCCGTGGCGCCAGAGTACAGCTCGCGCAAAAAATCCACTATTGCAGGATCAATCCCCATGTCCAACATTATTAGCCAAAGTTTTGAGTGTTCTACACAGTCGAACGCTGCCGTAAGGTCAACGTAGACCATGTGTAGACTAGCTTTTTTTACAGTTGTGTATTTTGCGGCCAATAAGGTTAAGTTCAGAACTTGGTCCTTGGTGCTCAGGCCCGCCCTGAACCCGTATTGAAGATCTGAAAGGACCCCGTGTTCTTTAGACCACTCCTGGAGACGATCAAGGAGTATCCTCCCTGCCATCTTTCCCACTGAGTCCAAGAGTGAAATGGGTCGATAGCAGGAAGGACTGTCCCTGTTTCCTTTTTTGAAAATAGGGACCAGGAATGATGTTGACCAGGAGTTAGGTAGGTTGATTTCCTTGGCTGCATTCAATACCTTTGTTAAAAGGGGGACCAAAGATCGGGGAGAAATTTATAAAGGTCCATTGGAACGGAGTCTGGACCTGGTGCTTTGCCATTTTTTGCTGACTTAATGGCTTTCTGTGTCTCGTTGATGGTGAAATGTATTTCTAGCGGGTATTTCACCGATGGAAGGACAGGTAGAGGGGCTAAGTCTCCAGTTTTTTTCTCTCCAAAGACCCCTGAAAAATGGTGCACCCAATCCTTCGCGTTTATTGCAATGTCCAGGGAAGGACCCTCATTGTTCCCCGCTAAGAATGGGGTTTTGACTATTCTCCAGAAGGCTAGGCTATCTTTTTGAGTGGTACTGTCTAGGAGCTGAGTCCAGAGGTTGCATTGTATCTCTTTTTTCCTTTGCTTACGTGCTTGCACGTATAATTTCCTTAGTTGCACTATCTCTTCTCTGTTTCGGTCTTTCTTTGCTAGGGCTTTCTTTAGGTTAGAGTAGGCTTTTGTACACAGGGTATTGAACCATCCTTTTCTTAGTGTGTTATTTTGTTTTCTAGGTTTAGTTAGTTCCTTTCCTATGGTTTTCACTATTGCGTCATAACCATTCAGAATTTCGGCAGCAGTAGCAGTAGGGTTTAGACAATCATCAATATAGGTCCTACACTTTTCAATTATTCTTTTCGTGATCAGTTATGTTATTGTTATTTTGTTATTTTTGATTTATAACGTGCTCAATCACCTACAGGCCTCTAAGCGCTCGGGAATCGATGGTAAACAACAACTTTAACAAAACAGAAAGGAATCCACTAGCCTAGATGGTTCACAAAGACCTCCTAAACAGCAACGTTTTCAACCCCTTTCTAAAGCGTAGGAGATTCTCTTCCCTGCGCAGTGACTCAGGTAGTGTGTTCCATAGCTGAGGAACCAGCACCGAAAAGGCTCTTCCGCCCTTGGTAGCAAGTTTATACCGAGGGCAGACCAATAGTTGAGAGTCTGAAGATCTAAGAACTCTCTTTGGGCTGTACACTGCCATACGATCTTTAATGTATGCGGGCGCCATACCATAAATGGCTTTGTGGGTTATGCACAGACTTTTAAATTCCACTCGTTCCTTGATGGGGAGCCAATGGAGACTCTGTAACAGGGGGGATGCTTTAGTTCGTCTTGGCAATCTAAAAATAAGACGAGCAGCATCATTCATCACCACCTGTAGCCTATTTGTCAGAGTTTTAGGTAGACCAAGGTAGAGGGCATTTCCATAATCTATTCTTGAGATCACGGTGGCTGCGACAATGGAACGTAGCATAGATTGGGAAATGATGGGTACTAATTTCCGTAACTGTCGGATAATATTAGTACAACTGCCCACCACTGAGGAAATTTGGTTGACCATAGAAAGGTCACTATCCAATTTAATCCCCAGGCTCTTCACGTTCAGGCTGGGTTTTGGGGCCGGGCCTAGCTCTGCGGGCCAGTAGAGATCACACTAGTTCATGGTCTAGAGAGCTCCACTTTAAGGTGAAGCCGTTCAATCTGTTTAACATGAGTTTTTCTTGATGCAATAGAGCAGAATGAGCCTTTACTGGATTCTTGAAGTGAACAGACTCAAGATATGTTAGTTTGAGTGGGTAGTGGTCACTGAGTGCGTTGTTATTTACTTCAAAGTGCTTTATACGTTCTGCATTAATGTTGGAAACCAAGATGTAATCGATTAATGTTTGGGCACCTCTTCCGTGAAAGGTTGACATAAATTGGGTTGTCGGTGTCATTATCATATTCGCAAACCCTAAGTCCAGCTCGAACATGACAGCTTGTATTTTGGTTACTTCATCCGTGTGTGAGAAGTGAGTTAGAGGATTATCATGTTCATCGCTGATCCCACATGTGGGTGCATTACTTTTACTGCATATGTGGAGATTAAAATCGCCACCCCAAATTATTGAATGCGAAACTTTAGCATATTTGATTTTTTCCACGTTTGTTACTTCACAGATTTCACTTAGAGCTTTGAGTAAATCCATCAGGGTCATGTTATTATAAAAGTTTATTATTGTGTAGATGACTTGATTCGTTACTTTGATGTTGATCACTTGATAGTTTTGGTGGAGTACTATAGACGTTATTTCCTGACAGGGCCAAAGATTCGAGACGTATGTTATTAAGCCCCCTTTGCTTCTCCCTGAATGTGATTTTATTGCATGAGAGAAGTATGTTCTATATCCCACCAAGTGGACTGGTTCATTCAACCATGTCTCCTGAAGACATATTAAATCATTTGTATGGGCTAAGTCCAGAAACGCTTTCTCCAAATGCTTGGTTGCGAGGCCCGCCACATTCCAAAATAACAGGTTCCTCCCAACAGTGGTTGTGTTGTCAGTAGATGGAGTCATAAGGGGGAGAGGTAATTCATGTGCCGTTGAGTTTGGTTGATCTGCAATCAAGGCTACTTCGAGCAGTCGGTTGTTTAAGGGAGGTAATGGTATTTTCTGTAGACCAGAAGCCAATTTGGGATGGTGAGGCCCGACTTTGATCTGAGTAATTCCGTTTTGAATTGCATGTTTTGGAGTGGCGTCTTGTGATCTCAGTTGTAATGGACTTTGGACCTTTCCGAGCATATTTGATTTAGAGATACTCGCTGATGGAGGTAAATACATGCTAGTTTTGAGCGGATAGCTTGGGATGTGGGACTGTGTTGATGGTCAGTCGACCATATCTAGGCAGCTATAATGGTTAAAAGTCGGAGCTCCGGTCCATGGTTGATTGTACGGCTGTTGATATGGTCTCCTGCCAAAGTTATTCCAGTCACCTCGTTCTGTATGTTCGTGTCCCCAATCTCCCTGAGGGTGGAACCTTTGTAGGTTTCCCTGTCTCCTGTTGCCCTGGTTCCAGTTTCTTGGTCCTTGCTCAGGTTGACTCCAGGACCAGTTTGATGGCCAACTAGGATCTTCAAAACAATGATTTTGTCGAGGGTAGAAAAAGGATAAGCGTTTAACATTTATTCCTTCATTTTTTTCTGGGGTGTCCCAAGAACAAATGTAGTTGACTGCCCGTGGATTTTCAAAATTTACTATTACGCAGTCTCCGGGGATTGTTTTTGGCTGGTGGCCTATCCAGGAAACCCTTCTTACCGTGGTGATTCTGGTGATGTTATTGGAGTGGTTGGGCCTGTTGATATTTAACCAGTATCGCGCTTTGTTTAGTAATGACCAGGTAGGTTCGTCTGTGTCTCTGGTTAGTTCAGGGACGCCCGTTAATATGGCTGCAAAGGGGGCTGCTTCCGGGGGGAGGTTTACTACTTTCGGCCATCTTTTATTAGGTCGTTCTGGTTTACTGGTATGGCTCTGTGTTTGTTCGCGTCTGGGGATGTTTGAGGTAGGTAAAACGGAAGGAGTTTTAGCCTGGTTGTCCTTGGCAGAACTGGGGTTTGTAGTCGGTTGGTTTTGAGAACCGGAAGTGGGTTTTGCATTATTTTGGACAGGCTTTGTTTTCGTGGGGTTAGGCTGATTAGTTGATTTATTTTCCAATTCTCTCGCATTTTCCGTTATGGTCTTAGTAGTGTTCATGGTAGTCGGTTTATTGACTAGTTGTTTTAATGAATTAGTAGCATTAGTTTTTCCAGAATTGGTGGCAGTGCCTAGGGATACAATAAGATCGTTTTTTCTTGAGTTTGTGGTTGTTTTCGCGGAGGCGATTAATATAGCTATTTGTTTTTCTATTATTTCGAGGCTTTTTTGTAAGGGTTGTAGTTGAAGTTTTATCATTTCCGAGATATTTCACTAAGCATTCCTCTGTGTTTCTGCACCATTCATTAATTAGATACTCGTCCATATCCTCATTGGTTGGCAACAACATCATTCTGCGACCCCTTGGTATTCTTTTGCATTCCAAAAATTTAGTTAAAGGTGTCATTTCCCTCCATTGTTTGGCTTCTGCGCGTCGTGCATGTTCCAAAACCAGTCTGGTTTACTTATAAATTACCATACTCACCTTGGTCCATAAACATTCACACATAAACCGGCAATTCCCGCTGGAATACAAATTTTGGTAACTCTCTTTGATGAAATTTACCTTTACCAATTCTTATCAACCATATCACCTTGGGTCTTAATTTCCTCTGCTCAGTAGATCAGGTTGTTAGCAGAATAGGTAGAAATGACATTTACCTTTATTTCTTTGAATAACCACAGACTCGAGAGAGTTTTAAAAGCTTTATCTATGCAATAATTTTGTGAGCCAGATACCAATACATGTCACACACAAACTTCTTTAAGGAAAATTGATCAACAGTATAACACAAAGAATTAATAAAATCTCATGACATGTTTTGGTCTGCTTATGCTTCTAAGGAAGGTTTTGACCCTTCTTCCATTTGAGGCCAGACGGCTCCTTGTCCAGTCCCTTATTCTTTCCCGACTGGACTATGCTAATGCAGTCTATCTCGGTGCACCCTTAGGCACTATTAAAATACTACAGTGGGTCCAGAATTGCGCAGCTCGTCTGCTATTCGAGGTACCGAGACACTGCTCTGCGAAGGCTGCTGTGCGCTCTCTTCACTGGCTACCGGGGCAGGAAAGGGTCCGGTTTAAAGCCATGTGTATGGCTCATAAGTCAATAACTAACAATGGCCCGGTTATCCTGCGCCCTCTGTTTTGCCATTACAAATCTTCCAGAGTCCTGAGGTCTAACCATCTCAATCTTCTGACAGCCCTGAGCGTTAAGAGGTCACGCATGGGTGGCCGACGGTTCTCTTTTCATGCAGCTAAATGTTGGAACCAAGTCCCCGAGAACATTCGGCTTGAATCCAACCATCTTGCCTTTAGGAAACGGTTGAAGACCTTCTTGTTCCGCTGAGTTGTGGTGTTTTGCTCTGGGTCTAAAAGCGCTGGGATGCCTCCAGGTTGTCATGCGTTATATAAGTCTGTACTCATTCATGACGTTGGTAAAGGGGAATGATGGGGAAGTGAAACGGAAGAGGACATACCACACAGAATTATATTTACCTGGAATGGTGTGAGTACCAATCCCTGGCCAAGGAGCTGGAAAAGGAAGTCCAGAGTAGTCTGGAGTCCATGGTTCAGGACAGATTCAGGACAGGATAGGTGACCTCTTCTAAGTGCAACTCCAGCGTCACACCCCTCTCTCTCTGGTACTACTCTCTTCGATTCTTTCCCCTTCTGGATGGACAGGTTCTCCTTCAGCAATATCTCCGACTCTTCTCTCTCGATTCTTCTTTCAGAGTGCTTGAGCAGCATCTCTGACCTCTGTGGCATCCGCCCTCATCTGCGTCGGTGTTGGGTCTGTGACAGGTCAGTGACAAGTCTGACATCTAACTGACTAAGCCTACCTTAGTTATACTATTCTAGGTGTATGTACCACCCCCCAATGTTTCAATATTCTTGAAACCCCTACTTCTGATTGGGTGATAGGATGCGGAGAGATCATCACACCATACTAATGTAATGTCTTTTCTTTAGTTCATTGTTCAATATTCCCGCCCCTTAGTTTTACTTTCCCATGCTTTATTCCCACCCGCATTTCATATTTAATTTCATTCACAATGTATGCAAAATTTGACTTCTCTTTCCCTTCTCTGGGTCGTGAGGTTCCCAAGCGCTTCTTTGCTAGAGCGTCCTTGGTTGGGTTTCAATGTCACAGCTTGGATTCTGACAAAGTTCGGTGCGCTTGCGAAAGATCCATGCGGAATGGGGATTTCAGTCACCCTCCAGGCCCAAATACGAACTAATAATAAAGTCAAAGGAAAACATGTTAGAATGCAAAAATAAATGAAAACACTGTATACCACTTATTCCTACTCTAATCCCTTTAATTTATTTTAACTATTGCATTAGCAGTTTAATAGGACGTGTAAGATTTAGTTTAAGCATAGCATGTGCATTAACATGTTAGTTTCAAGCGGCCATCTTGATAGCTATTGCGCAGCGGCAAAGATTTCCCACCAAAGCGATAGACGTCATACTACGTTGATGCAGTAGACGCATGCGCAGAACGTTCCCGCGTTTTTGGCAGCCATTTTAAGACACTCGGGCTACTTATTAGTAAAGCACATAGACAAGCTTCCCTTAGCTTCAATGTAAAACGTATAATGCAATTATTAGTATTTACAAACATGTTGATTACAATATTACATGTTAATTGAGAGGATTGCATCTGAGCAAGTCTCTTTATGAAACCTTGCTCCATCACTTGTCTTTCCTCCATCTCTATGCACTGGGCGTTTCTGTCCTTTATTCCTCTATGTCAGAATATTATCCATAACTAATTGATAGGGCTGTTCTTCAATACTGTGCTCTTAAGTCACAAATTACTTAATCGTTTTTATAAATATACCCAATGAGGCGCAATGTCACACGATTGTAACCTTTTATTTCCGTTGGACTTTGGTGAGCTATTGATTCTCACAAGCCATTCCTTTATTCCATGCCGTATTTTGTCAGTTCCATTATGCTTCTTTCTTTATTGGAAGTCAGCCGTGTTTGTTTGAGTTACAATGAAATTAACCGCGTCCCTCCTTTTCCTGCGGTGATATTGTATCCCGTTTCATGCATCTGACAACTGGCTATGATCTTAAGGCGTGTTACACTTTTGTACACACTCACGCCTCGGCTGGTTGTGACCCCCCCCCCCGAGTAATACAAATACAAATATATATATATATATATATATATATATATATATATATATATATTACTTGAATCTTCTGATTCCCACCTTGTATACAGAAGTCACGGCACCACAGCAGCAATAAGTTTCAGTTATTTATTCTTTTTATAACACCATGTGCATTTATATATATCTCAAACAAGAACTCCAGTCCGCCCCTTACTCTGGCGGAGCCTCCAGGCACGGACCTCAAGTACTCCAAAAGAATTTACAGAATCCCACGCAGTGTTGGTGGATGCAGCAGTGTAGTTTTATTAAATTGAAAATCCACAAATTAAACAGGCATAATGCCTGCCATGACGCGTTTCACTCCTCACTGGGAGCTTGATCACATGATGCGTCTCCTCTAAGGGAAATCAATAAAAAGTGAAAATGTGAAGTCGCCATCTTGAATCTGACTTGCGATCCTGGTTGCTTCAGCTTCCCTCAAAAGGAGAAGCGCCACAGACTTTGCTGGTCTGCAACAGAACCAATCTCTACATCCTGCATGGGTTGCGGTTGCCAAGGCTTTTTGGATTTCCGGGACGCCGACTTCATGCAATCCGGATCCATGAACAGGTAATTGCCGTAAGGAGATAATAATATTCTGGTTGCCAAGAAGGAATAGGATTTGGGACCCCTCGGTTATTGACAATGTTGAACTTACCTTTGAAAAACATAAGGTTGAGAGCCTTAATTGTGAATTATCAAGCATCTTAGACACAAATTTGGAAATTTGATCAAAGCACCTAGACTCTCGGTCCCTTTGCAACAGGATAACCAAGGATAGAATACCCTGAAATACAGGAAAAACCTTTGATAATAAGGATATCGTTTGAAATAATATATGACCGGAGAAAGAGATTGCGCCCTGAAGAAGTTCTGAGTGACAGAACGAAACGCGTTGGCTGGTGTATTGTCCACAAGTGGATTATTAAAGGAAAATTGATTTTGGTACATTACGACTCAGCGTCTTTACAAAAGGATATTGCAGAGACTTACTACTCTCCCAAGATTAGTGGAGATTTACTTACTGTAGCGGTGCTTTCCCACTCATGATAAAGAATAAACTGCAAGAGTTTCCCTTAAAACATGAAGGAAGATTGAAAGAGCAAAGAATTATCTGTTAGTGTTTGCACGTAAGTGCATTGATCTTAGTTTTTCCACCACAGACATAAAGCTTGCCTTGTCTTTTGTATGAAGTGGCTGCACCTGACCTGATTCCCTTCGCATGAATCCCCAGGGCCTGCATTGTGGAGCTGGGGAAGGAGTGGACCACATCCCAGGTAGACAAAGATGAGATAGTAAAGGGGTGTGGGCTTCAGACTTGAAAGGATGCATGGTGCTGAGATGGAAGCCATGAGTGTGTGCATGAGCCAAAGGCCTTATCTGGGAGTCTGAATTGTAACATTTTGAAAAGTTAAAACTGACTACTTACTTTGCAGAGTGTTAGCTATAAGTTACCTTTAGTAAATGGAAGGATTTTGAGGTCGGTGGGGACTGTGAGCAGGTCCTTTCTCCCTGCACCTGCTAGGATCACTGCATCTGATGGTGTTGGAGGTCAAAGTATCAGAAGAGACTATTGGGCTTCTCAGAAAAAACAAATCCCTAGGAGGGCGTGTGTGAGGCCTTAAGAAAGAGGGCAACGCAACAGACAGGATTTGCTGTACTTGGTGTGTGAGAGATGGCACCGGCTACTCACAGCCGTAAAGACCTGTGTGTGCTTCTCAAGGGAAATCAGAAAAAACTATTTTTTTGTGGGGCTGACAGTTGACCAGTTGTTCCTGGGTTTGCACTGGTCTTTCTGGAGACTGTTAGAACTTGGAAGTGAGTAACAAAGCCAACTTCTACTCAGTGTGAACTGAATCCCTTGAGGAGAACTTTAAGGGCCCAGAACAGAATTTGTACCTAGGACAATGTAGTTGAGAACTGTCCCTTCTGTGGATCAGGGCAGACACAGAAGGGCCAAAGACTCCGCCTCCCTTGGAGACATACGCCAGAGATATCCCCTGAAGGAACTCTGTGAAACTTGGAAAGTTCAACCCTTGTCTGCCTACACGAGGCGCCTGACTCTTCGACACCACCTCAAGCCTGGCAGAAAGTAGGAAGCAGCCTGCAGCAGGGAGTCTGGCTGTCCTCCAGGGGTGGAATACATCTTTCAGGGCTCACTTGTGAGTGGTGTGCAGGAACGGACTGTCCATGCAGAAGTGAGAAGAGTCAAGTGTAACTGTAAATTTGTTACTCTAAATTGTTGAAGTAATTGATTTGTTGACATTTTTATATTACGTTTTATCGTTAAACACTTTTATATAAAATATGTGTACCTTTTACTCACATGGTCTGAGCTTTACTGAGTGGCTTCTTGAGACAAATGTTGCCCCTTAACGCTGATCTCTGCAGTCAGCCTTTGGTCTCAAACCAGCAGCACCACAGGGTAGAAAAGACAATTTCAGAGAAACCATATTTGCCGAACTAGAGGGCTAGTATTTCACAGTGGTGAGATAAGGTATGCCATCGGGGCCACCCAGCTTCCAATAGCCAGGATGTTTAGAAAAGGGGAAGATGAAAGACCGCGAGTGGAGAAGGAAATACAAAATGAAGATGAGGATAGAGCTATGTGTGAGCGAGCGAAGAGAATGTGGCGAGGGTAAGCAGAGTCCAAGACAATATTCTCGGTGAATGGGAAAGCGGTGGAACTGGTGGCGGGCTTTCGGGCGGGAAGGTGCAGCTTTATCATCATACCCTGGGTTTGTATGAACAAAATATGGATAAAGTATTCATTACAACTAGAGACATTTGCCAGGAGAGTCTAAAGGAAATGAGATGAGTATCTTAGAGTACCTGTGGTGATATGTACATTTTAAAGATCAGGAAATAAATGGGAACGTATGGCCACGGAGGAACCACCAACATTGGGATGACCAGCAATAGGCTTTGCATAGCATCCCGAATCTGAGGACCCAGAATTAGGAGTGGGTGGTCAAGGAACAGAAGTGCACTACGGATGGTACTTGAACGCGAGAGGCTACTCGATAAAGTGGACACACAGTTTGCGTTCATGGGATAGCATGGGAAGAGGGGACAGTGCCTGGGGGAAGAGAGTACCAGTCATGCCGAGGAAGGAGGTGTAACCTCATGTTTGGACAGATGATCAGGAACGCAATGAGAGATGGCCGTCTAAGACTCTATGTTGACTTCAGAATATTGTATAAAATAACTTCCTGTTGCTCAACATCGATGACTTGGCACTGCTGCGTTGTCAGATTGACTGCACCTCACCTCAAAACAAAAATGTAAAGGTTACGTAGCGCCGTATTCATACCGCTGTGGAACCCATCCTGGCTTTCCTGTGAAATGTCCACTCCTGGGCATCCCCAAGGTGAAGCCAGGCATCCAAGCGCTGCTGGGGCCGTTGTGGCGATTAAGCAAGCTATTGCCCAGAGTCACAGAGTGGGACCCATGATTAGACTAGGCACCGAGGCGAGAATTATCAGGTCCGGGGAAATTGAGTCCAAGAGACGCCGAGGAGGGAATTGAACCCTGGTCCCGGGCCAGACCTCTGCATCAGGGTCTGCCACTCTAACCATTGAGCCACGCTTCTCCACATCGCCCCTTCTCACAACCAGGTAACCGTTCAGTCGGTCTACTCCAGACACATGAAGTCTAACTTGTTAACAACTAATCTCAAGCTTTGAGTCTCAGGATATCTTAGTCAGCAGTGACACAGAAAAGAAAGCCAATGAGGTGTGTGAGGTGTTTGGATCTGTACAGGCTCAGGACTAACAGGAAGAATAGAGAAATTAAGATAGGGACATACAGTACAGGTGTTACACTTATTCACAGGAAGGAGTCAAAGCGAATGAGATATTGTGGGGGCTATACCTCCAGTAACTACATCTAGGAACAATGATCAGGGAAGGACCCCATTTAATGTTAAGTTAGTTGTATAATTGCTAAAACAATTCTAAATATAATTGAGTCTCTTAAATTGCTATTGAGACTAGGAGGACACTTGTGTAGGGTCAAGATTTTGAAAAGCTAAAATTTTGAGATTGGCGATGCAGAAACTTTTGAAGATTTAGAGAGAAAGAACATACTTATCGTGGAAGCGAGTGCTACTGGACTGGGAGCAGTACTGCAACAGCTTCGAAATAAGGCTCTCTGTTTTCCATTTTTACTGCTTTCTACAGACAGAAAAACTTTTATTTTACTCTATTTATTTTTAAATGTGTATAAAAACTGAAATTAAGTTGTTTTTCAGTGATTCAAAATGCTGCCAGACCAATAGCAGTGTGGTTTGAAGGTAAGGGGGGGGGGGGGGGGGGATTTAAAGAAATTCATTATGGTGATGATGACTTAAGAGCACTAGACATGAACAAAGTTGCTACTCAAATCTGCAAGTTTTCTGGTAAGTATATTGATTTATCATCTGTGGTTCTTCATACCACTGGAACCTGTTGGGCATTCAAGTAAAAATGCACATTTATTGGGTCAGTTGAGTTAGAACTATACCAGTTTTAGCTTTATTTTTTCACATAACCCAAAACATATGTGGACAAATACGGATAAAATGAGCAAAACATAAATTTGAATGAATGCAGATGGAAATGTTAAAAATAGAATACTAGAAAGCCCTACCTAGAAATAATATAGAGCATACTTTGGCCTCTGCACTTTGCTCGCTCATGTGACAAAAAGTTAGTATTGGGTTGCTGAATGGGAGACAATTGCTGCAGCATTCATTTAGGGAAAAGCTCCCAGCTGTGCAGCACGTTGCAGGGTGGCGGAATGACTAAGTGGATTGCTTATGAGGAAGACTACTAATAAGGGAGGGCATGGTGCACTGAGGAGAGCCACGGTGCATGTTCCGTGGCCAGAAAGTGAGAAGAGACTGAAAGTAAGTGGTGGTATGGAAGAAGGTTGTGGCAACCCTAGTGAGGCATGGAAAACATGAGTTTAGATTTCCTAGAACCTTTTCTTTGAGACCCACACAGATTTCCACATTGAGGTGGTGAGCATGTTTTCTAAACGAATGGAAGCCGTTTTGTCAATGCAATCACTACCAAGTCTACCAGAGACGTGTAAAGGAATATGTTTTTGAGAGAGGGCTTCCCGTGCACTTTATTCGCAGATAGCAGGGTGCAGCTAGGAGGCATTAAATTCCCTACACCAACATGGGGTAAGGCATAGTAGAGAACATGAATCTCTCAGGTAAGGGAGCCATTCAGGTGGCCTGATCAGGAAACGAGCTAACTAAAGCA
This sequence comes from Lissotriton helveticus, assembly GCF_964261635.1. Lineage (NCBI taxonomy): Eukaryota > Metazoa > Chordata > Amphibia > Caudata > Salamandridae > Lissotriton > Lissotriton helveticus. The sequence continues at coordinate 2,135,771,419 of NC_136065.1, read as the reverse complement.
GTGACTGCAAGATGCTGTGTAGGCGCAGTGCACAATACCGGCTTGGGCTTACGCTTCACGGTTCCAATACTCAGCCATGCGCAGGGCCTGCCGGCATCAAGGATTGTGTTGTGGCTAGTCCTTGCAATGTCACTGATCAGGTATTCCACCAGCAAATGGACAGAGATAACAGAGAACAAACCGTGGCCCAACTAGAGCGCAAGATGACCCAGGTTGGTGGGACTGCCGGTCACCATCTTGAGGTGGGAGGCAATCCCAAAGAGAGGAGCTGGAACGGACACCTGTTGCAACAGAAAACGGAGGAGCCTTTTTCTGGTGCGGGTGGCAACCGTAAGAGAATTAAGGAGGAAACCAAATAAACAAGACCAGCTAGAGGTACTGGACCATCCATTTCCTGGGGCCATATTCTCCCGGAGGGCACTTTATGCATTGTCATATGAGCCCTGGATGACTCCGAAGCTGAATGAGACACAAATACCCAGGATTCTTGGGGGATTTTCTAGAGGAGAGTTGGGAAGTGTCGTCAGACCACAGGGCTTGGTCCCTGATCTAAATACCTGGAAAGAAGCCAAAGTGCCTTGGTAATCAGCTGTACAATTCTCTAATACAGGGGCCTCCAACCTTTTCAATGATGAGAGCTACTTATGTTGAATCCTGGGCTACTAATATTATTCATGTTTTAATAGTGACCGAATTAGACATGATTGTATTAGTGGCATTTGCAAGATACGAGCAGTGATCACCTCAACACGTCGGGCGTGGTTGCCAGCAGTAATTAAAAAAAACTTTGTCAATGTGGAATGCCTCTACTTACATAATACAGACCAGCGACCGCTGCAATGGCCCTGGCACCAATGTAATAATATCCGTAATAGGTCTCCCAAACGCCAAATGAGTTTTCACTCAAATATCAGCTTTAAATATATATATTTTTAAATCAACCACTTTTTCCAAACACAGATTATGAGGTTTGGAAAAGCATACATGTTTTACTCAAATAAATGATTTCAATTATTATGCCTACATTAATTCAACAAAGCAAATGCCTAAGCATTAGTAGGCTACGCTGCACCCAGGGGAGCTACTCAGGGGTTGCTGGAGAGCAAACACTAGCTCACAAGCTACTTGTTGGAGAAAACTGCTCTAATACCTCTTTCCCATATACCCATCTCATCTTGTATGGGATTAACCTTGAATTTTACTGAGGATCAGAAAATGGTTGGCGAGCACCTGACGTGTCCTACATCACTTGGATAACTCACCAAAAGGAGCCAGTCCTGGTGAAACCCTTTTGAGAATAGTCACTTGAACACATTGGAAAGAGAGGGATTAAGATCAAAATACCAGGTCACAGCAGCAAGACATACTATAGACATATGCTTTAATGTGTTGTCGCACGGATCAAGTGTCACAGGAACACTGTGGGCTGGGACTGTGGTGGTCCATGACGTTAAGGTCACAACCGAATGATAGGCTGGTGGACCCAAGTCAATCCCTGGAGTCAAAAACCATGCAAAACACACAAGATGATGGACGGAATGTTGCACAATAGCAAAACATTCACCCCCAGTCACATATCTGGGTTTTATCCATCGTTATTTTGCTCACCAAGCCACCCCAGTTCAGACATGGTCATATGCCAATCAGTCTTGACCCTGTGCCTCATGGAAACAGTCCAGACCGAACTGCCAAGCCATGCCTTCCCTGGACCGGAATCAAGCATCCTAGGACCGGTTTATGGCTATCAGCGTTCATCAGCCAGGAAAGCTTGACTCCAGTGGCACAGTAAGCACGGGACCCACGTCTGGGCATACCCTTCCCACATAGGGTGAACAGCAAAACACACAAGATGATGGACAGAATGTTGCACAATGGCAAAACATTCACCCCCAGTCACAGATCTGGGTTTAATCCATCGTTATTTTGCTCACCAAGCCACCCCAGTTCAGACATGGCCATATGCAAATCAGTCTTGACCCTGTGCCTCATGGGAACAGTCCAGACCAAACTGCCAAGCCATGCATTCCCTGGACCGGAATCAAGCATCCTAGGACCGGTTTCTGGCTATCAGCCTTCATCAGCCATGATAGCTTGACTCCAGTGGCGTAGTGAGCACGGGACCCACGTCTGGGCATACCCTTCCCACATAGGGTGAACAGCAAAACACACAAGATGATGGACGGAATGTTGCACAATGGCAAAACATTCACCCCCAGTCACAGATCTGGGTTTAATCCATCGTTATTGCACCACGTTGATACTGGAGCGGATGGGGCAAACATGTCTCAGAAACAGTGGGCTAACCTGCCGGTGAAGATCCCCATGTCAAATTGTCAAATTGTCGCCGGGTTAAACCGGGCGAAGGTAAGCAGCCATCAAGGATGGTAGAGAGCACAGTTGACCACCAGACTATAATAGCCTAAGAGTGAAGGGTGATGAATGTGGTGAGCTCACTGGGTGATATACATGTTTCTATGATCCCGCTGAATCGATGTTTGGGGATTTATGATTGGGGTTTGGAGTTGATGGTCATCGGAGAGGTTTAGTTCAGAGCCTCAACAAGACAGAACACTGGCAAAGTGATACATTTCATGTTAGGACAGCAGGCACATCACGTATTGTGGAGGTAGGCAGTTTTTACTTCGCTGCACGAGGTAGTGGAGTGAGTATGGGGGACTGGTTGCAGTTTCCAAAAGACTATATGGTGTCAACATGTTATGAAGGAAAACATAACATCCTGTTAATACAGAAGATCTTGAGATGAGAGAAAGGAAAATGGCACTCAAAATCCTTCTCTGAATTTTTTAAATATTAGACAGTTTAATTGAAAGAGGAGTTGTATTCTAGATCTTTATTAGACACAAACCAGACCTTGTTTTACTCCAGAAAACTAATATAACTGTCCCTCAATATTCAGGAGTAAGTAAACCACTTCCGGCTCATGCAGGTTTTACCTTGCAAGTCTCAGGAGCAGTGACTCCGCTTCAGAGATAGATCCCTTATGTCAAACAATCCACTTAGACAGATCCCAAGGATGCGATGCAACAGTGATGGGCACCTGGGATGGAGAACTAATCAAGGACCATTCCACAGATTCACACGCCTTTTCATCATCTAAAGACAAAACCACTGCTAGTTCCTCAGGTTTGCATGCGCATTGTAGGCAACAGCGTAAACACTTTATATTCATCCTCATAGATCTCGAAGGGATGTGCCGAGACTGGTCTGGACTAGGGTATCTATAACTTTATGCTGCTGCTTAGCTAAAACCATGGCGAGAATTTAAGTCCAGTGTTCATAAGCGCGATAGGCCTACAGGAAGCACATTCCTTGCTTGCTTCCCTTCCGAGTAGACAATTAGGTCATGTGAAGAAGCTTTACTGCCAAAACTTCTATTTGTCTTTGGAATAAAAAAAAAAATAAAATAAACTTTATAGTTTTAGTAGTTTGAAGGTTGCACTTTAGGTGTTAAAAAAAAAGGAGAAATCTTAATTTGTCGTTCTTTTTAAATATTGAACTAGTCTTAGGAATTCACGGTATGTTTGATATCTCTTTATAAAGTATATTCTTATTACATGTCACTGCTGTTAGGCCATTAACATGCTTAAAATTCCATCTTTTTGTGTTCAACCTTCTGTGGTGCACTGTAGTCTTGTCCAACAGGTAATGGGCGAGCAGGCAAGGGAGCACCCCAACGTTTGCGTAGCCTGGAAGAAATCATCTACTCAACTCCGCGTGAAGAGCTCGTGTTAAGAAGCTCCTGTCTTCATCTGAAACTCAAATATATTTGCCACGCAGTACACAAATTCAGGTACGCATCCTTGAAAACCAGACCCACCTTCCAGCATTGCCTCTTCCCAAACCATCACTTCTTGAGAGGAGAAGCAGGCTATGGGTGGTTGTCCTATAGTCTTTAAACACATGGATCACATTATTTGGACCCTTTGTGAGAAGCCATGAAACACTACACACAATGGGATTTGCAAATTTTCCATGGGCAGACACAAAATAGAGGGATTAGGTGTGCCTGGATTGGTCAATGCAGGGATGTGTAAAGTCACTTGTGACAGCACCCAGTTACCATAGGAGATCAGATCCAGCGGGTGTGCTCCCCCGCCTAAAGTGGTGCATCCGAGGTCATTGTTGCTTGTGGCGTTAGCTCTTGTTTAGGTCTCTCCTCCAGGTGAATCTGAGTTGATCCTCTTAATCCCCTGATATTTATAGATACTGGACACGTACGTTCTCCTCCAATGTCTCCATTAACAGTCTTCTGTGATTAACCCAGGGAGGACATAAGACCGCTGTCATCAGTGGTTTGTGATAGAGTTCCAATCAAAACTTCACTACACCATTTATGCCACATGTCACAAAGCCTGAATTATTCCCTCTTGAGATTAGACGTCAGTGCGCTCTTGAAGTTGCTTCCAGAGGAACCAAAGACTTCATGTGAGGACACAAGTAATCTTGGGATTGTATACATGCAGAGTAATCAGTGGTAAGCACTGAGGCTGACATTTCTGCTGAGAAGGTTCGAAATCAGCCAACTATCTAAAAGAAAGGAAAGACATGGCATTCACCTGTTCTCAGATGCACCACCACAAGTGAAGCACACTTGATGAATATTTTTGAGGCTCGTTAATTTATTAATATTTGCACAGATGGCAAAGTCAAATAAACCGTGAAATTATGCTGAACACAACAAGAGTAGAGTCTACAGGTGAGGTTACATTTGGTAGTGGAGAACAGTGCAGAAGGTCTCATTGGGATGAGTTTTCACTCAAACTGTTGGATATTTCACATGTAAGTCATGGCTTTCTTAAAATAAAAAAATAAAAAAATAAAAAAAGACAAATAGAACACATTTAGGAATATATCCGATTCAACAACTGACACAATGTTTATAATATAGAAGGAGACTTTGGGCAACAAAAACATCTGCTCGTTGCAGGAAGATTTTCAGGACGGAATTATAGCAGTTCTAATTGGTAGCTGGGTACACCTTTCTGCAGCCAGGTACTTGGGAGATGCTCTTATCCATGGAAACATTCTTTCAAACCTAAATTTCTGCTTGTAGAATAAGGTTTCTGATTACATGTTAAGGTGTGCCTTCTACCATTTCATGTCTGCAAGATTGTGTATGCTCTTTTCTGAATAGTCTTCAGAAGACAAAGCATTATTATCTAGGATTCCATTGGGTAAAAGAGTGGTTTCTGTACAGGCAATTTATTATTGAATGCCCCGAGCAGGGTCTGCAGGAGGCATCAAGCTCCTCATGTAGCAGGGTCCACCACAAAGGGACTTGTCCAGAAGGGTCATCGAAGGAGTCTTGGGCAGGAGGTCACCGACAATAATGCAGTATTACACAGTAGTGCGTCACTAGAGGTGTCTCGTTGACGAGGGTGCTGTGGTGAGCAAGCTGCACCATTCTTCTCAAAAACAGACACAGCACTTTTAAAAGGGAATCTTAATCCCTTTTTGGCATCTACAAGTGGACAGTAAGCAACAGAGTTAACGCTGGAATCGTCAATGTCAGATCAATAATCTGAACTCTTACCTTTTGATTTCCAATGATATCTCTGCTTCTTTCTTGAGGACTTCTCAGACTCTACAGAGGCCCATCGGAAGGCTTGACTATAGAAGCAGTAATCGATATTTAAACAGAAATTTGCTTTTTCTCTGCAAGTCCGCGAGTCTTGATCGAAAAGATTGCTTGGATGGAGAAAACCGCACACTCCTTTTGAGGTCCTTCAGCAAACACTGAACGGACAGAATGTCCTGACACTCATTGGCCTCCTCACACAAGAACAGGCTCAAACGGGAAGTCACGTAATGAAAACAAGCCAAGCAGAAGGTAAAATTGCAGGGAAATCACCCCTCCAAATAAATCGTTCTTTGTGCAGCTGACAGAGATGCTTAAATGAATGTGAATGTTAAAATCACTGAACCTGTACCACAGAACCCTTCAGGATAGGGATTTAGAGTTTGGCCACAAAAGAAAGTCCCCGACAGCAAGATAGAATTCCGCATTAAAGGGAGCTTTTGCTACTGCTGTCAAATGTAACAATGATTTTCAGAAGGATGACAGGAACATCATTTAAGCAAGTCGATCTTTGAGCAAACCATTAATGAAGATCTTTCTGCGAACATAGTTGCAGGAAGTCGTCAACCGATTCCTCACTGAGGGCCACTGCGCAAACAACATGGAATGGGTTGTTGTAGAGAGCCTAGACAATGCTGGTACAAATGCAGAGAAGAACCTACTCCACAAGAAACAAAGATGGATTTCCCGTCTGGGGACATTTGACAATGGGCTCAACGACCAGATACTCTGGAATCAAGTAGCTGGATAATGGAAGGATAGATAAATGCTTCAGGATAGGAATGCAATATTTCAATAATATAACAATCAAAATAATCAACAAACCACGTAATAGAACACCGGCAGATCAAACAGTGGTTTTAACTCAAAGATAATAAGCAACACAAACATTTTAATAAGAAGCAACCGAGCAGCAATCAAGAGTAAAAAAAACAATGGACCACTTCCACAAATGATCTGAAAACAGAGAATCGAAAAAAATGCCATTGCTGCAAATAAAAGTAGACGCATGGAAAAACCTCCAAGGACAATTGGAAGAACCACCTTGACGGCAACCGAACGCCTACATAGAACCAACAAGATAACCTTGCATAAAAATAAGTCCAGCTTCTGAGGATAACTCAAGACATGAGGACACCTACTCATTTTACAGGAAGGCAGATGTGACAATGAGACATAGCACAATTAAAACCGTCATAAACAAACATCTTAAAAATTGTAATAACCACAACCATGACGAAGACAATCCCTTACACAACATCATTTGTAGATCCAAGCCACTGAAAACAACTCCTGAAAGAAGAGCTCCAACTCACTCTACAGGCATGTGGATTGGACAATGGAACACAGCACAAACACCACCACACAAACTTCCTTATACAACATCTATTGTAGATATAAAACAACAAATGTGTGAATCTGGGACTAAACATACGAGACATATGTAGAAAATGCCCTTCATTAACCCATCAACAAACATCAGGCTTCCCTCTCTTGCCTATAACGAGATGATAAAAACTAGTCATACATATACATTTTTCTAATTTGACATATCAATAAGACCAATATAGCCACTATCTTGTGTTTAAACACTGTGTCCAATGACATGATATTTTTTATTGCGGTCGATGGTTTTCTCGATTAAAAGAAAGACTACAACTGGTAGTATCCTTTCTAGGTCTACATTATTGCCCACAGCTATTTGCCGGACCACTTCCGTAAAGTAGAGGAGCCGAAGACCGAGCTGGGTAACATCCAGGAAGGGAGGAACAATTGTCAAATGGAGGCACTGTTCAACAAGTGGGGAGCAACACGAAGAAAGTAGATTTAGCACTTTTAGCTTTAGAAAACGCCAAGATAACCACAATGGTCTTATATTTACCAACCGCCTCAAAAAGACCTATAATCACTCACGCTTTTCTCTTTCGAGGGCGGCAGCAGTCTTCCGTCTGCTCTTATGGGGTCCGTAGAGCCCAAAAACGAAGGTATTTTTAAGTGTAAATGTTTAGATTAAAAATGTATGTTTTATTGTACTCCCTCACAGACTAATTTCACAACGAGGTGAGAAACAGCAATCTCTGATTGAGATCTTATTAGCGATCACTCACTAGATAGTATCTAGTGGTTAACGCGATTGGCAATTAACGTAAACTCTACACTATCCAGTAAATAATTGTTGAAATATGGGTGTGCTAATATGAAACACCAAAACAAAGAATTTAAATATCACTTTACTTGAGTAAGAGCAAGAAAGAAGAAAATCCTTAGACAGTTCTCTTATAAGGCTCCCGGGTGCGAAAAAACAAAAAAGAGAACATTGCTGGATACACATTATCTCATCAGGAACTAAAATGAAAGATTTTATCGTTCACGAAAAGCAGGATCAGGTACGTACACAAAATTTACTTAAGAGGTGGTTTAATATAGATGACAACATTAATGGGACTAAAAAGGAAACATTTTTCTAATACCCCAAAAGACGTAATTGCCATTAATTGTGACAATAACACAAACCTGATATATGAATCAGTGGTAACATACATATGTACAAGTCTGATACAGCACCATCTAATGAGATTACTGTCCTTTTCCATTATTCTTTCTCTTCCACTTTAGATTGGAACATAGTTCTCTCCGAACCGGAAGAAAATTGCTGAACTGTACCTTAAGAGAACCCAGGGGACAGTGCTCCACCTGTTCTAACTACTCAGAGGACTATGTTCCACATGCTCTATCCAGCATTAAGGGATCCCCCTAATATAACTTTTTGAACAGTCCTAAACGAAAGCTGCCGACCCTTTATGGGTGCAGGAAGGCAATGGAGGCTAGGGGACCCGTTTATTGCGCAATCAGGTGTTGCTGCGAGTGGCAGAAAAATTAACACATTTTTAGTTGCCCACCTCAAGAAATGGTTCACCACCAGTTGGAACCAAAGGATGATATATAACAGAATATAACAGAATAACAGCAAAGTTGCCAAACTAAGCAGATTATACGAGGGGTTTGTATTTGACAAATGTGTCCTTTATTTCATGTTCTGTGAAGAACTGTAAATACAGCTAAAGCGTGTCGCCCATATGTGGGCTTCTTCAGGGCATCCAAGAAGATAAGCTCCTCGGTCTCAAGGGTGTTCCCAGTGCGTTTATCTTTTTAGAGACCATAAAGCTTTATGATAAAAGAAGTGTTCCACACACGAGTTTTTATATTTGTAGATGCGGGGAGTCTTCAATGAAGAGCTTGGTTATTAGGGTTCTTAATACATGTAAGTAGTAGAGAGCTGTAATCAGCCTTTGTTATGCTTGAACCATGTCCGGTTCAGGCAGCAGTATACCAAGTGGTTTCATTGGGCAGCGTCCATAGACGCTGTCCAATGGAACGCCTCCGCAATTTTAGATCACTCATTCAGTTGTGGATCCCCACAAAAAAATCTCTTTGATTGAAAAAGATCATCTCCTGGTTGGCGAAAGGGAGGAAGACCCGATGATGATGCCATTTACTACCAGTACATTAGTGGCAAAGCATATACCACTGACCGAAAGTAGTTTTTGAGGGTCCCATAGATTTATTTCAAAGAGATCCTCCACAACATAGATCTCACTCTTTTGATTTCTGTGGACATAAGCTTGGGAGCCAAGTGGGACCTCTTTACCCTTAACTTCTCGTTCCCCTTTTTGATATTTACGGATCTTCCCAGAAACCCATAACTGTGGCACAGCCTATTCCCGATTGCTGGTGGACTTTCTTGGCTCCTACTGAACATGTAAATAAAGGGGCTACTTATAAGTGGTACCTGATCTATTCCTCTCCAAAGGCCTATCTGGCTGTGGTGGTAAATGCAAGGGTGTCAGTGGACCTTATTTTCTTTTGTAAAGCACTCATCCTCCTAATAAGGACAACCAACTTCTTCCAGATCTTAAGAAACTACACTCTACTTTTCCATCACTCGCAAGAACTCATCCTTTTGTATTTAAGTTATAGAAATGTAACTTACCTGATATTCCTGCTTAAATTAATCAAACTGTAGCAGTAAAGTATGACTTAAGACCACATGACCAAGTCACATCATCATCAACAGCCCTGCGGTGTATGCCAGTGAAGAGTCACAGAGTTAAAGACTCTTTGTTTGACACTCAGTGGATCAAAGTCAGATCCCTCCTATTGGAAAATCGGAAGACTTCTGATCCGGGTTGCTGACTGATGGCCTCAGGCTCCAAGTTCCGGTGTTCAGAACAAGCTTGTTTGGAAGGTCTATATGCAGCAAGTTAGAAAACACGAGACTGCCTTACTTTCAGAAAATACCTTCGGTCTTACTGCTTCACTGGGTCTTCCTGGCAACCTCAGAGCAGCGGAAAGATAACAGCATTTGCAAGTGAAAAAAGTGACACTACCCGAGGGCAAAAAGCGATACACAGAATATCATACATATAGAACCACAAAAATGTAGACACCATAATCGCAAGGAGTAGATAAATCTTGGTCAGTAGGGGCGGACATATACATTACAGTCTCTGCAGTTCCGATGCCTGGGGATTGATTTAATGTTGCTTTAGTGTATTTTACCCTACTCTGACATAAGCACATTCTGACCCTTTGAATTGTTTTTAAAGGGTATCATGAGGACCCTGACTGACCTGCGACTTTCAGGGATGCGATATGGGTAGAGGTATTTTTTATAAACAGTGGCTGCAACCTCGATAAGTGTGGCAGTTAAAACCACCTACCGGCTAGTCTCCAATAGAGTTCTGGAGTCGCTGGTCTAGCTTCAAGCCACAAATACAATTAATTTGCGCGGATAGTAGAGACACTGCCAGTAACCACTGTTGTGAGACGCATTTAGTGACAGAGATCGAGAATGGCAACATCTCTCCTCAGCTGAACACAGCCAATCACACAAACTCATGAGTTATCAAGGATTCACCAACTGTTTAAAGAAATCTCTTTGAACAGATCACATTCCTCAAGGTAGTAGGTCAGTCACCATCCTGAGACCTTTTAAGAATCATCCATAGAGTCAAAACTCATCGTCATGCGAGTTAGGCAACGTACAGAAATAAACAGTGAATCGATCCGGGGGGGATATGAAATACAAAAGGATGTAAAGCCTACGGTTGCCTGTATTACATGACCCCCGATTCTATCACTAACCGGGAACTCCAAAGAAATACACGGTATGTTCCCCAGTGCGATTGTAAAATGGACTGGCCAGATTCCATCTAATCCTTTCGATTAGGATGTTGTATATATTGTTGTGGTTATATGATTTATATATTTATTATTATATATTATAGATATTATGTGCATCATATTTGACCACGGGTGGAGGCACTTTTTTCACATGGCACTTTGCATGTCTAGCCACCTACCATTACCTGATAGGCGAGACCATATCATGGCAACTTGATTTGAATCTGATCCCTTCAGCCGCTTTTACTTTTGGTAATACCGTCTAATAATCACTTAAATATCTTTGATTTATTAAAGAACAAAGCGCAAATAATGGTTGTACAGGTGGTTGTTATGACAGATCAATGGGTGATTTGACGATCGCTTCCAACAGATGCCCCGAAGCCAACAAAAACACATACAGGTCTTCACCATGATAGCTTATTTCTGGACAGCTCAATTACATTTCAAACTTCATATAAAAACAGAAAGTTGTCAAGTCCATAGAAAAAGATCACATAAATGCACATTTTATTCAGAAGGGTTCATGGTCATATAACATGGGTGATATGAACCACAAAAACTTGATTAGGTGAACTCTGATTTTATAGACACAAACTCGTCATTCTCACCTGATTCAGTCTGTGTCACCGGCACTAGCACAAATCGGGCTGTGCTTAGCTGCTGGCAGTGAGGCGGACTGTAATAGTCTCTTAGCAGTTTTGAAGTGGCCAGTTACCTGCAAAGTGAACAATCCAGAGTAGTACAGCCCCAAAGTAGGAGTTCAGAGATCTGTTGTTTCCTTCACTTCAAATAAGCAGCACTTTAGACAGCGAACTGGGTGTGGGGCAAGAGAATACTTCAGTATGTTGTGAAACACAAGGGGTCTGCAATAGAACCAGGCATTTACTTCTAAAGGGACAGTTTCTGCTCATCAGGTTCACTGGTAAATCCACGCAACAAGGTAGGGCTCATTATCCACACCAGGGCACCAAAGAGGTAGACGTGCGGTCATAGTTAGCGCTGCACTACCTTCTGAATTCTTTTTTTCAAATTTTCAGCTGTATTGTGGTTTGTGCATCTGCTGCTCAAGTGCCAGGGTATACACGCGCCACAGGTTGTATAAGGGAGATCGTCACACACGTCCATGGACAGAATGTTGATGCACAGTCAGAATCAGGAATTAATTTACTCCCTCATGGACCTCACATCACAGTCCAACAGTATTCTTGGGTCCAGCTCTCTCTCCCTTGTAGGTCACAAGATGAGGCTAAAACAATAAACCATGAATATGCTGGCTCTCCTCACAGAGGATGCAGGTCCGAAGCTCTGTCTTGCCACAGGCTGTGTCAAGATTTCATCCACCGCCCCCACACACAAACACGGTTTAACTGGAAGCATAAAATATAATCCTACAATGATTCAAGCGAAGACTTTTCCCTTGTTACTCTCTGCAATATTGTGCAAATAGCAAGTTGAAATCCTTGCTGTGGAAAGCAAGGATTCGTCAGCAGCCAAACCAGTGCCCTTCTGCCGCCACTCTACAAGCTTCTTCTACACCTTCAAGGAGCACCTATACTCAAACTTGAAAACAAAGATACATCTGGCTCAAATAAAATATAACAAAAAAATTAAAAATGTTCTGTTTGTATCTCCGTCTATCACATTCACATGAAAGTTTGCATCCATAAATGCTATGTGGGCCTAGGTCATGTGACAGCTTCAGCCAGTCCAGGCTCTTTTAGCCAAAACACTTTCCCCGGACTTGTAGGCCAAGACCTCGACTGACAATGGAAAGCAGGGTCACAAAATACCAAGAAGAATTCAAAAGTCAGGACTTGCTGAAGTGGCCACTTGGCAGATACACATATAGATCAGGCACTTAATCAACTCCTGGTTTTCCTGGAGCAAATACATTTTTCACAAAACCACATGATTGGGAATACCTTGAGAAAGCTTTGATTTACACCTAGAATGTACAGATATTTACAAAAGTCTATTAAAACGTTGTTTCTTTTAAAAAGGTATTTCTGAATCATTACAACTGCCTGGAGCATACCGATACTCTTCCCCCTTTTCAGTTTGTGCTGTCCCATATTTTCTCTTTGAACCTATCAGGTGTAAAAGTCTATTTTGCGTGCCACCGTCTTGCAGCCTTTGTCCGAATAGATCTTCTCCTCCCTAGGGAAGTACGTCATCTCATCAGCAACGGTGGTGACAATGTTCTCATCCGGTTCATACCCGCGTAACTGCAGCTCCACCTCAACACACATCTTCACGTGCTTATACTCCAGCGGCAGGAATGGTACAAAGAAGTCAATAAGATTTTTGTCAATCAGGCTACTGTGCCAAAGGCCACCTAGGGAAATACACAGATAGAAAAAGCAAGTTCAGTGCCAGGTTGTTAGTTATCATTACACACCATGCAACCCCGGCTATGTCCACAAGCATGCATACATTGTGACTCCACCTGTGAAAGACAGGGTTACCTGGGTGTTCGACTGTAGGGAAATACACAGGATACCAAGGAAGCTACTGGAGGGGAATCGCACCAACAGAAAAGAGGACAGTGCTAGAATGGTGAGTTTTTATGAAGGAATTCTGGGTTTCCTAAATTGCTGAAAAGAAGTTGAAGCTGGTGTGGCATTGGGCCCGGAAGTAAAATCCTACATCTAACCACAATTTTCAACCAACAGAAGTCAACGGACAACAAACAACAAATCTTGCCTCCAACACCCAAAAGGATCTTCAGATTGTGCATCAACAAGGCAAAGTTTCCACGATTCCCAATAGATCTCCAAAGTCAATTGGCCGAAAAAAGAATGCCGTAGAATCATCATGATTTTCAGCAACTCGCAAGCTTCCTGTAACACCATGTTGCTTAAAAAAACAAATGAAATGGTGGACCACCACCTCTAGAACTAGACAACAGCCATACACCTCACTGAGAACAAGATTAAGAAGACTGCAGTCATATACAGACATCAGACCCTGGCACCCTTCACGGCAAACGATTTAAGTAGCTCACAGGAAGACCGATGCCCATTTAAAAAATGTAATAACTGCCAACACACTAGCAAGGACCCAAATCAACAATGATCTTTCATTAGGCACCTACAACACCAACCAAAACATCTAAACAATAATAAACCGCTCAAGAAGAAGCTAAGATCCAGCAGACCCTGTCCGCAACTGACCAATCTCCAACTGACCATTCATAGGAATTCTCTGTGAAAGATCCGTCTTCACTCAGATCTGTAACTTCGTTGGAAAAAAATAACCAACTTGCAGACCATTAAAGACAGAAAACTCTGTGCTTTTCACAAAGTATTTAATAGCAGGTTTGTGTTTTTAATATAAAATTTTCAATAATCTGAGGGGTTTCATTTAAGGAATTAAGTTACATCTCAGAATGTTCCCTTGCACTTCGCTCTTCGTGCTTACCTGTGATTATTTTAATTTTATTAACAGGAGTCATTCTGTCTTGTATTTCCTTTTACTCTGGGTATTCCTCTGGCTCCCCGCACCCTAAAAACGTTTTCCTTTTTTTTAATTTAAGACAAACCCGGCAATTAACCTACACCTTTCCCCTAGTATTACCATTACTCCATTTTTCTTACCAACAGCCTTTTTGTTTTTCACCATTATTTTAGCTTTCACAATTCATTTTCCATTAAATTTGTTTAACCACCGATAGTTAAACTGAGAGAATGACCAGTCGCCCAGCAGGGTTCGCACCACTACTCATGCTACTGGGGTTTGACCTCAAAAGAACCAAACACCCCCTGTTAACACTTGGAGAAGTCCAGGACCATCTCCCTGCTGCCAGTTACATCACTTCTTATCAGAACTGATGATGACTTAATGCAAAGTTTGATCGTATCACCTATCGTCTTCAACATCTACTTCAGCCTCCCTGCGGATCGCATCAAGTCCTTCACTCTAGCCTGCTGCAACTATGCCAATAACACTCAGGTAATCTTAAAGGCGGAACCAGAAGGACCGAAGACATCTTTGGATGAAATTTCTCCTCCAAACCACCAACCTATGGAGGCTGAGAAATCACCTAAAACTCAGCATGTCCACAACAGAGATCCAAATATGCAGAGAATGGTAGAACTAACAAGCTAAGACCATCTGGCCCCAGAAACTCCGAATACGACCAGAGGCATGGACAAAATAAAGTAAACTGTAGGAGACAATGGTCAACAGCCCAGTCTCCCAAATCATCAGAGTCACACAAAGCACTTTCTACTCCTTTCAAACTTTTCAATGATAGGTTTCCAACAGAAGCACCAGATTACCATTGCACTTGACATGTCTTGTCTACACAACGCAATCAGACTATACCTACCCTGCTCGTACTGCTTCAAGCACTGAAAGATTCCAAAATCAAACTATAAAACATTACCTACAACTTATCATGCCTGATCACATCCCACCCGCCCTCCAACCAGAATACCTTAGCATCTGCATACACTTTCACCAACCCACCAGACACCTATGATCTGTCTCACTCGCAAAAGCAAAAATGAAGGTTGCACATTCTCCTACATCGCACCCAAGACATGGAACGACCACACTCAACACATCAGAGCCTCCTCCTTACTTCTTGAATTCTGCCAGAAACTGAAGACCTGGCTCTTCGTATAAGCACCTTGGGGACCACAAACTTACACACCTACCCAAGCACCTGGATACCCTCTTGGGTTATTAGTGCGCTATACAAACCAATATACCATAACAGTGGTGGGCATGGACAGCACAGATCTCAAGAGCATGCCTTCCTTAGAACTGGAAACAAATCTTAGACAAATATGGTAGACACTATTCCAGGCGCTTCTATCTTTAACTCTTATTCGCACAGCTTGAGACATAATCGCAGCTACACGTCTTCAACAAGTTATGAGCACATGCCAACACCCTTACAATCAAGCACAATGTACCTTATAAGCTGAAGCATCCTATCGCTCATTCCTTTTGCTCTGCTACAAATCGAAGCACAGTGACACACAACACCATAAGAGCACAACTCTGGTCAATATGAGACACACCACAAATGCACACTTTCACCCTCACACAACCTATAAAGCATTGTACTATCCGTCCTCATAGTGATTCAGCACCACATCAGGTGTACGAAGCACTATGCAAATGCAAGTAAAGTAAAGTAAAACCCACACTACCCTTTAGCAGCATTTTCTCACGTAGAGGCAACAGAGACTGAGAAAGACAATGCACATCCCGAGCTTCCAACCTCTTGCAGTAAGCAGTGCCACTCATCCATTATCACAAGACAAAGACCTTCTCAACTCCTCCACCCAGTCACCTAGAGCATCACACACAGCATTGTCTGCATCATCTGAGACACGTACAATACAGAGCACATCACTCCACATCTACCCTGCCCTTCTGCAGTGTCACACAATACATCACTAGAGTCATGTATAGACAGCGCACATCTTTCTGCTGCCACCCATTGAGGCAGGTAGCATCCCAGAGTCTTCTTGTACATCAGCTACTCACTTTCCTTGTTGTTGAAGATGGACAGGGACAACGCATTGTCCAAATCTTTCAGCTGCATTTCCTCCCTCTTCCTGCCACTCTTCCAGAAGTCCAGGGTCACCTCATTGATAAGTCTGCCGCCAGCATTGCTGCAGGAAGAGATGTGGACACTGGGTTGATACACAGAAGGAGCAAAGAACCTTAAGTTACTGAGGAAGGGCAAAGACCCCGAGTGCGTACCTGAGGAAGACGAAGATGGCTTTGCGGTACGATACGCCCTCAATGTGATCATAGTAGTCCAAAAAAGGCTTAATAGCATCGATAAGGCCCGGCAGCATTTTGTCCATTTCATCAAATATGAAAATGGAGCGTTCACAGTTGGTGACATTGCCCCGGATCCACGACTGCAGCTGGTCCTAGAATTATAGAAAGTAATTGCATTATATGGTTTAAGTATTAACTGCACTGAGGATGTCAGATCATGAAAGAAAAATGGGCCGGTGTCACAATTCATTAAAGTGATGCAGTGAGCTTCCAATACTGTGGAATAGCTGACCAGTAATACCACCCACCGCATATCACAATAGAAAATGGATACTAGGACTGAGTATTTGATGTAAAGGTGGAAAAGGTCAGATTTCACGTTTTGAAAGACAGAGCAACTCCGCACCGCACGGCCACCAGCTGCTGCGTGTGCGGTCCTCCCCCGTTGCTGCCCTCAGCCTCGCTGAGCCCGCCCCGACGACCCCGCCCCCCGCCGCTGTTTTCGTGATCGTGATGGACTTGTGTGTTTTATTTAGTATTTTACTTCCCACTGTACTGTTCCCCGTATTGTAGTGTAATTTGCCTGTTTCCCTCTACTTTGCTCCGTGCTGTTTCCCTCTCTGTCCCTGCGCCTCCCGCCCCGCCCCTCGCTTCCCGCTGCCTGCGTGCGGCCACGCCCCCTTTTCTTTCTGTGCCATCCCTGCTCCCGCCTCCCAGCTGCTCCTCCCTCCCTCACACTTCGCCATAAATGGCGACCGTGCGGACGTGCAGCGTTGACGCGCAGCGGGCGCGCCGAATGTGCGCCAAAGGTAAGCCCGTCTGCGCCCGTCCGCGCCTGGACCGCGCCCAGTGCCAGGACCCCTGGCCCCCACCGACGGAAAACGACCAGACTGTCCTACGGCGCCACCGAACTCATCGCACTCAACACCGGCGCGATACCTGGATGCTACCGAGCCACTCCGAGGCGCACCCACGGACCCTTCAGCTGCCACTCCTGCAAGTTCTCCTGCATCCGGACCTACACCGCACCCACCAAGCCGAGAACCAGCAGCAACCATCTCAAGTGCATCCTGCTCAACACCCGCTCCGTCCACAGACACGCCGTCGAGCTTTGGAACCTCCTCGACACAACATCACCAGACGTCGCCTTCCTCACGGAAACATGGATGAACGCCTCCTCAGCGCCCGACATCGCCATCGCCATCCCAGACGGTTACAAGATCATCCGGAGGGACCGCGGCAACCAGACCGGAGGAGGCATCGCCATCATCCACAGGAACACCATCCGAGTCACGAGCAACTCCGACGACACGCTCACAGCCGCTGAACATCTTCACTTCCAGATCCACACCGACCCCAAGACCACCCTCAGAGGCACCCTCATCTACAGACCCCCGGGACCACGCACACAATTCAGCAAAGAGATCGCCGACTTCATCAGCCCACACGCTCTCCCCTCCGCTGACTACATCCTCCTCGGGGACCTCAACTTCCACCTGGAGAACAACAACGACCGCAACACCACCACCCTGCTGGACAACCTCGCCACCCTCGGTCTCAAGCAGCTGGTGACCACCCCCACCCACTACGCCGGACACACACTCGACCCTGTCTTCTCCTCCAGCAAGGACATCTCCTTCAGCCACGCCACTGGACTCCACTGGTCGGACCACAGTTGCGTCCACTTCAGCTACAAAAAGAACACGACACACCACCACCAGCAACAGGTTGCACGCAGAAGATGGAACAAGATCACAGCCGACCAGCTCACCGCCTCCCTGAGCCAGGACCCACCTGCAAGCTCAGCGAACCCCACCCAGGCCGCCAACAACCTCACGAAGTGGATCAGCAACTGCGCAGACGACCTCGCCCCACTGAGGACCCCACCCAGCAGACCCGGCAGCAAGAAAGCACCATGGTTCACCGACAAACTCAAGAGCTCCAAGAGGAACTGCCGAGCCCTCGAGAGAGCCTGGCGCAAAGACCCAACACCAGATAACATGACCACGCTCAAGCTCGCCACTCGAAAACACCACCAACTGATCCGCACCACCAAGAAAACCGCATTCAAGGAACGACTGGTCAACAACGCCCACAACAGCTAGGAACTCTTCAACATCGTCAAAGAGCTCTCCAACCCCAGCGCCGGAACCAACGACATCACCCCATCACAAGACCTCTGCAACTCCCTCGCCTCCTACTTCCACAACAAGATCGCGGACATACACAACAGCTTCAGCACAGAGCCGACGCACCACACGACAGCACCTGCACCCCCCACCGCCACCCTCCGCGCCTGGACCCTGATCAACACCGAGGAAACCCTACGCGCGATGAACTCGATCCACTCCGGATCCCCAACCGACCCCTGCCCTCACCACGTCTTCAACAAGGCCGACTCCGTCATCGCACCCCACCTGCGGGACATCATCAACACCTCCTTCGACACAGCGACCTTCCCGGAGAGCTGGAAGCATGCCGAACTCAGCGCTCTACTGAAGAAACCATCAGCGGACCCCACCGAACTCAAAACCTACCGCCCCATCTCGCTCCTACCGTTTCCGGCCAAAGTCATCGAGAAGACCGTCAACAAGCAGCTGGCCGCCTTCCTCGAGACGCATGGATCCCTCGACCACTCGCAGTCCAGCTTCCGGGCCAAACACAGCACAGAGACCGCCCTCATCGCCGCCACCGATGACATCTGAGCCCTGCTCGACAACGGGGAAACAGCGGCCCTCATCCTCCTGGACCTCTCCGCGGCTTTCGACACTGTCTGCCACCGCACCCTAGAGCAGCGCCTCAGAAACGCCGGAATCCAAGAAAAGGCTCTAGAGTGGATCACCTCCTTCCTCGTCGGAAGGACCCAGAGAGTCCGCCTCCCCCCTTCAAATCAGAAGCCACCGAAGTCATCTGCGGCGTTCCTCAAGGCTCCTCGCTCAGCCCCACCCTCTTCAATGTCTACATGAGCCCCCTTGCGGCCATCGCACGCCAACACAACCTCAACATCATCTCTTACGCCGACGACACCCAGCTGATCCTCTCCCTCACCAACGACCCCGCCACCGCCAGAGCCAGCCTACAGGAGGGGATGAAAGACGTAGCCGAGTGGATGAAGAACAGCCGCCTGAAACTGAACTCAGACAAGACGGAAGTCCTCATCCTGGGATCTTCGCCCTCCGCCTGGGACGACTCCTGGTGGCCCCCCGCCCTGGGCAGCACACCCAAACCAACAGACCACGCACGCAACCTGGGCTTCATCCTGGACTCCTCCCTCTCCATGACCAGACAAGTCAACGCCGTCTCCTCATCGTGCTTCAACATCCTGCGCATGCTACGTAAGATCTTCCGGTGGATCCCCACCGAAACCAGGAAGACGGTCACCCAGGCCCTCGTCACCAGCTGACTGGACTACGGCAACTCCCTCTACGCCGGAACCACTGCCAGACTCCAGAAGAGACTCCAGCGAATCCAGAACGCCTCAGCAAGACTGATCCTGGACATCCCCTGACACAGCCACATCTCCGGACACCTGAGAGACCTGCACTGGCTCCCGGTCAACAAGAGAATCACGTTCCGACTCCTCACCCACGCACACAAAGCCCTACACAACCAAGGCCCAAGATACCTCAACAGCCGCCTCAACTTCTACACTCCCACGCGCCAGCTTCGATCAACGAACCACGCCCTCGCCGCCGTCCCCCGCATCCGAAGAACCACCACAGGAGGAAGATCCTTCTCCTACCTCGCCGCCAAGACGTGAAACTCCCTCCCGACCCACCTCCGCCTGACCCAAGACCACCTCGCCTTCAGGAAGCAGCTCAAGACCTGGCTGTTCGAGCAGTAGCGGACCCCCCCCCCCCCCCTCCCCAAGCGCCTTGAGACCCTCCGGGTGAGTAGCGCGCTATATAAATGCTGTGATTGATTGATTAATTGATCTTATCAAGAGCCCAGGTTCAATGAGCTGACTGAGTAGCTGTAGAAACAGACAACTATGGACTTCTTCATTCACCCCAGAGAGGAAAAGGCATTACAGACAGATCTTCATTTAGAGCATCAGGTAAACCCTGAAGTAATAGCCTGAAATTGAAAGGCACAGTTTTCCCATGGATTTAGTCTGTAATGCTTTGGAGCGATCCGGATATAAAAGAGACAAGACCCCCATGAATTAGTTGGAAAATTCAGAGCAGGAATCACATCAGCTAAGGACATCAACGCAGAGCACCAGGATAAAAATCCTAGGGCATATGTCTCTGTCACACCCTCCCAAACACCACAAACAATTTATGCTTTGGCAAATCCAAGGAAGAGATGCAGTGTAATCCCAGACACACAGGGGGTTTCAAGCCTCATCTCATACATACTAAACTAGGCTGAGACTAGATATTGAATATGTTAATTACTCAGGACCCAAAAGAACTCCTTGCATCATGTAGATAGTCTAAGACTGCGACCCACCCACACTCTGAGAGCCACCTGGGTGGATTTCCAATAGTGCTGTTAGGACAGAGATCCCTCAGAATCTATTGTGGAGAGCAATGACCCTGATGTATTCTGATCAGTCCTCTCACAGGTGGGGCTTTGCCTTCGATTTACTGCAGGTAACAGATCAGAAACAAGATGCATGAGTCCAAAGGGAGGGCATCCCATATTTGCACACCTGCTCGCTCCCTTGGTACGATAGGGTACAGCGAATAGGTACAGGGGGACAGTTTTGCACTTTATGTCATCCATGTTATCTAAGAAGTCTCCCTACTACGGGACTCAAGCCTGTTATAACTTGCATCCTGCTGGTCAACAGAAATGAATGCTGCTATAGGGGGAGCTCTCTTCCATAGCGTGCAAAGAATATGTACAAATAATGCCTTCCAGAGGGAGTGCTCATCTTTATTGTGCAAGCTAAGAATCCCTCCATAAGGGAGCTCTCATCTATATTGTGCAAACTAAGAATCCCTCCCAGAGGGAGCTCTCGTCTATACCGTGCAAACTAAGAATCCCTCCCAGTAGGAGCTCTCATCTTTGAGCAAACTAAGAATCCCTCCCAGAGGGAGCTCTCATCTTTATTGTGAAAACTAAGAATCCCTCCCAGAGGGAGCTCTCATCTTTATTGTGCAATCTAAGAATCCCTCCAAGAGGGAGCTCTCATCTATACCGTGCAAACTAAGAATCCCTCCCAGAGGGAGCTCTCATCTATACCGTGCAAACTAAGAATCCCTCCCAGGGGGAGCTCTCACCTATACCGTGCAAACTAAGAATCCCTCCCAGAGGGAGCTCTCATCTATACCGTGCAAACTAAGAATCCCTCCCAGAGGGAGCTCTCATCTATACCGTGCAAACTAAGAATCCCTCCCAGAGGGAGCTCTCATCTATACCGAGCAAACTAAGAATCCCTCCCAGAGGGAGCTCTCATCTATACCGTGCAAACTAAGAATCCCTCCCCGAGGGAGCTCTCATCTATACCGTGCAAACTAAGAATCCCTCCCAGAGGGAGCTCTCATCTATACCGAGCAAACTAAGAATCCCTCCCAGAGGGAGCGCTCATCTATACCGTGCAAACTAAGAATCCCTCCCCGAGGGAGCTCTCATCTATACCGTGCAAACTAAGAATCCCTCCCAGAGGGAGCTCTCATCTATACCGTGCAAACTAAGAATCCCTCCAAGAAGGAGCTCTCATCTATACCGTGCAAACTAAGAATCCCTCCCAGAGGGAGCTCTCATCTATACCATGCAAACTAAGAATCCCTCCCAGAGGGAGCTCTCATCTTTATTGTGCAAACTAAGAATCCCTCCAAGAGGGAGCTCTCATCTATACCGTGCAAACTAAGAATCCCTCCAAGAGGGAGCTCTCATCTATACCATGCAAACTAAGAATCCCTCCCAGAGGGAGCCCTCATCTATACCATGCAAACTAAGAATCCCTCCCAGAGGGAGCTCTCATCTATACCGTGCAAACTAAGAATCCCTCCAAGAAGGAGCTCTCATCTATACCGCGCAATGCAAACTAAGAATCCCTCCAAGAAGGAGCTCTCATCTATACCGTGCAAACTAAGAATCCCTCCCAGAGGGAGCTCTCATCTATACCGTGCAAACTAAGAATCCCTCCAAGAAGGAGCTCTCATCTATACCGTGCAAACTAAGAATCCCACCCCGAGGGAGCTCTCATCTATACCGTGCAAACTAAGAATCCCTCCCAGAGGGAGCTCTCATCTATACCGTGCAAACTAAGAATCCCTCCCAGAGGGAGCTCTCATCTATACCGTGCAAACTAAGAATCCCTCCAAGAAGGAGCTCTCATCTATACCGTGCAAACTAAGAATCCCTCCAAGAAGGAGCTCTCATCTATACCATGCAACGCAAACTAAGAATCCCTCCAAGAAGGAGCTCTCATCTATACAGTGCAAACTAAGAATCCCTCCCAGAGGGAGCTCTCATCTATACCGAGCAAACTAAGAATCCCTCCCAGAGGGAGCTCTCATCAATACCGTGCAAACTAAGAATCCCTCCCCGAGGGAGCTCTCATCTATACCGTGCAAACTAAGAATCCCTCCCAGAGGGAGCTCTCATCTATACCGTGCAAACTAAGAATCCCTCCAAGAAGGAGCTCTCATCTATACCGTGCAAACTAAGAATCCCACCCCGAGGGAGCTCTCATCTATACCGTGCAAACTAAGAATCCCTCCCAGAGGGAGCTCTCATCTATACCGAGCAAACTAAGAATCCCTCCCAGAGGGAGCTCTCATCTATACCGTGCAAACTAAGAATCCCTTCAAGAAGGAGCTCTCATCTATACCGTGCAAACTAAGAATCCCTCCCAGAGGCAGCTCTCATCTATACCGTGCAAACTAACAATCCCTCCAAGAAGGAGCTCTCATCTATACCGTGCAAACTAAGAATCCCTCCCAGAGGGAGCTCTCATCTATACCGTGCAAACTAACAATCCCTCCAAGAAGGAGCTCTCATCTATACCGTGCAATGCAAGCTAAGAATCCCTCCAAGAAGGAGCTCTCATCTATACCGTGCAAACTAAGAATCCCTCCCAGAGGGAGCTCTCATCTATACCGAGCAAACTAAGAATCCCTCCAAGAAGGAGCTCTCATCTATACCGTGCAAACTAAGAATCCCTCCAAGAAGGAGCTCTCATCTATACCGTGCAAACTAAGAATCCCTTCCAGAGGGAGTGCTCATCTTTATTGTGCAAACTAAGAATCCCTCCAAGAGGGAGCTCTCATCTATACCGTGCAAACTAAGAATCCCTCCCAGAGGGAGCTCTCATCTATACCGTGCAAACTAAGAATCCCTCCCAGAGGGAGCTCTCATCTATACCGTGCAAACTAAGAATCCCTCCCAGAGGGAGCTCTCATCTATACCGTGCAAACTAAGAATCCCTCCCAGAGGGAGCTCTCATCTATACCGTGCAAACTAAGAATCCCTCCCAGAGGGAGCTCTCATCTATACCGAGCAAACTAAGAATCCCTCCCAGAGGGAGCTCTCATCTATACCGTGCAAACTAAGAATCCCTCCCCGAGGGAGCTCTCATCTATACCGTGCAAACTAAGAATCCCTCCCAGAGGGAGCTCTCATCTATACCGAGCAAACTAAGAATCCCTCCCAGAGGGAGCGCTCATCTATACCGTGCAAACTAAGAATCCCTCCCCGAGGGAGCTCTCATCTATACCGTGCAAACTAAGAATCCCTCCCAGAGGGAGCTCTCATCAATACCGTGCAAACTAAGAATCCCTCCCCGAGGGAGCTCTCATCTTTATTGTGCAAACTAAGAATCCCTCCAAGAGGGAGCTCTCATCTATACCGTGCAAACTAAGAATCCCTCCAAGAGGGAGCTCTCATCTATACCATGCAAACTAAGAATCCCTCCCAGAATAAGTTGTGCACTTTGCTGAAGAGGGCCGCCTTACCTTGTAATTGTTGATCTCATGGGCATGTTTGAAATGCAGCGTTGAGACAAATTGATGGACATACTGGCTCTGCAGTCCTTCCTTGTAAATGTTCTTTGCAATGATCTGGCTGACCAAGTTCTTGCCGGTTCCGGTCCAGCCATGCAGCGAGAGGGTGAGAGGTTTCCTGGGGTTCTTGTTCCTCATAAAACCAGTCACTGCTTTCAAGATGACTTTGTTCACCAGGTGCTGCCCAAAGAGCTGCTCGTTGAGATCCTCCTGTAGAGCTGAGGACAAGATATCAAAAACAGTACTTGTCACTCTGATAAAACAACGCTAACAATGCAAGGCAGTGGAAAAGCCTTATATGAGGGTTGATTCAGCTTGTCAATGAGAGATCAAAAGGGAGGCAACCCATTAACTCTGACAATAAAAACTCCTCCTCAAGGCAAAGTCTTCCACATCACTAGATGGAAAACCAAGCATAGCAATTATAAATAAATTGCTGCACAGCCAGGAAGGCCCCTGCCCTCTGCTTTCAAGTAATGAAAACACATACCTCTCCAAAACTTTGGACAAGGAGAAAAACAAACCTAAGAGAAACCTCTGTAGGTCTCTCCCCTTCCTAAAAACGGCAACGTCTAGGAACTCACGGTCAGACAATCACTCCTCAGCACCGACAGATGCTGCCCTGACGGGATTATTGAGCATGGTTTGTGTTTAAATGAACTATTCCTACCCTATCATGAAGCAGCAGAGACGGATCACAATTCTACAACAAGGCACATCCTTCAAGCGACAAAATATTTGCAATAATATATATTTTTTTAATTTCTTTTTAACAACAACAAATTCGACTTTGCAGTTAGACATATTAAATGACTGAGACGACAGTTGCAACATCACATTGTAGAGCACATTTCACCGGGACATCATAGTCACTAACTTTGTGGTGTTAGTGGTTCATCAACAGGGAAGAGGGGCACATATATTCCCCCTGTATGCATTCCATTTGTCCCATACAGCAGTCCATTTTGTGGGGCAGCCACATGCAATATACACAGTTTCCTTTCTGATCATGCACCAGTCCATATCCGCTTTCCAGGTCGCACTTTTCGGCAACACCTCTGCCCCCCACAGTTGTGAAATATTTCTTTTTGGCACCATTAACCCCAGGTGACCCATAATTTATCTTTGCTGGTCAAATCTGTAGGTTCCCACACGTTCAGAAGACATTGTTTTATTTCTGACACAGTGTCTAATATCTCTCCCATACAGTCAGGAATCAATAGTGCACTCTCCTACATTCCCATATTATGTGAATAAAGGTGCCCATCATGCCACACTGTCCATCCGCCCCCCTACCCATAGATACTAGCCGTGGCCCTGAAACGTAGACTCTGTAGGATTTTTAGCTGGACTATGCGCAGTCTTGAGGAGATGGCTACTTCCTTTAGGGAGGCAACGACCTCCTGCCACTCCTCATCATCTAGCTCTAGTCCGCCCCTCTCCCAGCGCTCTCGTATCGGTCCTAGGTGATCTGCTATGTTATTCATTAACTTAAATCCCTGATTTTTGATATCCCGATCAGGTCCCATTTGTCGAACCCTCTTGAACTTCACATGTTGCCCAACCGCTCAGAGTCCCATAAGGGAGTGGCTAAATTTGCAATAATCTGGATTCCTAAATTGAGGGCTCATTTTTCTCTGTTCAAGCACAGAATACCACTGTCACCTAGCGGTGAGCACAAGATCTCAGCAGTACACTTCAAGTGCACCATCGGGAGTCCTGGTGGATAGCATCCAGTTTCAGCATCAGGTCACTGCTTTAGGCAGATACATCACCTCCCTATTGGAGCAATTTAAATACTACTCCACCTTCCCCTCTCGCTCCTCGCGAATAACATTAAACTGCCCCAGCTCTTCGCTCACAGTATTACTGAACAACCTCTTGATCTTTCCTCTCTTCCTCTGTGCCATCACTCTCCGGTGTCTGCACCACAAATGAGCACCTGCTGAAAGATTTCAGGACTCAATCTCATCGTACACCAATGGCTTGGAAGCCACTAGACTCACCCAATCAGTGAGAGCTCCCAGCCAACACACTGACCAGTGGCACGGAACATGCCACAAGATTCCCTTGCTAGGGAGTCTACCATAAGCAAGACAGTGACCCATCAGCAGACAGTCCCAGGTATCTGAACAGAAGAGACCCATCTGAGAATCATCGCACCCTGATTATATGCTAGTATGATAAAATTGAAATGCACAATAGACAAAGAACCAAGGGCTATCCCACTGTAGGTGTGCTCTAATAAAAGCCTATATCCCTTACACTAATATAAACGTACCAGGAGCACCTGGTGTGTAGCGAGAAAAGGAAGCAAAGGAAACTAAGAACCCGAACCGACCCCTCACTGGAAGCACTGAGCATCCCCCTCCCCGAAGCTAATCACAGCTCTAGGGCACAGTAGCAATAAGATACACAACCAGTGTCAACACCCAGCTGACACCCTCATTGGTGGCATGGACTCTTTCCCTAATGACTGACAGCTGCTACCCACACCGCTCAGGGTTGGCAATGACCACTTTTTCCACACCCTCACTTTTGGCACTGAGCTACACCCAATAACAACTCCCAGCTCACACCATCACCAGTGGCTCTGTGCAAGCCGAATCAGTAACAGCTCATGGCCCCCACCCTGACTGGCAGCACTGTCCTAAAGCAAAGGACAGCCCTCGACCATACTCTCACCACTGACGCTGAGCCAAGCCAGAGACAATGTGTAGCTATGGACAAAAATAACTTATTGGTATCGTACAAGTAAACTCTTTAACCCATAAATTCCAGCAACACAAAACTCATTCTATAATACAAGCCAACGGACCGGATTCAGACGGGAGAGCCCTGATTTATTTAAGCAAAGCATGTGTTTATTAGGTCTCGCCTGAGCCAGCGGGCATGCGCTGCCCTGCGAGTCTTCTAGTAAGGACTTTCAACTCAGAGGACACGCTTGTGTGTGTGCTTTTTTTTTTTTTGCTCACACGCTATTGGCCTTTGCGTGTGTCTTTCTAAGAAAGACAGCACGCAATTGGCCAAAGGCAGGTCCATGTCCTGCCTTCTCTCTCCCCTGGCCTAGGGAGCAAGCAGCAGTGTGGCCGGGTGCCAGCTGCATACCTCACATTCCTTGCAGTGCACGCGCACCGTGCTTGTTCGAACTGTATCTCAGCCCGGCAGCCTCTGACTTAGATAACTAGCTAGGGGCATTCTCAGACAAACGCAAGGTCTCTGCTGCGCATTATTATGCCTCAGAAACCGAAGACAACGGGTTAAGCCCATCCTTGAAGTGGTGTGTCTATGTTTCCAAATTACAAAGTCAAACAAAAAAATATGGAAAACCCAGCTGGTGCCCTTCTCCTTAACATAAGCTTGTCGCGGCAGGACGAGCACTGAGTCTGGTCTGTAGATAGCATCATGTTGGAGCGTTCGTTTATCCGCCTGGATTAAAAAGCACAGCATTACGCACTCTTGTCTGCGCCACAGCGTGTAGCATTGACTTGCAAATGACGGGGGCTTGCCATGACCCAGTATTCTGATACATGGCTGTGGGGGCACAACGGCCTGTGTACGACAGAGACAAACCGTGTGCGTAGCCAAACGCCGGCATTTCGAAACATATTTTTATGAATAAAGAACCCAATAAGCATAGCGCTGACGCATAACGATGAGAATGCAAACAATTCCAATTAGCATATGTGACAAACGGTCCACTGTGTTTATGCTAATGAATAGAATATTTTCCAGGATCCTCTCAAACACAATCGCGATAAAGTTTACATTTCGTATTTTTTCCAAAATATTATACCTGAAGAGGGGAAGGTTTCAGTTATGTGGTTGAAAACAAGAATTCAGCAGCTCCAGTTTCTGCTACTCCCATGACACCCTCTGTGCTTTGAAGGAAATAACTGTTTTCCAAAATCTGGGCTCCTTTCATTTATGTGAGATCCTTTAGAAGTTGGGATTTTTACACATAAAAAATGCATTACTTTCGGATTCCCTCCATGCAGTGAGTGATCTGAGCAAAACACAATAGCCTCTGAAACAAGCATTTGCAATGCAATAGGTCTCGCAATTAAGCTTGTTTGAGCTATTGACATTGCAAATAATGCCTTTTATTTTTTAAAACATAAATAAAAGGTATTGTCATTTACAATGCCAATAGCTTAAACTTGCGTAAATGCGAGACCTATTGCATTGCAAATGCTCGGCTCCAACCCGTCAGCCTGGAACGACTCCTGGTGGCCAACGGCACTGGGAGCAGCCCCGACCTCCACCGACCACGCACGCAACCGAATCATCCTCGACTCAACGCTCTCAATGACCAAGCAAGTCAACGCCGTCTCCTCCTCCTACTTCAACACCCTCCGCAAGATCTACAGATGGAACCCGACAGATACAAGAAAGACAGTCACCCAGGCCCTCGTCAGCAGCAGACTAGACTACGGAAACGCCCTCTACGCGGGAACCCCAACCAAGCTCATCAATCGACTACAAAGCATACAAAACGCCTCGACACAACTGATCCTCGATGTACCACGACACGGCCACATCACCCCCCACTTGAGAAACATACACTGGCACCCCGTCAACAAGAGGATATCCTTCAAGCTCCTCATCCACGCACACAAGGCACTTCACAAGACCGGCCCAGCCTACCTCAACAGACGGCTCTCCTTCTATACTCCCAACCGCCAGCTCTGCTCCGCCGACCTCTCACTCTCCACCGTCCGAAGAACAACCGTCCGAAGAACAACCACCGGCGGAAGATCCCTCTCCCACCTCTCCGCCAAGACATGGAACACCCTCCCAATAAGCCTACGACAGACCCAAGACCTGCTGACCTTCAGGAGGATACTAAAGACCTGGCTGTTCGATCAGTAGCGGCCCCCACCTACCACCCCTCGCCCCCAGCGCCTTGAGACCCTCGCGGGTATGTAGTGCGCTTAACAAATGACTGATTGATTGATTGTTTAATTTAGCTGTCAATGGGGAAACTACATTCCCTCGATTAGGTTTTCAAAATCTCCCACTTGACAGGTTAAACATTTTGGCATGTATGCCTTCTACCCATTCACAAACTGGGAAGATCAAACTGGAGTCGCTGCTCCAAAGGCAAGACACAATTGTAAGATCTGTTCAAGATCAAATAGAAGATTAATTAATGCAAATTATTTCTTGTTAGGAGGAGTGCAGTGTGGTTAGATAGGGAGTTCCAATATCAAACTGCATTACTGAGTAAGTGATTCCAAAGTAAAAGTGCACAACACACTTGATAAATGTAACTACTTGTGGTCTCTGCCAATACTCCATTGATACTCTATGTGTGCAGAAAATGCAGTGCTTCTGAACATACAGCATGGATCTGCCGCTTCACAACTTGGGTCCTAAAAATCCAATTGTTTCTGCCAGTGTCTAGATGAAAATTTAAATGTAGAAAGACATATACAAAAAAGTACATTATAGATGGGCCACCTCTGCTATTGTTGGCATCTGATCTGTGCAGGGGTGAAAACAGAGAACAACTCTCTGCTATACGTTTACTAAGCAAACTGAGGCTGTTAACACTGTTCAAACAATGATGAAGGCTTTCCTGTATGCCTTGAAATCTCGCAGTGTCCAGGAGGTTTACTTAAGTTCGTATTGGGGCATCATCTTCACTTGACCCGAGTGGGAAGTAAATTAATTTTTCAGAATTGTACAAATTAGTTTTCACAATTGTATTCTTGCTCTGTCATACTGTCCCAATGGGCTCCATCAAAGAGGTTAAGATACTGTAAGGTTCTTTTGGTTGCCAAGGGAGCAGTGACATTCTGTATTTGACAGTTGCGAAGAACTGGCAAGGAGAGAAGTCAAGCTCGCTCTCTTTGCTTAATAAAATACACATTCATAAATAAATAAGAAACAAATCTAGAATGGGAGGCCGCACCAACTCGCATCTGGCAGCACAGCACTGGAACGAGCTTCCAGTTGAACTCAGGCTGACCATAGAATACAGCATCTTTAGGAGAAAACTGAAAACACACCTATTTCCCAAAGACTGATCTCTGATCCATCAATCTTAGGGATACTACCCATCACCATAATCCTTAGCACCGTAATATCCCCTGGGATGAATGTTGCGCTCTATAAATAAATAAATAAATAATTCATGATGAACTACCAACAGTGTGGTCCTTAACATATTTTGCCTGAATCCAGCCGGTGGCATAATCTTTTCACCTCGTACTAAAATTCTGTCACCTACTACGGACAAGTCATCCAACACTATTCCATAGGCCCTTAATGCTTCCCTTCGTCTGCCTTGAAATACCATTTATAAATTATAGTTTCAAGTTTATTTTATTTAGCAGAGTTACTTAAAACCATTGCTACAAAATATTTCATTACATTTATAAATTATACCACTCCTCTTAGAACTTCACCTTGTAACATGGCGCAAACAAATATGTTGCAGAGGAGATGACCGATCCCCTTGAACTTCTTGAGATGCTGTAGGCCTGAACCTTTTCACACCCATGACACTGCCCTGTGACAAGAAACCCACGGATAGAACACACTTAATTGCAAATTGACATTTCCACATCATTTTAGCCATCTGTGGTGAATGAGGAATTAATTGAGGGGAAAGGGGCATTCCACACCCAGTTTCACATTTTCTAATAGAAACCTCTGAAGGATTATTGCACAAAGTAAACACTGCGCCCCGCAATGCTGCCATTCACTTTCAATGACACCTGCTGTCCTGTACACTCCCAGGAGGCATACTGACCCCGCCCCTCACGGGTGCCCATGATCGCCCCTTCACCCCACAGGTGGCCCTTAGCCCCCCCCTTACCCCACAGGTGGCCATGGTCCCCCCCCCCAGGAGGCTTAGCCCCCCCTTCCCCCCCAGGTGATCTTGCCCCCCTTTCTCCCCCCAGGTGATCTTGCCCCCCCTTTCCCCCCCCAGGTGATCTTGCCCCCCCTTTCTCCCCCTAGGTGATCTTGCCCCCCACTCTCCCCCCAGGTGATCTTGCCCCCCCTTTCTCCCCCCCCCCCCGGTGATCCTGCCCCCCCTTTACCCCCCAAGTGGCCTTGCCCCACCTGCCCCTCCCCCCCAGGTGGCCTTGCACCCCCCCCCCCGCTTCCCCCCCTGGTGGCCCTGACCCCCCCCTCACAGGTGGCCCCGAGCCCCCCCCCCCCTCATAGGTGGCCCTGACCCCCCCTCACCGGTGGCGTTCAGCCCCCCGTCGCAGCACTCCCGGAAGTAGCAGTAGAGCCCCGGGTAGGTGGAGATGAAGCCGGTCAAGGCCGAGGCGGCCCCGAAGACGGCGAGGCCCATGCTGACGGGCTCCATGGCGCGCGCGAGCAGCGGGAGCAGGAGCAGCAGGGTCAGGGACGGGGACGGCCGTTGCAGCTCCATGCCGGGACGGGCGGCGCGCACTCCAGGCAGCGACGGACGGCTGTGTGAGGAACACTTCCGCCCCTCGGTGCGAACCCCCGGCGCACAGCCGCCATCTTTGTGAGGGGCAACGTACTGCGCGTGCGCAGACGACAGGGATACTGACGTATGCTTCTGAAACACCCGACTGCGCTTGCGTACGAGACGTATGCTTCTAAAACACCGGACTGCGCTTGCGCACGAGCGTGCGCCTGCGGCTTGGCGCGCGTTTACAAACACAACCCGCGCATGCGCAGGAGCGAGGGATTTTGACCAGAGCAGCAAAATCCCACTTGCATTGAATGGTTTAGAATACGCAGACTCTGTGGATTTTTTTAATACTCAGAAATTATCATTAAATAGTTTCAGCCCTAACAAGCATAACAGCAGTGTCGTACGCTGATGATAATGGCAAGAACATCAGAGACTGCCTTGAGGCAGTTTTCGGCTGGTTTCAGCTGAACTGCCTCAAGTGCAACTCTGCTAAGTCGGAAATTCTTTTTTTTGGCGGCCCTCCTGATCCTAGCTGGAAGGACTGGTGGCCCCCCGCCATGTCTCCCCCAGCAAGTGACTCAGTTGTCGCCAAAAATCTCGGGATTCACTTTGATAATGGCCTCTCTTTTAAACCCCAGATATCGGGCCTGGTGGGCAAATGTTTCGCCATCTTAAAGATGATTCGGAAATTTCTGCCCCTCCTCTCAGTTGATCATAGAAGAGTTACAGTACAGGCACTGGTCGGTGCTCGCTTAGACTATGCCAATGTTCTTTACTTGGGTCTCCCTGATTTCCTCCTTTCTCGCCTTCAAGTCATCCAAAACTCGGCAGCATGCGCCATTTTTGGTCTGACTAGAAGGGCCAGTGCTAGTGCCCTTCTTACCACCCTTCACTGGCTTCCGATAAAAAAAACGGATCATTGGGGGAGGAGCTACGCTCGTAACCAAGATGGCCGCATAAGCTCCCGGCTCCGCCGACCTCCGCCAGAGGCTCATGAATCCTGACTCCCATCCTGATTCCCGCCGGACTCCCGTGCGGGTGAACTGCGCCTGACTCGAAAGGTGCAATCCCGACATTTGCAGCTGCTCGGACGACAAAGATATGTCGTGTGCCATTTTTGGCCTACCCCAGACTTGAAGCCGGGGCATCGAGTTCCAACCCGGCCGGGTTGAAGTTGAACATCGGCCGCGGACCGAGGGTGGTTCCGGTCTCCCGAAGTGGCGTTTTTCATCTTCCGTTCTGGATGGTGGTTTGGTGACAGCTCTACCCAGAAACTTTGGTGGCCTATTGTACCGATTATTTGCTCGGGGTTCCGCTGTCCGGAGGCCCCGTTGAGCTCCCGGGGTTTTCTGGGCTCGGTTCCTCGTTGGTGGCGACGGTACTGCTATCGTGCTCTGGACGTGCTAACAGTGGTTTCTACATTGCTTCTGCCCTGTGCCCCGGAGTAGTCGACCTCCGAGGCTTGGACACCCGCCCGGTCGCTCATTGAGGGGCGATAGAACGGGCTGAAACTACACCGTCGCTACGCACTGTAATGGCCGCCATTTTGGAGCTCCACACACGATTCACCGCCACCTTCCAAGAGATGATCACAACTGTTGACCATATAGGCTCGGGACCGGATTCCGGCCCCTTGTTACTTGAGAGCCGAGATTTTTCTTCCGCGGAGACCGTCTTGCTTGTTACCGAGGACCCTGTGCAGAATACCGGCACGGAAATCCACTGCGCCCCTAAAATGGCGGCGATCGAGCCCGAAAGAACTGGACGTTTATTTAGCCCTATGTCGACCCCGCCCGAGATGGATTTGACTATCTTCGTAAGCCATTGTGACTTCCCCAACGTCTGTCGGATTACATCCTTTCCTCTTTCTGTGAGTGATCAAAATCGCTTTGCTGATTTATCGCTGGTGGGCAGTGGACTTGCTTTGACTTTTGGACTTTGTGGCCGTCTATCCTGTTTTCCCTCCTACCGACTTGTTCTTGCCACTCCACTGACTTCTATTATTTTTGTCGTTATGGCGGCTCAAATGGACGGAGCCTACGTGGAGAAACGCAGCGACCTATTTGTACTGGACGGGGTCATCGTGATGGATCGTGAGGGTTTGGGCTGAACTTGATTGGACTCTGATGTACTATTTATTTTGTCTTTGCTGGGTGGTATCTGTGGGAGCGAGGGCCAGATGTGAATCTGCTTGTCTGATTATTGTTGGTCTGATATGCTCAGGACGGGATTTGCTGCCTCTGGGGTGCCCGGGGTCGGGCGGGATGGTCCCCTTTTTAGGTCTCGTGACCTATCAATGCGCATGCGCATTGAGAGAAGCGAGACTATAGGGCTTTAAACAAAGTTTACCTAACTGTGGCGATTTGGTACTGTGCCCGTGCTTTTAGGTCAATGCGCAAGCTCATTGACCTAAAATGCGCGTGCACATCACCAAATCGCCGTCTGTTCCCTCAGCCGCACTCCTCCCACACCTTTGAAGTGAAGCTTAGCTTCACTTCAAAGGCCCCGGCTGCTTCACACCCTCATGCCGCTCTCCCTGCTCCGCCCCCTCCCCTGCCCGCCGTGTGCATTTCTCCTCCCCCCCATCCCCACAGCAATGCCCTCCGTCTTGTTTCCTTTCTTGTTTTTCTTTCAGGTGAGATATCTTTTCCATCATTTGCGATAATACAGTTCTCATATGCATTTTTTAATTATTAGCAGCATATACACAGGCGCCCCTTCGGCGCTTTTGCTCTCAACCCTACTATCCTGTCAGCCGCATCTCTATAAGTTACTCGAAGCATGGCCTGACATGTGCACAGCTTATTCCGGCACCACCATCCTGCCAGACGCTTCTGCTTTGTTCGCCCACCGCATGGCCCTATTTGTGCACATTTTACTTTCGTGCATACCCTTACCCGCAGCCTCTCCTTCCCCACTTCTGCCTTTTCGGGTCTCGTGCTCACCGCAGACCCCTTCACATGGCTCACACCCACCTTTTTTTCAGGTTACATGCCATTCCCCACCTATCCCCCAGTCATTTCCGGGTAGGACGCGTGCACCCAGTGGACTCTCGGCCTTGGCCCGCTTATTCTGCCAGCCGCTTCTGCTTTGGTCGCCCACCGCATGGCCCATGTTGTGCACATTCACTTTCGTGCACACCCTTACCCGCAGCCTCTCCTTCCCGACTTCTGCCTTTTTCGGGTCTCACACTCACCGCAGACCCCTTCACATGGCTCACACCCACATTTTTTTCAGGTTACCATGCCAGGTTACCTCACTCACCCTCAACCCCTCACCCTCACTCACCCTCAACCCCTCACCCTCACTCCCCTCACTCACCCTCACTCACCCTCAACCCCTCACCCTCAACCCCTCACCCTCACTCACCCTCACCCACCCTCAACCCCTCACCCTCACTCACCCTCACCCCTCACCCTCACTCACCCTCACTCACCCTCACCCTCACTCACCCTCAACCCCTCACCCTCACTCACCCTCACCCTCACCACCCTCACCCTCACCCTCACCCCTCACTCACCCTCACCCTCACTCACCCTCATTCACCCTCACCCTCACTCACCCTCATTCACCCTCACCTCACTCACCCTCACTCACCCTCACTCACCCTCACCCTCACTCACCCTCAACCCCTCACCCACCCTCAACCCCTCACCCTCACTCACCCTCAACCCCTCACCCTCAACCCCTCACTCACCCTCACTCTCACTCACCCCTCACTCACCCTCAACCCCTCATCCTCACTCACCCTCACCCTCACTCACCCTCACTCACCCTCAACCCCTCACCCGCACTCACCCTCACCCTAACCCTCACCCACCCTCAACCCCTCACCCTCACCCTCCCTCAACCCCTCACCCTCACTCACCCTCAACTCCTCACCCTCACTCATACCCTCACCCACCCTCACCACCCTCACTCACCCTCACCCTCACTCACCCTCACTCACCCTCACTCACCCTCACCCTCACTCACCCTCACCCCCTCACCCTCACTCACCCTCAACCCCTCACCCTCACTCACCCTCACCCACCCTCACTCACCCTCACCCTCACTCACCCTCACCCTCACCACCCACTCACCCTCACCCTCACTCACCCTCACCCACCCTCACTCACCCTCACCCTCACTCACCCCTCACCCTCACTCACCCTCACTCACCCTCACCCTCACTCACCCTCACCCCCTCACCCTCACTCACCCTCACCAACCCCTCACCCTCACTCACCCTCAACCCCTCACCTCACTCACCCTCAACCCCTCACCCTCACCCACCCTCACCCTCACTCACCCTCAACCCCTCCCACCCTCAACCCCTCACTCACCCTCAACCCCTCACCCTCAACCCCTCACCCTCACTCACCCTCAACCCCTCACCCTCACTCACCCTCAACCCCTCACCCTCACTCACCCTCACTCACCCTCACTCACCCTCACCCTCACTCACCCTCACCCTCACCCTCACTCACCCTCAACCCCTCACCCTCACTCACCCTCACTCACCCTCAACCCCTCACCCTCACTCACCCTCACCCACCCTCACCTCACTCACCCTCAACCCCTCACCCTCACTCACCCTCAACCCCTCACCCTCACCCTCACTCACCCTCAACCCTCACCTCAACCTCTCACTCACCCTCACTCTCACTCACCCTCACTCACCCTCACCCCTCACCCTCACTCACCCTCAACCCCTCACCCTCACTCACCCTCACTCACCCTCAACACCTCACCCTCACTCACCCTCAACCCCTCACCCTCACTCACCCTCAACCCCTCACCCTCAACCCCTCACCCTCAACCCCTCACCCTCACTCACCCTCAACCCCTCACCCTCACGCACCCTCAACCCCTCACCCTCACTCACCCTCACTCACCCTCAACCCCTCACCCTCACTCACCCTCACTCACCCTCACTCACCCTCACTCACCCTCACCCTCACTCACCCTCAACCCCTCACCCTCACTCACCCTCACTCACCCTCACTCACCCTCAACCCCTCACCCCCTCACCCTCACCCTCACTCACCCTCAACCCCTCACCCTCAACCCCTCACTCACCCTCACTCTCACTCACCCTCACTCACCCTCAACCCCTCACCCTCACTCACCCTCACTCACCCTCAACCCCTCACCCTCACTCACCCTCAACCCCTCACCCTCACTCACCCTCAACGCCTCACCCTCCCTCACCCTCACCCTCCCTCACCCTCACTCACCCTCACTCACCCTCAACCCCTCACCCTCACTCACCCTCACCCACCTTCACCCTCACTCGCCCTCAACCCCTCACCCTCACTCACCCTCAACCCCTCACCCTCACTCACCCTCAACCCCTCACCCTCAACCCCTCACTCACCCTCACTATCACTCACCTTCACTCACCCTCAACCCCTCACCCTCACCCTCACTCTCACTCACCCTCACCCTCACTCACCCTCACTCACCCTCACTCACCCTCAACCCCTCACCCTCACCCTCACTCACCCTCACCCTCACTCACCCTCAACCCCTCACCCTCAACCCCTCACCCTCAACCTCACTCACCCTCACCCTCACTCACCCTCAACCCCTCACCCTCACTCACCCTCACCCTCACTCACCCTCAACCCCTCACCCTCACTCACCCTCACCCTCACCCTCACTCACCCTCACTCACCCTCACTCACCCTCAACCCCTCACTCACCCTCACTCACCCTCACCCTCACTCACCCTCACCCTCACTCACCCTCACCCTCACTCACCCTCACCCTCACTCACCCTCAACCCCTCACCCACCCTCACTCACCCTCAACCCCTCACCCTCACTCACCCTCAACCCTTCACCCTCACTCACCCTCAACCCCTCACCCTCAACCCCTCACTCACCCTCACTCTCACTCACCCTCACTCACCCTCAACCCCTCACCCTCACTCACCCTCACCCTCACTCACCCTCAACCTCACTCACCCTCACCCTCAACCCCTCACCCTCACCCTCACTCACCCTCACTGACCCTCAACCCCTCACCCTCACTCACCCTCAACCCCTCACCCTCACTCACCCTCAACCCCTCACCCTCAACCCCTCACCCTCACTCACCCTCAACCCCTCACCCTCACTCACCCTCAACCCCTCACCCTCACCCACCCTCACAACACATATTGTGTTACAATAGGTGTCACATTTGCGAAAGATAAAACTATTGGCATTGTAAATAACAAAGCTATTAATTTCGCTATTTTCAAAACAAGCACATAAATAAAAAATGTGTCCTTTACAATACCAATAGCTCAAACTTTCCTAATGCGAGACCTATTGCATTGCTGTGCTTCTCTCCCCTGCTGCACTCTCCTGCTCTCTAGAGATGTGGCCTAACGACCAGAGCTGCCATCGAAGTGACGTAAATACAAAACATGTTGCATTCCAAATGCTATAGGTGTCACATTCGCGAAAGTTATAACTATTGGCATTGTAAATGACAAAGCCATCAATTTAGCAATTTTAAAAACCAACAAATAAATAAAATATGTCATTTACAAGACCAATAACTCCAACTTTTCTAATGCGAGACCTATTGCATTTCCAATGCGTGTTTCTGTTTGCGGCTCCCCTACGAACTGTTTCTTGCTCTGCTACAATTTGCTTAATATTACGGTAGGGGGTGTCTGCTTTTGGCGGGGGGATGGGAGTCCGGGAGATCGTATCGTTTTGCAACATTCTCCTCCTCCAACTTTTTCCCTTCCTTGGGGTGTAGTTTAGGGGGCGACAGGCTCTGCAGGGGTGTAGGGTGGGGGGTTGTGTTTTTTTTTTTCCTTTGTTATTTTCTATGACAATTCTATTTCCCTTTTCCATTCTTCACAAGAGATGTGGCGTATTCTCCTGATTCTTGCCTAACCGTATCTGGGTGTCATATGTCTGCCTCGTATATCCTGTACTTCTGGTGGGCGGGTGCAGTGGGGGGGTGCCTGCGGTCATTGCTATATAATTGTCTTGCTACTGCTTTACGCTGGTGTTGATTTCTTTGCTGATTCTGACTGTACGGTAATTTCTCCATTTCATTTACCCGTCCACATCTGTGTTGTATTTCGTTTAATGGCACCTGATATGTATATTTCTCCTCTTGTGTTATAATAATAATAAAAAGATAAAAAAAAAAAAAAAACGGATCATTTTCAAAACATTGACGTTGGCTTTCAAGGCACTCCACGGCCTGGGAGCCTCCTAGCTCCAGAGACGGGTGAATTTTTATCAGCCGTCCAGACCACTCAGATCGGCCTCCCTTGCTTTGGCCACGGTTCCTGTCATAAGGCGGGCTAGATGTGGTGGGCGCTCGTTCAAACGTCTCGCCCCCAGTTATGGAACACCCTTCCTGTGTCCCTCAGAACCACAGACAATCTGCTCGCTTTCAGGAAGTGCCTAAAGACCCTGCTGTTCACTCGATAAAGGTACTTGGCTCTCCCACCCTCCGGTCTAGTGAAGGATCTTAAGCGCCGGGACACTCTTCGGAGTAGCCGAGCGCTATAGAAACCCCCCATATAACATAACATAACAGGAGAAGCACAGCGGCCTCCTTTTCTGTACTACTCCAGTGTAAAGTTGCTGATGGGGGCCCTCCCCAAGAACGACAGGACACCGTGGTTGCAGCATGTTGTATTTATTAGTACTGTACTAGAGAGTGCCGAGCCAGTGCGACTTAGCTCCGAGCCTCGCGCGCTAATAATCGGCGATGCGCGCGCATCCTAAGATGGCCGCCAGCACGTCGCGTCATGACGCGACGTGCGTACACTAGAACGGAAACTCTACATATCTCCCTTTTTCCAAACAGTAAAACATTTTTTTTTTTTACTTACAGTCCGCTGTTCATATCAAAGTCTCGGAACCTGGCTGGTCTCACCACTGCTCTACCCCTGCGGGTCAGTCTTATCGGGGTAGCCACGGCCTCTCTCTCCGGAGTCTCTGCGCTACCTCCCTTATCGTACTGCGCAGCCTGGCTCTCCGCCAATTCACTTCGGTCCATCTCTCTCTCCGCTCCAGGGCTCCTTCCGTCGTCTTGCTCCTCACTGATTTCTTCATTTTCCCAGTCCATCTCTCGTTCCAATCGCTCATCTCCCGCCTCGGGCTCTTCCACACCTTCCAGGTCTTGTCCCCCTTTGTTCCACTGTAGTACTTTGTTGCACCTCGTCATGCGGTCCTGAGACCACATATTGCCGTCACTCAACAGGGCCGCTTTGTCGTACACCTTCTTCACCTGCAGGGGTTTACTATATTTGCTATCCCCCTTCCTTTGCATTGTTGCCAACTTGACTCGTACCCATTCTCCTTCCTCTAGTCCGGTATCCTTCACGTTCCTACGCTTGTTGTAGTGTTTAGCGTAGATGGCTTGTGCTTTCTCCAAATTCGCCTGGACCACTGCAGGGGACCATTTGCTCATCATGGTCTTCTCTTTCCATACCCGATTGTCCTTCGTGCAGGGGTTACGTCCCCTCAAGATTTGGAAGGAGCTATATCCAGTTCCTGTGGGCGTGATTCTGTACGCCCATATCATTTGCCAGATTTCTTTCTCCCAGTCTTTGTTACTAGATATCGCTGCTTGCACTGATCCCATCACCACACGGTTGAACCGTTCAACCAGTCCGTTCCCTGCCGGGTGATAGATCGACGTGTGTTTGGAGAGAATGCCATTTCTTTCCATAAAGTTGGTCCATTTGTCTGAGGGGAACTGAGGACCATTATCACTCAGGATGGATTTTGGAATGCCCTCTTTCACAAATGTGTCGCTCAAAAACTTTAATATAGTCTCTGTGTCCATTACTTCCTCCACCTTCACCTCCGGCCATTTCGAGTATCTATCCACAAGGACACACACATACTTTGGAGTGCCTTGTCCATCCAAGATGGGGCCCAATATGTTTATGGACAGTTCCTCCCATGGGTTCTGTGGAAGATCAAATCTGCCCAGCGCCGGGCGCAGTGGTTTGAGTGTCTTGTCTGCTCCCTGGCACTGTGGGCAATCCCGGACATACCGTTCCGCTCTTAGGTCCATACCTGGCCACCAGTAGCCTTGCTTAGTCCTTAGTTTCATCTTGCCTATTCCCAAGTGACCTTCATGAAGTATCGCCAGTAGTTTGGGAACTATGCCAACTGGGGGAATGACCTTGTCCCCCCCTGTAAACAAACACTCCTTGGTCGTCCACCGATAGTTCTTCCCTGACTTCATAATACACCCTCAGATTTTCACTGATGCGTCTCTTTTCTGGCCATCCTTGTACTATGTTCGTTTTTACTTCCTGTATGGTTGAGTCCTCGTCATATGCTTCCTTCCACTCCTGGTTGCTTATGACCCTCTCTTGGTCCTCCATCAGGGCCACCATCTCTTCTCCGCATGTTTGGTCACCTCCTCCAGGTTCCATGGCTGCCGCCCTGCTCAGATAATCTGCCACTCTGTTTCGACTGCCAGGGATGTACTCCACATCATACCTGAATTCCAGGAGTTTTAATGTCATTTTTGAGATTCTGGGGGTGGCGCTTGCATGACCACTGGAGGTTAGGACTTTCACTAGGGGCTTGTGGTCTGCCTTCAACTGAAATCGTGTGCCCCACAAGAATTGCCTGAATCTCGTCATCGCCCACACTGCAGCTAGCATCTCCTTTTCAATGACACTGTATTTTCTTTCTGTGTCGCTCAGGGTGCGAGATGCAAAACTTAGCGTGTCCATTACTCCTTGTCCTCGGTCTTGCATCAACACCGCGCCCAAGCCTTTGTCGCTGGCATCCGTTGTGAGTACAGTCTTTCCTTGAGGGTCGTATCCTTGCAAAGGTATTGCGCCTACCACATCTTTCTTTATTTCTTTATTTATTTATTTATTCAAAGTTTTATATAGCGCGAACAGGATCCTTACAGATATCAGAGCGCTTCACACAGACAGGGAAGGGGCAGTAGGAGTCAACAGAGATAAT
Organism: Lissotriton helveticus; assembly: GCF_964261635.1. Classification (NCBI taxonomy): domain Eukaryota; kingdom Metazoa; phylum Chordata; class Amphibia; order Caudata; family Salamandridae; genus Lissotriton; species Lissotriton helveticus. The sequence continues at coordinate 2,135,729,584 of NC_136065.1, read as the reverse complement.
GGGAACAGTATAATAGTCAATAACATGGTAATAACATGGATAATAAAAACATACATAAAACCAATCCATATACAATCAGGTAAGGGAGTAATATAGGACAGCACAAATCATTGATCCCACTACAAAGGTGTACAGGTGGATCAGTAAACCAACATGTATCATATCTTGGTCGGTAGTAAGAGCGTAGCGTAGTAGTGCCCCCAACAAGTAGAGTATAGTGCCAGGGGATAGGGAGAGCAGTGATACAAAGCCATGCAGAGTCTCTGAACCAACATCTATAACGATCAGGAGATCTTGGCCAGAAGGATGGTTTTCACCTCTTTCTTGAAGAGTGCAGTGGAGGAGATCAGCCTGGTTTCAGGAGGGAGCGCATTCCAGATCCTGGGTGCCATTCCTGAGAAGGAGCACTTGTAAGTTTTCACTTTCCGGAATCTACGAGGTTTCAGGAGTAGATTTTTTGTGCTCCTATTGGATCTCGAACCTCCTGATATAGACAGCTTTTGAGCGAGGTAGTTGGGTGCCTTGTGGTGCACGGCCGCGTGTGTCATAACTGCAATTTTTAGCTGTATTCTGGCTTCAAAAGGCAGCCATTTTAGAGACTTTAAGTCTGGGGATATGTGCGAATGCTTTCTAGAGCCAGTAATGAGTCTCGCGGCAGCGTTCAGGGAGGCTCTTAAGGGTGCTGTTGTGGATAGCGGGAGACCACTGAGGGTCGCAATTCCGTAGTCTATTCGAGGGATGACTAAAGCTTGTACAGCAGTTTGGAAGTCTTTGGCCGGGAGGAAGGGTTTAATTTTCCTCAGCGTGTTAATTTGAAAATTAGCTGCTTTTGTGGCTTTGCTGACGTGCTGCTGCATGTTGAGCTTGGCGTCGAGTGTGATGCCTAGGGATTTCGCCGAGTCCACGATGGTAGGTTGGACAATGAGTGCTGTTAGGTTGTTGAGCCAGGTTTGGGTGGTGGAGATTTTCGCCGGGGGTGAGATGAGTAGGAACTCAGTTTTCAGAGCACTTAGTTTGAGGTGATTATCGGCCAGCCAAGATTGGGTGTTAATAAGCGTGGAATTCAGATGTTTGATATCTTCCGGGGATTGTAACTTTAGATAGAGTTGTGTGTCATCGGCGTACATATGGAATTGAACATTGGATGCTTGAAGCAAGGTGGCGAGCGGTTCCATAACGAGGTTGAACAGTGTAGGGGAGAGGGTGGATCCTTGTGGAACACCTAGATCTGCAGGTACAGGTGTAGATAGCACATTGTCGATCTTGAACCTCTGAGACCGGTTGTGAAGGAAGGACGAAAACCACTTGAGAACAGTTCCCGATAGCCCCATTCTAGTACTTAGCAGCTCCAGCAAGTTCTCATGTTTGACCGTGTCAAATGCAGACGAGAGGTCAAGAAGGATGAGGAGGCAGGACTCATTGCGATCCAGAATTTGGAGGGCGTCATCAATTATGTGTGTCATAGCTGTTTCAGTGCTATGTTTCGCTCTGAAGCCTGATTGATGAGGGTTGAGGAGGTCAAATTGATCAATGTGTTTTGTTAGTTGGAGTTGGACACATTTCTCCAGCAGTTTGGCCAGGGTGGGGATATTGGTGATGGGCCGATAGTTGTTTAGGTCAGACGGATCAGCTGTAGGTTTCTTGAGTATAGGCGTGACTTGCCCCACCTTAAGGGAGTCTGGAATATGGCCTTGTTGCAAAGAGCTGTTGATGATCTTGGTCCAGAGAGGGAGGAGCAAGGGGATAAAGTCTTTTACAGCATTAGCAGGTAGAGGGTCTGTGAGGTGATTAGAGGGCTTCAAGGTGCAGAGCAGTTTGTGTATTGCTTCTTCCGAATAGGTATCGAAGTACTGCCAGGATGCCTTGTTTTTAGGTTGAGTGTCTGCCATTCTGGTGTGGTTGGGGTATCGACTTACATCCATGATGAGGTCATTTCTTATGTTGTCAGTCTTTAGTTTAAAGAAAGCAGAGAAGGCTTCACAGTGTGGGGTGTCATTTGTTGTGCTGTTTGATTGTGTGGGTTGTGCCTTTGTTTGGGTCTTGATTAGCTCGAACAGCTTTCTTGGCCTGTTCTTCGCTTGGTCCAACTGGCGGCTGAAGAAGTCCGACTTTGTGCGCTTTATTTCCCTAAAATAGGCATTTCTCTTGTTCTTAAGCTTTTTGAGATGCAGTGCTGAAGGGTCCGATCTCCAGGTGCGCTCTGCCATTCGCATATTACGCCTTTCGTCATTGAGTCTGTCATCATACCAGGGGTTAGAAATTTTGGTGGAGACTCTCTTCAGTTGCAGAGGGGCGACTTCATTGACTATTGTATTCATAGAGTCAAGGTAGTGGTCAGTCAGTGATTGAACATCTGAGGCACCTGAAGGGGGAAGTAGGAGGTTGCCGATGTGGGGAGGTAGGGTGGAGGGGTTAAGATTCTTCAAATCCCTTTTCCATGTTTTGGATTTGATTGGTTGAGTAGGGTTAGGTTTAACTTTTTCGTTGATAAAGAAGGTGATAATGTGGTGATCTGACCAATCGCAGGGTAGAATCGCCTCCAGTTGAATAGCGTTCTCTTTGGCAATGATGAGATCGAGTATCGCGCCTTTGTCGTGTGTTGGTTTATCGCATAGTTGGGTGAGGTCAAGCGCATTGAGGAAAGTTTTGAGACTATTCACCACGGTGTCTTTCTGATCGTTCCAGTGGAGATTGAAGTCACCCAGGTAGACTTGAGTGGTCTGCCGACCGGCATTGGAAGTGATCAGGTCCATGAATTGTTGGGTGAATATGAGATTGTCACCAGGCGGGTGATAGATGAGATGTAAAGCACAGACTTGTTTGCCCTCACTGGTGATGTCGAGGCAGAGGAGTTCACAGGAGGAAAGGGAGGGGGAGGTGACTTGAGTAACGGAGAGGTTGCTCCTAAAAATGCATGCAATTCCCCCGCCCGTCTTGCCAGGAGACCTGTCCAGCCTAATGATGTGATAATTGGGGGGGACTAGTATGTCAATAATCGGGGTAGAGGCTTCAGTGAGCCACGTTTCCGTTAGAATGGCTAGGTCCAGCTCCCTATCTGAGACGAGATCCGCGATGTCGGAGGAATGTCTCTGGGCCGATCTGCAGTTTAGTAGGATGCATTTGAGTTTGGGAGAGAGAAGGGTGGTCGAGCTTTCTAGTGTGAGGGGAACTTTTCTGAGGTTGTTAGGGACGGAGCCTCTGTTGTTGCGTGTTGGGAGCCTCAGAGGGTTTGTAAGAATTGTGGGTATGGGGATGTGTGAGTTGGAAAAGTCTTTTACCGGACCTGGGCCATAAGAGCGTAGGAGAGAGCATAGGTCTCGGTCCGACAAGGGGTTGAGAACACGGCGGGGGCGGTGGGAATTATTGCGAACGGGGATAGTAGGCCATTGCTGGTGTCGTCGGGGGCGAGGGTATGTAGGGAGGGTGCGTCGTTTGTAGGGTAGTGGGATGGTGGGAGGTAGACTGGGCTGTGAGGAGAGAAGGTCTTTGATTGCGTGGACGTCTTTTTTGATTTGTAGGATTTCCTCTTTGACTTGTTGGAGGGTGGATAAAGTCAGGTCAGGAGGGTCATTGGGGAAGGTGTTGGTGGAGAGAGCCGTTGGTGAGTGGTGGAGTAGTGAGCTGGAGAGCAGGCAGGGTATCGGGGGGGAGTATACTAGCGTTGTTGAGGGGTTCCGCGGTGCTAATGAGTGGGATGGTATTCAAGGTGTGGACGTGTTTGTGGGCGAGGGGTGTGGGTGATGGAGGTGAGGCAGGCGGTGGGTGGGAAGCATAGGTAGTGACTTCAGTGGGAGACGGTGCTGGTGAGTAGAAGAGTGAGTGAAGGCTGAAGACAGTCGGGGAGACAGGAGGGTAGTGAGGGCTGAGAATAGGAGGTGGGAGAGAGGGGGATGCTAAGGTAAGGGAGGAGGTATGTTCTGTATCTTTTGTTGGGAGGGAGATAGAGTTGTGAGTGGGAGTGGGGAGGGAGCAAGGAAGGGAGAGGTGTCTGCCGTGGGGGGGATGGGGGGGATGGGTGGATAAACTCCGAGTGATGGTGTGTGCAGATGTAGGCGTGTTGTGTGTGGGAGTTGTTGTGTCAGGTGTGAGAGACTCGTGGGTGGGAGTGGAGAGGGAGATGGGGAGGGAGAGGTGTCTGTCGTGGGGGGGATGGGAGGGGGGGTGGATAAACTTTGGGCGGTGGCTTGTTCAGATGGTGGTGTGTTGTGGGTGGGGGATGTTCTGTCCAGGGGGAGAGGGATGGAGGGGGTATGGGTGGGGGTAAGAAGGGTCATGTTAGAGGGGCTGCTAGTATGTGCGGTTGAGATATTTGTGACTGTCCTTGGGGAGTGGCGTGCGTTAACAGCAGGTGGGCCATTTACTGGGGTGCTGGGGGTAGAGGTGTAGTAGGTGGTGGCTGCGACGTCAGGGATGATAGTGCTGGCGGAGTTCTGGGTGGGGGTCCGCAGCTTGGAGAGGTGCTCTTTGAACTTGGGGAACAGGTTGTCTAGTAATTCCAGGTTCTTGTCCGTGGATTGGATTAAGACAATCCCGTTATTGTAGATAGTAATGGTAGACCTGCCAGGGAAGAGGTGGGAAGGTGTGATGGTGAGAATTAGGCCATGAGTTGTGTTCCTGGTGGTGGAGACTGTGAGTAGGGATAGGAAAGTTTTTCTCCATTGGGCTCTGCGTGAGGTGTGGAAGATGATATCAGTATTCAGGGCTCCATTGCCCGATGAGAAGTAAGTGTCGGCAAAGGGTGTTTCAGGGTGCGACCTCAAGAAGTTGTGTTTAAAACGTTTAGTGGCATTTTTGGAGAGAGGAGTGGAGGGGTAGTTAATTCTAAAAGTGTGCTTGCCGTTGAGCTCCATTTTAGAGAGGCTGTGGTGTTAGGTGTAGGAAATAGGACGAAGGTACAAACTGTCAGCTGCTAGTTACAGGGCCAAGGAAGACACTTGTGAGTGATCAATGATATAAGAGGTAGAAGTCAGTGTGATCCCCGAACAGACAGTACGTAGGTGCATCTTACCAAATGTATCCTAAATATGAGGTAGCAGTCGGCTTACACAGTGTAACCAACTATGAGAGGTAGGACCGATTAGGTGGAAGCCAAGTTACATATTAGAATGTACGAGGTAACAGCAGTGTAGTCTAGGCGTAGAAAGTGGCTGGGTGCAGCTTACATGACAGAGCGAATTGAATGAGGTAGTAATAATCAGTGCAATATCGTGACGTAGCTTACATCGCAAAACCAACAAATAAATAAATGCGGTAGCGGACAGTGAATGATGGGGATAGAGGTGAGATATGTGCAGCTTGCCGCATATAAAATACAGGCTAAAATAGGGCTAAACTACTAATGAGTTACTGAATCCCATAAATGTGCATACAAATTGCAGCAATAACAAATATAACACTAGAATATACGATAGTAATGTGATAGCAATGCATACAATGTAGGAAGCCAGTAATAATAAAATAAAATAAAATAGAAACTGCAGTAATAAGTGAAATAGGTGTAGGTTACATACAGTGTAAAAGTACCAGTAGTAAAATAATAGTATAATACTGTAATAAAAGGCAAACACTTAATCGCTTAATGATTTGAGTACAGGGCTATGTTCTCGAATTCCTCTTGTGCTTCCGCCGTCCAGCAGAACACCGAACTCTCCCTTGTTAGCTTCCTCATGTGGTGCGTCTTTGTTGCGAAATGCTGCACAAATTTACTATAGTACTCGGCCATTCCCAAGAAAGACCTGACTTCTTCTTTACTGGTGGGTGGAGGTGCTTCGCTTATCGCCTTCACATTGTCCGCCTTGAGAGCAATCCCTTGCACTCCGATTTCATGCCCTAAGTAGGTCACTGATTCCAGGCCCAGGCGGCACTTCTCCCACTCCGCCGTGAGGCCTTTCTCTTCTAACACTCTTAGCACTTTGGTCAGTTTGGCGTCGTGGTCTAGTTTGTCTCGTCCCATCACTAGGATGTCATCCTGGAAATATTGGATGCTGTCAATGTTCTTGAACAGCTGGTGCATCAATTTTTGAAACACCGCCGCCGCCGATGCTAGTCCAAACGGCATTCGTCAGAATTGGTAGCACCCGAAGGGGGTAATGAATAAAGTCAACCTCCTGCTCTCCGGGTGTAACGCAATTTGATGGTATGCTGAGGTCAAGTCGATGGTAGAGTACCACTTGACCCCTCTCGTTTTGGCTAGCATCTCTTCGATTCTTGGTGAGGGAAACTTCTCCACAACGATGTTCTTATTTAACTCACGCAGGTCCACGCATAGCCTGACCCTTCCGCTGGGTTTCATGACCACTACCAGTGGCGCCAGCCACTCAGCGCACGTGATCGGTTCGATGATTCCTCGTCTTTCTAACACTTGCAGTTCTTCTTGTACCTCCTCTCTCACTGCAAGGGGTACATTCCTCACCTCGTGAGCCACTGGCGTGGCGCCTGCCTTGAGGATGATTTTGTGTGCAAACTTCTCAAGCTTTCCCACCGCACCTCCGAATACTTTGGGGAACTCTTCCTTCCACTTGTCCAGGTTCGGCCACACTTCTGGCTCGGTGAGGAGGATCTGCTCCTTACCTCCAGGGTCCAGTTTGATGCCCAGGTCGCCCTGGTCTAACCATCCCAGCACCGATGGTCCCCTTTCGGATATGTACAATTTGCAGTTGGCGGTGCGTCCTCTGAATTCAAATTTGAGCGGTCGGAACCCCAGCATGGGTATGCGATCTCCGTTGTACGTGACCGGCCTTATGTCTAGTTTCTCCAGGTCTGGGCCCAAATGTGGCTTGAAGGTTTCGTTCCACACCGCTCTCTGGACTATAGTGTAGGGCAATCCTGTATCTGCCACTATGCTTATCGGCACTCCTCCAATCGTCATGTCCAGTACTGGTTTGGTTGACCTTTTGCTGTCCACGCTCAACACTTGGTCGTAGATGCAAAGTACAGTGTCCTCCTCCTCATGGTCAATTTCTTCTCTGTCCTCCTGTCCTTGGTCGATGTATCTAACCATACTTCTGGAGGATTTCCTGCGGCACACTTTCTCGTAATGCCCTACGATTCCGCAGTACATGCATTTGGCGCGAAACGCCGGACACTTTCTGTCGTGAGCTTCATGGGCCCAACTGCCGCATCTGTAGCAGGCTTTCTTGTTGCTCCCCGCTTGCTTTCCTGGTGGTCCTGGGTTCCCTTGCTACCTATTCGGTCCCTTCGGCGTGGTCCCCCTGCTTCTGCTGTCCTTACAGGGATCCTCGTCCTCTATCCTGTGCACCATCGGACTTGCTGTGGGTTCTCTTTTTGCCGCTTCCGTGCATCTTCGCGCCAATTCCGCTCTCTTGACAATTACCATTACTTCTTGCAGTGTGGTGTCCCCGCTGGCCCACAGCTTGTCCTGCACTGCGGAGCTCGTGGTGTGCATCATGATCTGATCCTTGATGAATTCATCTTGGAACGTGTCGTATTTACACGTGGATGCCAATTTCCTCAACGTCGCCACATATTCTTCCACTGACTCCCCTGGTCGTTGCTTTCTTTGCTGAAAGTTGTATCTGTCAATTGAAACACAAACCGCCGGTTTGTAGTGTTCGTTTAATTCTTCAATTGCGTGGGCATACACGTCGTCGTCTGTGCTCCCACGTTGTTTGGGTACTAGATTCTTGAAAATCCTGAGCCCTTCTGGGCCCAGATTATGTAACAATATTCGCCTCTTCCTTTTGCTTGAGAACATTTCCTCATTCTCGTCTTCTAACACCTCGACGAAGTTGTCGATATAGTCTCTCCAATCCTCCCATCTCATGAGTGGTTCTCCTGGCTTGGGTAAAAATTGCACAGTGGCCGTCGCTGACGCTGCTTGCGCACACATCCTTTCGCGCTTTTCTGTGGGCAGGGTGCTGCTGTAACTTTTGGGGCTGCCTGGTGCACTGTCCTCTTCTAGCTTCTCTGTCTTTTGCTGGGGGATCTCTGTGACTGCCCCTTCGCTCATCCCATAGGTCGCCAGTGCTCCTGCCCTTGATACGTTGGTGTAGGGGGGTGTCTAGGGTCATCTACCCCTCTGCGCGCTCTTCTGTCACTCCCTCTATGCTCCAACTGACTCCCTCTGTGCGCTTGTAGGCTCTGCCGCGCTCTCTGGTGCCCACTTGCCTGTGTGTGGTGGCTGCTCATAGGTAGGTGATTCTCATGAGGCACCTGGTCTTTGGTTTCTCTTTTGTGGCCTCTCTGCAGTCCTGTTCTGTTAGTTTTTTTTTCCAGTTTTTTTTTTTTAAGGTCCTTATCCCGACCTCGTCCCCATTGTAAAGTTGCTGATGGGGGCCCTTCCCAAGAACGACAGGACACCGTGGTTGCAGCACATTGTATTTATTAGTACTGTACTAGAGAGCGCCGAGCCGGTGCGACTGTGCTCCGAGCCTCGCGCGCTAATAATCGGCGATGCGCGCGCATCCTAAGATGGCCGCCAGCACGTCGCGTCATGACGCGACGTGCGTACACTAGAACGGAAACTCTACATCCAGGTGTTCACTTCTATGTTTACAGTATGAAGTGTGCAAGTTTCAGGTGGGGCACTCAGGCCTAGAGGCTTCCTATTATGCTTCTCTTTCTTTACTAAAGCAAAACATCAGCCAATAAAACTTTAAACTACATAACCCAGAAGGTGCAGACCCACCTTCTCACCATCAATCACAGTTAACCCCAAAGCATAGGGTATATAAGACAGTGACGCCAAAGTTCTTCCTCTTTCTTTGCTGCTGCTGCTGCAGCAGTTAAGTGCACTTATTACTAATCATTGGTTTATTGTGCATGTTTGCAAGTGTGCACTTTAATTTGGCTAATGTCCTCATATGGGTGCTGAGCTCCTTCTGTGCGACCTACCTAGACACACCCGTAATTCATGTGGAGTGGGACAGACGCACTTTGCCCGGTCAAAAGGGGAAGTCCCTTTTTTTCTACCCGGCTCCCGCATGCAAGGGCAGCCAATCGAAGATAATGAAATATTTTCTAGCTGACGCGTCAATAATTTTCAATTCTTTTAAAGGACATAGAGGCAAGGATTATGCTTCTTATTTCTTTACTACAAGTTTCAGTAGCCAATCACAGTAAAAACAAAAACTACATTACTCATATTTCACTGTACCCCGCATATCACATGCGCAAATAAACTCATATGAGAGTAGAGGCCACCATTTTGTGTACTCTTTCTTTGAGATAAGACGCTAAGTATAGAATATTCAAGAAGGAAACAGGGTAATAGTCACCAACGTTCCACTTTGTCCAAACATGGACTCAAACCTTCCAGGCAATCCAACTGGGATGTCTAACAACCAACCAGGGCATGTGAGAAAATTACAAACTGGGCCTTCAAGGGCAAAGTAAGGCAACAAGCCATATACGATTCCTCTCAGGGGAATGTAGTGCATCAGATCAGGGTTATCATCTCACCTGTTCTTCTGGTCTTTTGCTGAAATAGAAAGTAACTAACGTAAAGTCTGGCTCCAAATTCCGTATTACAGACTACAGCCAACAATTATCGGGTGGGAGAAGAAAAACAACACAATTTTACATCAACACGTGTTACAACAGTTTTCAAAATTGTAGCAATGAACCAAAGAAAAAATACATCTAATGTGTGGGATAATCCTCACCTCCGTGTCCTTAAAAGAATTGAAACTTCTTGACTCGTCAGCTAGCAAATTTAGCATTCAATGTCAGGACCGGAGGCTCCGATTATGCTATTTTAGAGCTGTGTTACCGCCACAGACGCCACATTAACAATAGGTTTACAGTACTATTTCTTAAATGTAGATTCTGAAGACTAGTCTGTAGCTCTTGCCCGGGAGATATTCCGCTGTGACGGAGAGGCTGTGATCGAGACAGAAGTGCCAGAAATCCTTGGCAATCTCTACTAGTTGACAGAATTTCATCTTCCCAACTTGTTGATGTATCAAACCACTGAAATGTTGTCCATCCTCAGCAATCTACAACAGTCCGTCTTGATAGGAAAGAGATTAATGATGACAAAAGAGCCTGCCAGGAGTTCTTGGCAATTGAAATGGAGACTCAGCTTTCCTCTGACCACCGACCCCCTGTTGACACTGCACTGTACCTCGCCCCCCAACCCCAACAGCTGGCATCCGATTCAATCACTATTTCTGAGAAGGTCAGAAAATGGCTCAGCCATTCCAGGACTCCAGGTGTTCTAGCCATCATGTTATCTCTGTCCTGGCTTCGCCCAAGAGGGGAACCTGTTTCATGTAAGAGAGGCCCTTCCTAAAACGTTGAATCTCTGTAGGACTTCAGTAATGGAGGGGACCTGGAAAAATGTCCTGGATCAAGTAAGCTAGAAGGCCCACAATTCTGGCGACCAACCTCAATGATATAGTCTGTCTGCTCAATGCAGACCTCAATTCCTTCTTGATATTGCGAATCTTTAGGGGCGGAAAGATCAATCGTGCTCGGGCTGAATCTATCTGGAATCCCAGAAATTCCATCTGTTGAGCCAGAGACAGAACAGAGTTCTTCAAGTTGATTAAAAATCACAAACTCTGAAGAAGCTGAATGGTCCATGACATGTGGGTCTTGAGCGTCTGAGGGTCCTGGGCCATCAAGAGAAGATCATCTGGATACACAATTAGACGTACTCTCGAGCACTCAGTGACTCCACCATTGGTCGCATCAGTTTAGTGAAACACCAAAGGGCTGATGAGAGTCCAAAGGGAAGGGACGTGAGAATTCCATGCACTGACCTCGCCATATGAACTGCAGGAACCGTCTGTGACGACGGAAAATGGGAACGGAAAGATAGGCATCTTAAAGTCCAGGGGGGTCATCCAGTCGCCTTCTTGTAGGATATACTTTAGCAGATGAATGCCCTCCGTTTTGAAATGCATGTACAGTATCCAAACTGTGAAATTCTTGAGATTTAGGACTAAACAGTGACCTCAGCCCATCTTTTCAACCCAAAAAATTGAACTTATGAACCCTTTGGGATGCAGTACTGAGAGAAGTATTGCCCAGTTGTATAAAAGTGCTTGAATTTCTGTGTCCATAAAAGACTGTTCTGTTTGGGGGAAAATACATTTGGTTTCGGGGACTAGACTGATTTGGGGAACCGTAAAACTTTAGTTTGAAACCATGTATGGTCTCTAGTATCCATGCAGATCCATTTCCAGTTGTCTGGGAACAAACCCACTCTTCTCCCCAATAACACTTCGTAAAACAGAGTAATTCTTAACAGAATATCCTGTGTCCTGGATGGTGCCTTGTTGGATGCGTCAGGATCCGCGGTGGAAGTTGGAGCGACCACCTGTGGGTCATGTGGGGTAGAAGGTGGGTTCCGTTTGGTATCCATAACAGCCACCTCTTCCCCGGGGGTAGTATCCCTGTTGAGAGCCTTGGTAGGGTCCTAGGCCTGATAACTGCCTTCCATAGCCCTGACAACAAGCATTTGCAATGCAATAGGTCTCGCATTTACGCAAGTTTAAGCTATTGGCATTGTAAATGAAAATGCCTATTTTTTTTTAAACATAAATAAAAGGCATTGGCATTTACAATGCCAATAGTTTAAACTCGCGTAAATGCGAGACATATTGCATTGCAAATGCTTGTTTTAAAAAGCCTCAATATTTGAAAATTACATCCTCCCACTTGCAAACAGGAACTTAGTTTCCATATATGTAGCCCCCCCCCTCTTCAAGGAACTTGTTTGCTCGCACAAGGCAAAATGCCAAATCGGTGGTGGAATGTAACAAACACGTAAAACATATGTAACATAGCTGCATCTTCTGTTCATGTGAGTTAGGCCCTACATCGCCTTTGACTAGATGTGCGCTATAGAAATACTACATACATACATATATACATACATACATACATTCATACACACATACAGACGTACATTTAAACATACATACATCCAAACATACATACATACATACATACATAGGCAGACAGACATACATACCTTCCTACATACACAGACATACATACATACAGACATACCTACCTACATACATACATACACACATACATAGACAGACATACCTACCTACATACATACATACACACATACATACATACAGACAGACCTGCATACACACGCAAAAACCAGTAGGTAGGGTCGTCCAGCAGAGGTAGAGCTGGTTTTGGTAGCTGGGTGGTCAGGGTTCCTATTGTAAACAGGGGCCTGAAGATTGAAGGCTTGAATTTTGTTACTCAGTCAGTCTTTCATTCTTTTAGGGCATCAAAATGAGCACCGCTGAGGGCTGCGAGTGGCGCAGTAATCCCGATGTTACTGTTCATGAGAGATACCGTTTGCATTGAGATTGCCACTCATGGGGAGATATCACGACTTGAAGTTGAGAGGTTTATCTGCGATAAGAATCCAAAACGTCCCTTGTGAAAAACAGCTGAGAAACATACGGGAATCGGGTGGGCTAGATTCTATTTCTTTGGGGCAACCTTGTAATATTCTGAATTCCCACAACCAAGTAATAATTATACCAAGGGTTTTGGTCCTTCCAGGCACTAGAATTTACACTAAACTCTCGTATCACCAGTAAGCCGTTCCGAGTTGGAAAACGCCTTTTAACATTGCTATTAAACTGCAAGAGTCTGCTAACAAGAGGTAGTAATGACTAGTAAAGCAAAGCCGGCCCAATACGGACTTCCCCGCCTTACTACCCAGCGAAGACACGGAAAATGTCCTCTTCTTTTCTGTGCTGGGAGCTGCCCCCCACCCTCTTTCTATTATTCCCTCTCTTTCTGTCTTGCGCCTCACTTACTGAAAACCGTGAGTTGAAGAAACGGTTTACAACCTCTCGTTCCTTCTTTCATTTAGTTGCTTCCCTGTGAAATGGATCCAAAAAAGAACAAGCTGTCTCCGTGGAGCCAATGGGGGACGGAAAGTAAAGCATGCAATGCGCGTGTGAGCGCGCGGTGGGAGCCAGAGACGAGATGCCATGCAGGCATGCCACTGGGAGCGTGTGAAGCAGAGGAGACACCATGCGCGTGCACATCGGATGTCCGTGCACGCTCATGGTTTGTCTCCCTTCGCTAGGAAAGAGTCTCGCCAAGCGAAGCAACTGCGCTGCGTTCGCTAGGCGAGACCTAAAAAGGCCTCACTGGAAGGCTCTTTTGAGTGACATCTGGGCCTGGTCAATTGTGGAGTATCTGGAGCAAAATCTGGGAAATTTCAAAACAAAGGGACCCCTGAACAAGAGACCATAGGCCATAGGGCCGGCTTCCGAGGTGGCTAAATCATTAGGTTTCGACCTATCCTCATGAGAATAGATCTCCGGTGCCCCGTGGATATAGCGCAGTTGCTGTCACCTAGCAGGTAAATGGCTCTCTGCGCCCAGTCTATCAGATCATCTGTATTCACCGGAGCATTGGACTCTTTGGCACACCATGCCAACTCAAAAGTTTTTGTCAAAAGTCCTGCCATGTCAAGGAGCTTATCTTGGCAATTACGCCATGACCGGTCCGGGCACTTCTTAGGGCCCTTCGCATATTTTTCATAAAAGTGCCCATGGCAGGATCTATCTGTGGCGTATCTGTGACCTTATCCACAAGGTCTGGTTGTGGGCACTCAGTGCGAATGGACCTCCTTATTAAAACTTTGGCGGAGGTGGGATTGGATAAATTCTGCAGCTTCTGGAGGGGGCCTAATTGGAAGCTCTGGAGTGAATAATTTCAGTGGGCTCAAAGTGAAGTACCCTAGGGGTCTTGGCAGGGGCTTGTTTCCTTTTACTAGGCCCTGCTTTATCACCCTATTTGCTCCCATCGGTGCGTGAGGAGGAATCAGACACCAGGTGTTGGAAACCGGCTATTTCTGGTAGGCTAAGGCTTATGCCAAAGCCAGGCAGAAACCACCATTCCAGTCAGGGCAAGGAAGTCACACGCCAAGATAACCCCTGCTCACCCTCTAGGTAGCATGGCGCGAGCAGTCTAGGCTAAACTCGGAGGCGATGTGTAAAGCATTTGCGTCAGCGCACAACAGCAACAACATACTAGGTACACCACAAAAGAGACTCCACACAAGGTTATATTAAAATAACTTTTGTATTGTCAAAACATATCAGATAGAAATTACACATGTACATTGTGCCAACGGGCACGGCAATATTCACAAGGGATTATTTACAAGACAGGGCCACATGGGCCACTGTCTGAATCAACACTTTGCAGATATAGAAATACTTGTCAGAAATTAGAATAAAAGTATATAAACTTCACTGTAACACAAAGTAACAGTTATAGATCACATCCAGTAACTACTGGGAACAGGTAAGTACCACCTACGCAACCCTAAACTCCTTGGGAGACTGTCACGCAGGGGACCAGGACCTTACTAGGACCACCTGTACTAAGAAAGAAGAACCACCTAAGTATCACACAGCATTTAGGGGTCTAAGAAAGAATACATTACTCATGATGCAATAAACCTACATTCAGAGGAGTAGAAAAGACAACCGCCTAAGAATAAACACATTTAGGGGTATAAACCAGAACACCTTACCCATGATGCATGAACACATTCAGAGGAGTAATAAAGAGAAACACATGAGGCCTAAAGCATTCAGAGGTGTGAAGAATAAAGCACATGATGCAGTAAAATTACCTTCAGAGGTATCAGAATAATACAGTAGCGCAATAGTCACATGATGTCTAAAAACATTCAGAGGTGCAGGAATAAGACATGATGCAAGAAATCACATTCAGAGGTGCAAGAACCATACAATTGCGCAAAACCTACATAAGCCACCATCAGTGGCAGTCCCTAGGCCAACTGGCCTTGTTGGGGCTAGAACGCCCTGAGTCTCAATGTCAGGGGCCTAAACGATGCAGGGGCCCACTACTTGCTGGGCCCCTGGGAACACTCGCAAGGGCCTAAACGTTGCAGCTGGCACTAAGTGCTGCGCAGCTGTGAAGGCCGGGCACCACTGTGCCCTCTCTGTCCCACACAGGGACTCCCTTGAAATTGCGCCTAAACGGTGCAGCCGCCCACTAATTGCTGGGCAGCTGGGATGCAGAACTGCGACAGGGCTCTCACTAGCCCTCAGGCGCAAACTGCGCCACGCTGAAGCCACACAGGCTCTGGACACCACAGGTCCCCAAACGGTGGAGCTCTCAGGCTCTCAACAAAATATGGCCCCTCTGAGCCACACAGGCTCTCTCAAACTGCGGGGGTCGTTGGAGTCCCTCACGGGGGCCTCGAGCAAAAGAAATGCGGCAGGGAGCCCCTCGGGCTCCAAACAGACCAAAATGCCCCCACGAGCCTCTCTCAGGGCTCAACACCAACAATGCCCTCTTCGGTGGGGCGGCCCGCTGCCATTTGGGGCCGCCCTACATGCTAGCAGCCCACGGGGGGGGCGGGCACCGGTAATGTGCCCCGACGCCACAAAACTCCCTCTGCTCCCTCACGGAGCAGCAACAGCACTGCCCCCGTCTCACCCGGCCCACACGGAGCCCCCCAGCCCTTCAACTCACCGGGCTCTCCTGTGCGGGGCTCCTCCGGGCGGCTTCTTCTTCTTCTGGGCAGCGCAGGGCTCCTCTTCCACCACGGAGCCCCGCCTGCAAGCTCAGCTGCTCTCTGCACTCGAGGCTCTCCCTCCATTCGGGGAGCCTCGCGCTGGCCTTCCTCTCCCTCGCCGGGGCTCCCTTGACACCCGGGAGCCCCCAGCAGCGGCCACGCAGCTTCTCCTCGTCTCGGGCCCGGCGGTGATCACCCGGCACTTCTCCTCAGATGCCGCCGGGCTCCCTCAGCTCACGGGAGCCCGGCCGACCCGCCGCCATGCAGCGCCATCTTCCCCCTCGCCTCCTCATCTTCCTCACGCGGACCGCGGGGCGGGACTTCCGGCCGGCCGCCACAGGATTGGCCGGCCGGTCAACCACTTCCGGGTCGCCGCGGGCAGCGCGGCGGCCCGATTCAGACAGGCAGGCGGGCAGGCATTGAAGATATCGGCGCGGGCAGCCGAAAGACAAGGACAGTTAAGCGAGGTGGGCACTCGCAATGTAAATAAAGCGCTCCCAGCGCTAAATGACGACCCACAGCGCTATAATTCAAATAAAGCGCTCTACGGCGCTAGAAATCAGGCAGAGCGCTCCCAGGCGCTCAGGGGGAAGCACAGCGCTTCCTGCAAGCAAATGCAGCTCCTCCATGCTGCAACACGGTCCCAGAGATTCCCAGGGGGCAAGCAAAGTCCCCCCATCAGCCCAGCAAGGCAGAGGGGTCCCCCAGGAGTCCAGGCATCCAGGAGCTGGGCAGCACCCACCCCTGGTCGATTCAAGTCCAGATAACAAGAACCCTTTGGAAGGAGACACCGTCCCTTCTTATACACAGAAATGCCTTTGAAGTACTTTGAAGCTTTCGTGCAAGGGGCCCTGAGTACTGGAATGTTTCTGGTTTACGTCTCCCTGACAGCTTCAGGGCCAGAGGGGACAGTAGGCCGCCAGGATGGAGAGCCAGCAGGGTGGGCGGCAGGCACAGCCCGGCACCACCAGACGCTCTTTCCTCCCATCCCTGACAGCAGAGGGGCCTGTCATCTACCCCCTCCTCCGGGGCCTTGCAGACCCTGCAGACCCTGTTTTACTCAAACCAGACAGTCCATCTACCAACAGGCCCAGGCATGCCTGGGCCAGGCCCATCAGCCAATCACGTGCTAGCAGACTCACTACACAATTATGCCAACTTCTAAAAGTGGCGCTTCTAGACTACACACAGCCATGCTGCATACGCCATTCTGCAGCCTTCATTCTCACGAGTTCATACATATCAAACTCGCCCCTGCACTCCCCACGCATCAGGAATCTACCATGGGCATACATATTTCCCAGTCATTCCTATGGGAGGGCCGGTCACTCACCATCCATACACAGAAAGCACACGCACTTTATACTGTACCACAGTGAAAAAGTGCGCAGAGGCCTACAATCACCAATCCAGGTTCCAAAAACAGGCTAGGAAAAAGCAAAAAGTCACGGGGTAAACCTGCCCAAAGGACCGGGTCCAACACATCCCCCTTCCAGCCAAAACGCAGGGTAGACCAATCACTACACTGATGGTCTTCAATGCTTTGGGCGACAAAACCACGGAGACGGGCCTGCAGGGCAGGGCCACCTTACAGTTTTTCGCCACTCGGAACCCACAGGGATTTCCCTCAACAAAAGCTCTCTGACACAACTAGGATACCCCACTGGTACACACTAGTCATCCACAGCCAGGACCAGGCCCTAGGCCATCCACAGATCACAGGTCCTAACCAATCCACAGAGTGGGGGCAGAAGCCCCTGGCACACAATAGCCAATCTCCACTCTCTCTCTCAGGGTAGCTACACTACCACTGATCCTATACCCTAGGGACCACACCCTCAGGCTGACTAGAGGTCACAGCAAGAATGCCCGATCCTACCTCTACTCCACCAATGTTAGAACTGGGGGTCTCTAGTTGGCAGAGGTAAGTACCTTAGACCAAGTAGGGACCCTGGCTTCCAGTCAGGGTGAAGGAATAACCCTCACAGCGAAGCACTCACCAGAACACAACTCTCCTACCAGATCAGGACCTCACTCCGTCACTGGTCTATCACCTGGAAACGATTCCACTTCTGAGGTACAAAGCACACAGCACAGTCCCTCTTCAAGCAGGTGGGGGGACACAGCACACAGCAAAGCCCCCTTTCCTCTACCTTAGTGGAAACAACAAACTGCAGGTGGGCCCCAGAACACACAGCAAGGGCCGCCTCCTCAGTCTCTTCGGTTGATCCACCTTAGTAGAGACTCCTCTTGACCTAGAAGTTTCCTAATCTCCCAACCTAGGATTTACACCCTTAAGTTGCACCGGGGTCAGAAGTACACCGTCCTTCTGCACCCCCTTCCAGTTCCACTATCACAGGCACAGTATGTCTCAGGCTAGACAGAGCACACGCCAGCGGCGTAGCAGCGACACACTCTCCTCCCACCGGGGTCTGAAGTAAGGACACCGTCCCTCTGCACCCCCCTCCAGAGTTCTGCACCCTCCCACCTGGGAGCGGTACCCCTGGAAGCCAACAACCGGTCAGGACACTGACTACAGATGCCCTTCCTTCCAGGTCAGGCTGAACCTGAACCTGGCCTCCCCCCTCCTCGGGGAATGACCTCCAGAGGCCCCAAAAATGGTCGAGCACTCTAGATGGTCAAATGCCCAGCGAACCAGGACTTCTGCACCCTCCACTTAGGAGCGGTACTGCCCAACACTAGGACCGCCGGAGTTCTGATTACAGACACTCCCTGTCCTCTAGACACAGGAAGATCCTCTTCAAATGACTTATAGGTACAGCCTAGGCCCCTGACCTGGCGCTCCCTTAGGGAACCCTCCAGGCCCTGAGACAAGGTTTCGGGCTAACGTGGGACACACCGTCCCACACTCACTCCGCCTCCACTGAGACAGGACGTGAGCCCCTACACCCCTATCATCCTAATGGGACATAGCTGGGCTACACATGAACCTCTTCACCTACACAGGGTCATCAGATACACAAGCCACTACTGTTAGAATCACTCCCTAATGTCTCTGTAAGACATCCAGCGCACCGCCAGACATCCACCTTCTTGTCCAATGCCTCTGCAGGACGTCCTGCACACCACCAGAGGTACACCTCACGTGCAAGCTCCTTAAAAAAACTCACACGAACTCCTCCAGTTCAAGACACCACTCATCCACACACTCCCCCTCCAGACTGGTGAGACAGTTCCTCACTGCCTCTGACTCTCAACCTGTCACTCTCTTACTGAGCACCAGGCACCATACTCTGGGAACTGGGAATGGGACTTCACGCACTGGACACATTTAAGCTGCCACCACTGGATCCTACCATACTGGGGAATCCAGACACACACACTACACTCAGGGAATAACCACCCTCCTGAGTAAGCAATTTCTCCTCCACCCTCCCTCTCTTCCATTTACCCACACAGGGACAGGAATAGGGATTGGACACTGGACCCAGCAAGGGATTCCTAATCTATGGGAACCTCCCCTATCTACTGGCGTCCCGCCCTGTCATTTTCTCTCATCTGCCACTTAACATAAAGCGCAGGAACACCCTCTGAAAATGACACTTTTGAGGAAAAATAAAATCAAAAACAATAATCCCAAATATGTGACTATCTGAAAAACGCAGAGTTTTTGTAATGTAGCCAGTTGTCGCTATGGCACTGGGCAAACGCAAGTCCAAATCCCACCGCTGCCACCAATGTTGGAAACCGGCTATTTCTGGTAGGCTAAGGCTTATGCCAAAGCCAGGCAGAAACCACCATTCCAGTCAGGGCAAGGAAGTCACACGCCAAGATAACCCCTGCTCACCCTCTAGGTAGCATGGCGCGAGCAGTCTAGGCTAAACTCGGAGGCGATGTGTAAAGCATTTGCGTCAGCGCACAACAGCAACAACATACTAGGTACACCACAAAAGAGACTCCACACAAGGTTATATTAAAATAACTTTTGTATTGTCAAAACATATCAGATAGAAATTACACATGTACATTGTGCCAACGGGCACGGCAATATTCACAAGGGATTATTTACAAGACAGGGCCACATGGGCCACTGTCTGAATCAACACTTTGCAGATATAGAAATACTTGTCAGAAATTAGAATAAAAGTATATAAACTTCACTGTAACACAAAGTAACAGTTATAGATCACATCCAGTAACTACTGGGAACAGGTAAGTACCACCTACGCAACCCTAAACTCCTTGGGAGACTGTCACGCAGGGGACCAGGACCTTACTAGGACCACCTGTACTAAGAAAGAAGAACCACCTAAGTATCACACAGCATTTAGGGGTCTAAGAAAGAATACATTACTCATGATGCAATAAACCTACATTCAGAGGAGTAGAAAAGACAACCGCCTAAGAATAAACACATTTAGGGGTATAAACCAGAACACCTTACCCATGATGCATGAACACATTCAGAGGAGTAATAAAGAGAAACACATGAGGCCTAAAGCATTCAGAGGTGTGAAGAATAAAGCACATGATGCAGTAAAATTACCTTCAGAGGTATCAGAATAATACAGTAGCGCAATAGTCACATGATGTCTAAAAACATTCAGAGGTGCAGGAATAAGACATGATGCAAGAAATCACATTCAGAGGTGCAAGAACCATACAATTGCGCAAAACCTACATAAGCCACCATCAGTGGCAGTCCCTAGGCCAACTGGCCTTGTTGGGGCTAGAACGCCCTGAGTCTCAATGTCAGGGGCCTAAACGATGCAGGGGCCCACTACTTGCTGGGCCCCTGGGAACACTCGCAAGGGCCTAAACGTTGCAGCTGGCACTAAGTGCTGCGCAGCTGTGAAGGCCGGGCACCACTGTGCCCTCTCTGTCCCACACAGGGACTCCCTTGAAATTGCGCCTAAACGGTGCAGCCGCCCACTAATTGCTGGGCAGCTGGGATGCAGAACTGCGACAGGGCTCTCACTAGCCCTCAGGCGCAAACTGCGCCACGCTGAAGCCACACAGGCTCTGGACACCACAGGTCCCCAAACGGTGGAGCTCTCAGGCTCTCAACAAAATATGGCCCCTCTGAGCCACACAGGCTCTCTCAAACTGCGGGGGTCGTTGGAGTCCCTCACGGGGGCCTCGAGCAAAAGAAATGCGGCAGGGAGCCCCTCGGGCTCCAAACAGACCAAAATGCCCCCACGAGCCTCTCTCAGGGCTCAACACCAACAATGCCCTCTTCGGTGGGGCGGCCCGCTGCCATTTGGGGCCGCCCTACATGCTAGCAGCCCACGGGGGGGGCGGGCACCGGTAATGTGCCCCGACGCCACAAAACTCCCTCTGCTCCCTCACGGAGCAGCAACAGCACTGCCCCCGTCTCACCCGGCCCACACGGAGCCCCCCAGCCCTTCAACTCACCGGGCTCTCCTGTGCGGGGCTCCTCCGGGCGGCTTCTTCTTCTTCTGGGCAGCGCAGGGCTCCTCTTCCACCACGGAGCCCCGCCTGCAAGCTCAGCTGCTCTCTGCACTCGAGGCTCTCCCTCCATTCGGGGAGCCTCGCGCTGGCCTTCCTCTCCCTCGCCGGGGCTCCCTTGACACCCGGGAGCCCCCAGCAGCGGCCACGCAGCTTCTCCTCGTCTCGGGCCCGGCGGTGATCACCCGGCACTTCTCCTCAGATGCCGCCGGGCTCCCTCAGCTCACGGGAGCCCGGCCGACCCGCCGCCATGCAGCGCCATCTTCCCCCTCGCCTCCTCATCTTCCTCACGCGGACCGCGGGGCGGGACTTCCGGCCGGCCGCCACAGGATTGGCCGGCCGGTCAACCACTTCCGGGTCGCCGCGGGCAGCGCGGCGGCCCGATTCAGACAGGCAGGCGGGCAGGCATTGAAGATATCGGCGCGGGCAGCCGAAAGACAAGGACAGTTAAGCGAGGTGGGCACTCGCAATGTAAATAAAGCGCTCCCAGCGCTAAATGACGACCCACAGCGCTATAATTCAAATAAAGCGCTCTACGGCGCTAGAAATCAGGCAGAGCGCTCCCAGGCGCTCAGGGGGAAGCACAGCGCTTCCTGCAAGCAAATGCAGCTCCTCCATGCTGCAACACGGTCCCAGAGATTCCCAGGGGGCAAGCAAAGTCCCCCCATCAGCCCAGCAAGGCAGAGGGGTCCCCCAGGAGTCCAGGCATCCAGGAGCTGGGCAGCACCCACCCCTGGTCGATTCAAGTCCAGATAACAAGAACCCTTTGGAAGGAGACACCGTCCCTTCTTATACACAGAAATGCCTTTGAAGTACTTTGAAGCTTTCGTGCAAGGGGCCCTGAGTACTGGAATGTTTCTGGTTTACGTCTCCCTGACAGCTTCAGGGCCAGAGGGGACAGTAGGCCGCCAGGATGGAGAGCCAGCAGGGTGGGCGGCAGGCACAGCCCGGCACCACCAGACGCTCTTTCCTCCCATCCCTGACAGCAGAGGGGCCTGTCATCTACCCCCTCCTCCGGGGCCTTGCAGACCCTGCAGACCCTGTTTTACTCAAACCAGACAGTCCATCTACCAACAGGCCCAGGCATGCCTGGGCCAGGCCCATCAGCCAATCACGTGCTAGCAGACTCACTACACAATTATGCCAACTTCTAAAAGTGGCGCTTCTAGACTACACACAGCCATGCTGCATACACCATTCTGCAGCCTTCATTCTCACGAGTTCATACATATCAAACTCGCCCCTGCACTCCCCACGCATCAGGAATCTACCATGGGCATACATATTTCCCAGTCATTCCTATGGGAGGGCCGGTCACTCACCATCCATACACAGAAAGCACACGCACTTTATACTGTACCACAGTGAAAAAGTGCGCAGAGGCCTACAATCACCAATCCAGGTTCCAAAAACAGGCTAGGAAAAAGCAAAAAGTCACGGGGTAAACCTGCCCAAAGGACCGGGTCCAACACATCAGGGTATCGGCAAAAGAAGAGCTACATGATGGAGAGGCCTCTCCCTGGGAGGTGGAGGGGAGCGCTATAATAATGCTCAGTCTCTCTCTTACGCCTCAGCTTCTCAAAAGCATCTGCATGTACCTCTGACTGGGATTTAGCCTCGGTTTTGCCTTTTTTGAAGGGACAGCATCATTGCTGGCTGGAGGGATGAAGGATTGCCAGCCCTGGTGGCGTGCATAATCCTGCAACTACAATCTAGCGCATCTACTAAATCCAGCTCAAACTGGTCACCAGCATCATTCTGGTAGTAATCTACCCCAGCCTCGTAAGGCTCCCTTTGTGCCATTCTCTTGATGAAGTATTGGATGCACAGGAGATCAAGAGAGAAAAGGGGGAGTGGAAAAACCCTTGCCAGGCAGAGGGGACTGCCTCAGATTAAATGTGGAGGGAACGGACTGGAAAAACCCACTCTAGGCAGTGCCTGTGTAATTTACTACATCCCTGTGCTAAATCTGCAGTCAGGGCATAAGGGGGAGCATTCCTATGCGCCACCACACTAGAATCAGGATCGAGCTATGTCAATAAAACGCCCATGGGGCGGTAAGCAGCCCAGATTAAGCTGGCATGTCTTGACACAACCATTTTCTAGTGGCGGGCTTGAAGCGCCAAATATGGAACTCTATTATCTTAGCGTATAGGCACACTACACTGCTTATGGAAGGCATGCTATGCATTCTGGGAATGTTACTGTTGTTGTAAAAAAAAAATTATTGGCTGCTGTTTTGTGCAGTAAAGAGAGAGAAAGCATAATCCTCGCCTCCGTGTCCTTAATAGAATTGAAAATTCTTCGCGCGAATGCCTGCAAATTTTTGATTCTGCACATACGCATTGTGGGGCTATTGAGTGACAGTAGAAATAGGACTGCACTTGTCACCAAGACCCACGCGGTCCACTCCCCGCTCCACAGAGGCTACTTCTGTGTCGGAAATCCGACCGCCGTTAAATGCAAGGGAGAAGATTTAAGTACCACTTAACCCTCACTCTGGAATGCACATAAGTTTAGAACAACATGTCCTGGATGCTGGCACACATAGCACATCACACCGAAACCTTTCAACAATTATTAGTAAGATTCAGACAGGCACACTGCCTCGTTATACAAATAACTTATTCTGAATAAAAATGATTCACAGTATATAGTATTAGGAGTGCTTTTGTGGCTGCGAAGCAGCAAAGAAAGGGGACACAAAACGGTGGCATCTACACACTCATATGGGTGGCTCGCATACTATTGGAGCATGTGATATGGGAGGTACAAGAAAATATGGGTAATGTTGTTTGTTTTGTTTTAACTGTGATTGGCTGCTGAAATTTGTAGTAATTGTAGATTATGCTTGAGAAGCATAATCGAAGCCTCTGGTCCTGACATACAAATGAGGTCCGATCGTCTCCTCTCGTGGTGCTACACAGGGCAGGCTGCCCCTGATCCCTGGAATGTCTGACTGGGCAAATAAATGGTAGAGGGCACTGCCCTAGGAGAGCTTGTGGAGGTTCCCTCCACACTATATATTAATTACTGTTACCAGTCTCGGGACAGTGATATATATACGATTTACCAGACTTGCTGGCTTGAGGCTTTAGGCCTATGACGGACCAGAACTTGATCACCCCTGGGCATACTCTCCTCATGAACCTCTTCCGCCCCTCCGTTACCACAATGGCGTACTTCGCCGAGGAGGTAGTGACTATACTGAGTATGCTAAATATGAAGAGGTGCCTTACAAGCACCATATTGAGGTGCAGTTTGTGGAAGCTCTAGATTCACATGTGCAAGACTCTGTTAATCGATCATTGATTAAGGCCTTCCAGCCTTTTACCCAACCCTTAAAATATTATGCCAGACGTGTGTTGGGAGGTACTTTAAGAGAATCTTCAGTTAAAGAAGTGCAGTTGGGGGATCGGGGCTTTGCCCTTGATGTGTCTTCCATGAATTCCTCCACAGACGTACTGTTGCAAATGGCGTCTTCGGTCCTTAAAGACCATGGCTATGGAAGCTCATTTGTACAGGGTCCTTTGGGTACCTCCTCCACTTCCACCCGAGGCGTGGCTGATGTGTCTTACCCCTTTCTCTCCCGATACGTTGGATTCTGAGGAGGCGCAGGAGAAGCTACGTCAAGCAACTAAACGCAAACGAAACACACATTTTTGGGATTGGATATTCCGGCCAACGAAAACCTTCTGTTTGACAGCAAATATACTGCACCACGAGATCTACAGGATGGGTGCCCTTCGAAGAACTGTGCAGGAGGATATGAAGCAGGGTTTGGAGTGCGAGGTGCGCAATACTTTTAAATCAGAGTGTCCTCGTTCTCCCCTTCTGGGCAAAGTAGCAGAGACTTCAGTACTGGACCAGAACATGGCAACATTTTTGAAGAAGTTTGCTAAGGACCCAAAGAAGGGGCTGGACAGAGCCTTGAGGGGATGTCAGTACAAGCTCCTGGATGTGTCGGGACCACTCACCAAAGTTTTTAGACCTGGCTGTCCAGGCTAAAGATTCAAACTCCCATCCTGACCCAACCGCAAGGCCCTCAAATGGGCCCAAAGAACCCTGTCCTTTTTAGGGAATGCTAACTGTGCCCTGTCTACAGAGTGACGAAAATCTTTTCTAATGAGGATCAACCCTCGATTGATTGATTTGGCCTCCACATATGCAGGCACCCCGGCCAATGGTCTTTTGTTTGATGAAAAATTTGTAAAGGACCTGGAAAAATATGTATCCACATTTTCTGCCCCGTATAAGGTCCAAATTTTACTGAAAGAACTTTTTCTTATTGGTCTTTTTCTCAGGGATGGACGCTTCAGGCACTGGGCGCCTGGCCATGGATTCTATCAGTCCTTAAGAGGATATCTCCCCAGAGGGTGTAGTGGAGCCCCCGCTCCAATTTCTTTCCCACCCACAATCGAGGTGGCAGAGGCAGACAGAACTGTGGAGAATACAAAGGAGGAAACAACTCCGGCAACGCCTTGTATTCAGGTAAAGATTGTTCAATCTTCTGAAGTTTTGGTGGGAGGATGGATTGTTTGTTTCACCACAATTGGGAGATGCTAACTTAAGATCCATGGGTACTTCAGCCGGTCTAGGGTTTTCACCTGGAATTCTATTCCTCCCTGACCCAAAAACAGAAGCAGAGCTCTCTCCATTTTCCCTAACAGAGAGCGCTTTCATAGACAACGATGTTGCGTCACTGTTGCAGGAACGAGTGATAATCAAATCAAGTCCTCACCCTCACGGGGTCACCAGCACCATTTTCCAGTTCCAAAAAAGGAGCATGGGTTCAATCTTATTTTAAATCTCAAATAATTCAATGCGTGGATTGTGGATTGCTACTCTAAGATGGAGGCCATACATTTGTTGAGAGATCTGTTATTAGAGGGAGACTGGATGGTTTGTCTCGACCTCAAGGATGCTTATTTAGCAGTTCCTATTTTCCCGCCTCATCGGAGGTTCCTGCAATTTCAATGGCACCATCGAGGGTTCGAGTTTATCACCATGCCCTTCGGCCTTTCCTCTGCTCCTTGGTGCTTCACCAAGTTGCTCAGACCGATAGTACAGCATCTCTGAGAAAGGGGAGTTTGTCTAATTATTTATCTAGATGATATTCTAGTCATGGCATGGAGCGTAGAGGTAGTCTTACTCCATCTGTCTTGGACGGTTCAGCTCCTTCAGAATCTGAGGTTTGTCATCAATACGGACAAGTCTGTCATAAGTCCTCCAACACAATGGAGTTTTTGGGGTTCCAAGTGTACTCAATTTGTCAGGTCCTAGCCTTCGCGCCTGCATTATGAACTACAATTCCCAGGGATAGCGGGCCAAGAACTACGCTTCCCATGCTCCTTTGCGGCCCTCGCGATATAGCGTTACCGAGCGGCTTGCTCGGAGCTAGTGATTCTGTTTGTCTACGCGGGAGCGGCTGCTTTCGGTTCCTGCTCTCCTTCCCAGGAGCGAGGTCGGCATAGGATTCGGCGACTTTGGCGACCCTGATTTGGTATCGTTAATGACACAGTTTACCTTGCTTGCTGGGCATATGTTTCTTATGAGCGCGGGGCGCTCGCCTGCAGCCGGACATGCAAGTCGCATTGAACTCGACTTGAACTACTGTGAGTGTGATTCAGAACGTCCTTGGATAAGGCGTGTCTGGCGTTTGTTTACTTCAACAGTTGTACTTGGTTTGGCACTTCCAGTGGCGGAATGAAGGGGAATGTCAATCTCCTCATTGCCGTCATGAATTCATGACGAGTGTTATCTTTATTTTCGGATCTCAATTCCCAAAGCGGGTGGCAGTGGCTTTGTGGCTACACCTCACCGTGTTTGGTTGGGTATTGACAAAAAGAGGTTTTCAGTTCCATTCATGGATGTCAATGCTGTAATTGATATCGTTTATTGAGAAAAAGCCTCTGCAGTTATTTGCCTTCTTATGCTTGCCTTCATTGATCTGCTGGACAGTAGAAACAGTGTACTGTGCAAGACTTTGGCTGTGTAATTCTCTAGAGGAAGAGTGTTGCCACTCTAGGGGTATGTGAAGACGGAATAACCTATATCGTAGAAGTGCAGGGTGTTGTATTCATTGTATGTGTTAACTGTGTCCCTTGTGTTGTATAGGGATTGGAGGAAAGGGATGAAGGCCGTCGTGCGGAGAATGAATCATGATAGAAGCAGGTGATTAGTCCTTTTAGCGAGACTTTACTGAGAGTAGACATAGGAAGTTTACTAACCTGTTCTTTTGTTTTGCAGCTTCCTTTCCCTGCTGACCCCTCCTTTCCTTCCTTGGGTTTTCCCCGTTTTCGGGGTTTTTCCCTCGCCGTATCACTCGAACACCCTGTGTGGTATCAGTCAGGGTGTTTGGGAGGTCCGGAGGTGGAGCTTATTGCTACGAAACGAATCCTGCAGAGTGCTGATCCTGACAGAATCACTAGCCCAAGAATTACACTCTGCCCGGTTCGTTGGTAGCAATAATGGCATCCATGGAGGACGTGTTGCATGCATTAGTATTGGTCCAGCAAGAGTTGGCCTCATCAAAGGCAGAGACAGCCGCATTAAGAGAAAAGGTAGAGCAGTTGTCTAGGAATCCTTTCAACGCCTCCTCTACTGCTTCAAATGTGCAGGTGACTGTACCACCACCTATCCCTTTGGCCACCCCAGATAGATATACAGGAGATCCTAGGAAGGCACAAGTCTTTTTGACCCAGATCCTATTACATTTTTCTTGTAAACCCGCGTCATTTCCTACTAACCATTCTAGGGTGGCTTTTGCCATTTCCTATTTAGCGGGTGATGCAGCTAATTGGGCGGTCCCACTGGTAAAGAATAACGATCCCCTTTTGTCTGATTGGGCGGCTTTTAGAGCCGAGTTTGAGAAGGTATTTGATCGTAGGGCCGCCTCGTTCACAGTAGATAGGGAACTTATGGAGTTGAGACAAGGAAGGAATGATTTGGTGACTTATCTGACTTCGTTTAACAGGTTAGTGGCAGAGGCCGAATGGCCTGAGGAGAAGAGAATGTCCCTTTTTTATCAGGGGTTAAAAGACGAGTTAAAAGACGTGGTGGCTCAAGTGGACCCCCAACCCAAGACTTGTGTTGACATGATCAATCTTGCTCTTCGGCTGGATGGTCGTTTATCAGAAAGAGGTGGTGCTAGGAAAAGATGGGATAGAGGTGCATTCCATTACGATCGCTCCTCTTCAAAATCCACTGGTGGGCCTGAAAGTAGTACAGAGCCTATGGAAATCGGAGCCCTCAGATCCCCGTTGTCAAGGGCAGAGAGGGAAGCTAGGAGAACCCAGGGGCTGTGCATGTATTGTGGGAAGAAGGGGCATTTCGTGAGAGACTGCCCTTCTAAGCCCAAAGCCGCCAGTAGCAGTAAGTTCAAAAGAGTAGCTGTTTCTGCCAATACACTCAAAGATGAGCAGGGGGAACCTGTTAGTCCGGGAAGAGGGGAGAATTCAGAATGGAATCTGACTTCCTTGTCGGCCATCGAGGTGGGGGAAACAGAGTCCCATTTGGTGATTGGAATGACGTTGCAATGCCAGAATGAGTGTCACCAAGTTCTGGTTATGTTGGATTCAGGGGCAACGGGCAATTTTATTGATGAGGGATTAGTTTCTCGTTTAGCCTTACCTCGCATCCTGAGAGAGAACCCCGAGGTTGTTCTAGCGGTGGATGGTAAACCTTTAATGTCAGGACAAATCACCGAAACAACAAGTGAGGTAGGGTTGTCTGTGGTATTGCGAGGTATGATCCACTCCGAGTTGCTGTCATTAAATATCATAGCGGCACCTCAGTATGAGGTAATACTGGGAATGCCCTGGCTTAGGAGACACAATCCGGTGATCGATTGGAAACATAAAACCTTTGCGTTTTTGCCTGAGTTTTGTCAGGATCACATGGAGGCTGGTCCTTCGGTCCATGTAGCAGTCTTATCCACTCCTTATGTAGCAGCCACAGCAGCGGAAAAGGATGTACAGCTTCCAGCTATGTATAGTAGTTACAGGGATGTGTTTAGTGAAGTGAAAGCAGAATCCCTTCCTCCCCACAGAGAGTATGATTGTTGCATAGATCTGGTAGAGGGGGCTACAATTCCATCTTGTAGGATATATGCACTGTCTGTCCCTGAGACTGCTCACCTGAAAGAATATATTGACCACTACCTCCGCTTGGGTTTCATCAGACCTTCCCGCTCCCCGGCAGCCTCTCCTCTGTTCTTCATAGCGAAGGCCAATGGGGATCTCAGGGCTTGCGTGGACTATCGCGTCTTGAATAAAAATACCATTCGGAATCGTTATCCTCTCCCCCTCATTTCTGTCGTGCTTGATCAGGTGAGAGAAGCAAAGATCTTTACCCGTCTGGACTTGCGGGGGGCTTATCATCTGGTCAGAGTACGTGAGGGGGATGAATGGAAGACGGCATTCAAGACGCGATTCGGTCTCTATGAGTACATGGTGATGCCCTTTGGGCTGTGTAATGCCCCTGCGGCGTTTCAATTTTTCATAAATGATGTGCTGAAAGACTATCTGGACAGGTTCGTGGTTGTGTATATCGATGATATACTGATATACTCTAAGGATGACTCATGCCATGCTGAACAGGTGAGAGCGGTTTTGGAGAAGCTGAGGGAACACCGCCTGTATGCAAAATTGAGTAAGTGCGAGTTTGGGGTCAAGGAGGTGGAGTTCCTGGGAGTGAATCTGAGCTCGCAGGGGTTACAGATGTCAGACCGGAAGGTCCAGGCGGTGCAGGAGTGGCCAGTCCCTAAGAATGTGCGAGAGGTGCAAAGCTTTTTGGGTTTTGCTAACTATTATCGCCGTTTTATCGACCAGTTCTCGCAAAAGGCTGTCCCTATCACTAGATTGTTACGGAAGGGAGTGCGCTTTGAATGGAACGATGAGGCAGAGGGGGCTTTCCAGGTATTAAAAAAGGCGTTTGTTACAGCACCTGTGTTGGCACACCCTGTTCTTGAGCATCCCTTCGTGGTGGAAGCGGACGCTTCGGATGAAGCAATAGGGGCGGTTTTGTCTCAGAGGGATTCACTCACAGGCCAGCTACACCCTGTTGCGTATCTATCAAAGAAACTGAGCCCTGCTGAGTACAATTATACAATAGCGGAAAAAGAACTCCTGGCTATTAAACGTGCCTTCCAAGAGTGGAGGCAATACTTGTGGGGGGCCTGTCATGCGGTTACAGTGTACACGGATCATAGAAACCTCCAGTATATGACTTCAGCCAGACATCTAACGCAAAGACAGATGCGTTGGATGCTATTTTTTGCAGAGTACAATTTTGTGGTAACCTTTAGGCCTGGTGTAGACAATCGGAAGGCAGATGCACTGTCCCGACAAATTATGCCGGAGGTACCACAAGAGAAAGAACAACAAGCCATTATTCCGGCGGCCAGGGTGTTATGTGTGGTTCGTGCTGAGCGGTTCTTGGAAGAAGTGCAGAGCGCACGTTCTAGACAGGCCTGGAATACATGGGCTGGAAAAAGATCGGGGAGATCGGTGAGAAATGGCCTGCCATTTCAGGGGGATAGTCTTTACCTGCCCACAGTTGTGCTCCGGAAGAAAGCCTTCGAATGGTGCCACGTAGCACCTATGGCAGGGCATCCTGGTATAACCAAAACAGTAAGATTGCTTCGGAGATATTTCTGGTGGGAAACATTGGTTGAGGACGCCACTGTGTGGGTCAAGGGTTGTGAGGAGTGTGCAAGAGCGAAAGGGGAGGCTACCAAACAAAAAGGTCAGTTGATGCCCATGCCCACGCCCGCTCAACCATGGCAGAATATCAGTCTGGATTTTGTTACGGGCTTGCCTATGGAACAGGGGTATTCAGCTATTTTGGTGGTTGTTGATAACCTGACTAAGATGGGCCATTTTATTCCATGCACGAATCTTCCAACCGCTGGGCAAACGGCGCAGTTACTGGCTTCACAAATCATCCGCTTGCATGGAGTTCCTAGGGTGATCGTGTCAGACAGAGGACCACAATTTGTTGCTCGCTTCTGGAAGATGTGGTGTAAGGCTTTGGGAATTGAGGCTGCTCTCTCCACAAGCTTCCACCCTCAAACTGATGGGCAGACAGAGCGCTTAAACCAAACCCTGAAGAAGTATCTAAGGTGTTATTCTGCTTCTGCACAGGACTCATGGGTGAACCTGTTATGGATGGCTGAACTGGCATATAACAACGCTTGGCATAGTTCAACCGGCCTGTCTCCTTTCAGGGCGAATTATGGGTATGATGCCAACACTTTGCCCATTACTCTGCCCTCAGAAGTAGGAGATCAGCCCACTGTTTTGGCTCGCATGCGTACCTTGCGAAGAGTGCATAGAGAGGCGCGGAACCATTTGCTAAAGGCCAAGGCTACGTACAAACGATGGGAGGATAGACACAGGCTGCCAGGACCTCAGTTTCAGGTTGGGGACAGGGTGTGGTTGTCTACCAAGTATATCCGATTCAAGATGAGAAGCATCTTCCATCCTAGGTACATTGGCCCCTATCAGATCGTGAAAAAGATCAACCCTGTGGCTTATAAGTTGCGGTTGCCGGGCTCCTTGAGAATACATCCAGTGTTCCATGTCCACCTGCTGAAAGCGGCCCTCACCTCCCAGCGGAGGGCACCTCCGCCAGTGGCTCTTGGGGATGGCCCTGAATATGAAGTCCGGTCCATTCGTGACTCCAAGATGCGCAGAGGGGTGTTGTGGTATCTGGTCTCGTGGAAGGGATATTCTAGCGAGGATGATTCCTGGGAACCATGGTCCAATGTTCATGCTCCCAGGGCTGTTGCTTCGTTCCATCGGAGGTTTCCCTCTAAGCCCGGGCCTAGGAGGCGCATGGGAGGGGGGCGTACTGTCAGGTCCTAGCCTTCGCGCCTGCATTATGAACTACAATTCCCAGGGATAGCGGGCCAAGAACTACGCTTCCCATGCTCCTTTGCGGCCCTCGCGATATAGCGTTACCGAGCGGCTTGCTCGGAGCTAGTGATTCTGTTTGTCTACGCGGGAGCGGCTGCTTTCGGTTCCTGCTCTCCTTCCCAGGAGCGAGGTCGGCATAGGATTCGGCGACTTTGGCGACCCTGATTTGGTATCGTTAATGACACAGTTTACCTTGCTTGCTGGGCATATGTTTCTTATGAGCGCGGGGCGCTCGCCTGCAGCCGGACATGCAAGTCGCATTGAACTCGACTTGAACTACTGTGAGTGTGATTCAGAACGTCCTTGGATAAGGCGTGTCTGGCGTTTGTTTACTTCAACAGTTGTACTTGGTTTGGCACTTCCAGTGGCGGAATGAAGGGGAATGTCAATCTCCTCATTGCCGTCATGAATTCATGACGAGTGTTATCTTTATTTTCGGATCTCAATTCCCAAAGCGGGTGGCAGTGGCTTTGTGGCTACACCTCACCGTGTTTGGTTGGGTATTGACAAAAAGAGGTTTTCAGTTCCATTCATGGATGTCAATGCTGTAATTGATATCGTTTATTGAGAAAAAGCCTCTGCAGTTATTTGCCTTCTTATGCTTGCCTTCATTGATCTGCTGGACAGTAGAAACAGTGTACTGTGCAAGACTTTGGCTGTGTAATTCTCTAGAGGAAGAGTGTTGCCACTCTAGGGGTATGTGAAGACGGAATAACCTATATCGTAGAAGTGCAGGGTGTTGTATTCATTGTATGTGTTAACTGTGTCCCTTGTGTTGTATAGGGATTGGAGGAAAGGGATGAAGGCCGTCGTGCGGAGAATGAATCATGATAGAAGCAGGTGATTAGTCCTTTTAGCGAGACTTTACTGAGAGTAGACATAGGAAGTTTACTAACCTGTTCTTTTGTTTTGCAGCTTCCTTTCCCTGCTGACCCCTCCTTTCCTTCCTTGGGTTTTCCCCGTTTTCGGGGTTTTTCCCTCGCCGTATCACTCGAACACCCTGTGTGGTATCAGTCAGGGTGTTTGGGAGGTCCGGAGGTGGAGCTTATTGCTACGAAACGAATCCTGCAGAGTGCTGATCCTGACACAATTTTGACACAACTGTTGTTTTTGTTAATGAAGTGAATTTCGATCAAGAAGGAGATGAGGAGATGGCTTGCCTCTCCGACTATATCCTTGCGAATTTTGCCTCGCCTGGTGGGTCTTTTGGCCTCTTCGATTCAGGCAATATGCTCGGGCCCTCTGCATTATTGGGCCCTGCAATGATTGAAGATATTGCATCTTCGCAGTGGTTTGCCCTACTTGAAACAGATTGTTTTGTCCATGGAAGCCTGGACGGAAATGTCTTAGTTGCTATACCACATGGATGCATGGAATGGCAAAGCCATTTTTGCATCGGTCGCGGAGGTTGTGATAGAATCAGATGCCAGTCGATGGGGCTGGAGAGCCTGTTGTGACTCTTTGGAGATGGAGTAAATAGTCTCCAGAAGAACTGCATCTTCATATCAATTGTCTGGAACTCCTGGAGGGTTCTTTTACTTTTAAGACTCGATGTCAGAAGAAAACGAGTTTTTAGGATCCTATTGCAGATGGAAAATGTGTCAGCTGTAAGGTACATCAATCATTTGGAGGGCACGAGGTCCTGTCTCCTGGAAAAAGTAGCCAAAGACTTTTGGCATTATTGCATTCAACATCACATATCAGTGACGGCGGAATACATTCCGGGCCGCTCCAATGTGGTGGCAGACTGGAGGCTCAGGCTGATCCAATTTAACATCCTCCACATGACATATTATGATAGAGCCCACCTGCATAGATTTGGCAGGGCAGCCTCCCTCAGTTGTCTGCGATGAGGAGCTGAGTGGTGGTCGTTCATACACAGATTGTGGGACTGCCCCAACATTCATTTATACTGGACTGCCACAGTGGAGGAACTCAATATAATACTGGGAGAAACATTACCACTCAACCCTAAGTATATCCTGTTGGGCATCCCCCTGGATGCGGGTGTCCCTCGAGCCAAGCTTCTGTTTGCCAATTTGGGCCTTGTAGTGTCGAAATGTAATGTGGCTAAATACTGGGGTGCCCAAACACCTCCTACTATCCAGGAGTGGAAAACAGTTGTGAATCTTTAGGCAGCAGTTAAAAAAATCACCTATAAGGCCAGAGCGTGCCAGAACACGTTTCATAAGATATGGGATTCCTGGTTAAAATGTTATGGTATTGATATGGGTGACGAGACACTGCCCCAAACCACACAGGTGCTGTGATGTGTGATGATCAGTGGTGTAATGTACTGCCCGATTGTTGTATGACAACTATGAACTCATGATACTACACTATACTGTTGTAACCTTTGAACAGCTATGCATCCAGTCCGATGTAATTAGGGTTTCTTGGTGTGTTGTCAGACAGTATATGTTGTTTGTAGAAAACTTGAATACAAATATTTAAAAAAAGAAAAACAAACAACTATTATAGAAAAGGTACTGGAATGTAGGATGGGGCTGTGAGCATCCTTTTTGAACCAGAAACACTTTCCAATTTTAGCCCAATATCCCGGATACCAGGATACTAGAAAAGGGAGTTAATGCCCAATTAATGTCGTTCCTAGAAACCTCCAACCCTCTCTACCCTTCAGAGTCCGGACTACAGACCCCGGCATAGTACTGAATCTGCACTTATGGAGATTACAGACTCCATTAAATTCACACTAAATGCCCGACATAAATGCTGCCCTGATCCTTTTGGATCTTTCGCCGGCTTTTGACCCAATTTCACATGGAATTCTGTTAAAGCGCCTTTCAACTATTGGGGTGGAAGGCAACGCCTTGGCCTACCTAGAATGCTTTATAAAAGACCAGGAACAGGCGGTCTGGCTCAAACCATTGCGCTCTGAATCAAAATCAATCAAATAGGACACTCCCCTGAACCCCACTCTTTTCAATATTTATATGAGCCCATTGGGTCCCCTCATAGAGTCCTTTGGCATCCAGGTAGTCTCCAACACAGATGACACCCAACTTCTGCTTACATATAACAAAAATGACCAGAATACTAAGGAAAAATTTGCAGCCTGCGTGATGGCAGTACTAGGCTGGATTAAATGAAACGCTCTACAATGCAACCCTGACAAGACCGAGGTCCTGTTGTTTGAACATGCCCCTATCAGGGCTGGCTGGGGGCCTGCCTTCACACTGTCTAGCTCACTGTCTGGCTCCCTACCCAAACGACAAAGTGAGAAATCTGGGGGACCTAGTGGATAATCCACTATCTCTCAAGTCTCAGATCTCAGTGGTGGTTAACAATTCTTGCCTCATCCTTCGAATGCTAAGGAAATGTATTAAACTACTTCCTTGGGAGGCCCAAAAAACAATCGTCCAGGTCCTGATTTCATCTAGACTGGACTAAGTGAATGTGCTGTATGTAGGACTACCAGGGAACTCGATACACAGACTACAAAAACCCCAGAATATGGTCATCCGTCTAATGTGTAAGTTCCCCAAGCATGTCTTGATTACTCACTACAGTAAACAGCTACATTGGCTGCCGATAAAGAAGAGTCATCATTTTTAAAGCACTTACAGTGGCACACTCTGCCTATTACAAAACGGGCCCGGGCTACCTGCTAGAAAGATTGACCAACTATCGCCCTTTTAGAGCATTACGCTCTAAGTCCGCTCACCTCCTATCCATTCCACGTATAAACAAGAAAAGTTGGGGTGGCTCAACTTGTTCACTACTGGCAGCCAAACTTTGGAACGATCTTCCATTCTCCCTCAGATGACTTTCTGACATAAAAGCATTCCGCAAGCAACTCAAAACCCACCTGATCAGGGGCCGGGTACCTAAGGCGTAGGCTGGCCTTCTATCGCCCAACCCGCTCGCTGCGGTCTGAATCTCTTTTCACAGCTGTGGTTCCGCGTGGGAGGAAGGCCCGCACTGGGGGCCGGTCTTTCAGCTGTAAGGCTCCCCAGCTGTGGAACACTCTTCCACTGGCGCTACGCAGTACCCCCAATCTGCTTCAGTTTAGGAAGAGCCTGAAAACTTGGCTTTTTAATCTCTAGTTTCTTTTGGGTAGGTTTTGTTCTGTCTGTTTTCTGCATTTGCTTTCTTGTTATGTTATTCTGTATTGAGCTGCCTGTGGAAAGCGCCGGGACACTCTTTTAGAGTAGCCGTGCGCTATATAAACTTTGTTTAACATAACATATATAAACTTTGTTTAACATAACATCAAAGACTAATCAGTCACGTGCCCAGATATGTGCTACCTGTCTAGCGCCAGGACACTCTCGGAGTAGCCATGCACCTTACAAATCCCTCCATTCATTCATTCAATATTGCTCCATCATCTGATTCATCCTCTCTGTTTGTCTATCGGTCTGCGGATGGTAGGTCGATGACAAACGGTGACCAATAAGTAGAGCCATGGAGAACCTTTGCCATAATCTTGCAACCAGCTGGTGCTCCCTGTCCGAAATGATAGTGTAAGGTAACCTGTGGAGCAAAATTATATTTGAGCGAAAACCTTTACTAACTCTTTTGAAGTTGGAAGCTTCCTAAGTGGGATGAAATGGACCATTTTTGAGAATTGGTCGACAACCACCATTACAGTTCAACAACTATCAGTCGGAGGGAGATCAGTCACAAAATCCATGATGATTGATTCCCAAGGCCTGGAGGTAATGGTAAAGGCAGCAGCAGGCCTGTTGGGGAGGAATGGTAGGCTTTGTGTTGAGCACACGTAGGGCAAGCTTGTATGAAGGTCTGCACATCTCTGGACAGGGTATCCCACCAGAACTGGTGAGCACAAACTGCCTTTGTCTCATGTACCCGGGATGCCCAGCTAGAGATGAGGAATGACACCAGTGCAACACTTTATCTCTCAATTTCTGGGTTGGGATAAATATATAGGTCTCATGATAAAGTAGCCGTTCTGAATTTAGTTTGGTGTGTCTTTTACCCAGGGGTCGGGATCAAGATCTTTTGTGGCTTCTCTTACTTTCCCTATGAAGGCTTTTGACTAGCAACTACTATGATCTTATCCTGAGGGATTATGGGTAGTTCACTTGGGCTGTCCCCTTTCTCAGAACTTGATCTAAAAATATGAGTTAGAGGGTCTGCCTTAGATCCGGGTGGTATGTAATAATGAAGTCGTATTCATCAAAAAAAATAACTAATTGCATTTGATGTGGGGTGAGTGCTTTAGCAGAGTGAAAGAATTGGAGGTTCTTATATCGGAGGACCAGATTAGGATAACATGGCAGGCTCCCAACATGTAATGTCTCCATACCTGAAAAGCTAGTTTGATAGCCAATAGTTCGCATTCAGCGATCATGTAGTTCTGCTCTGCTGGGAGTAACCTTTGTGAAAAAAGGCTATTGGGTGCATTTGACCCCGCTCTTGTTCTTTCTGTGAAAGGACCTTGCCCACTACATATCGAGAGGGATCAACTTCCACTTAGTAGGGATGACTGGGGTCCAGGTGCTGCAACAAAGGAGCAGTAGTGAACCTTCTATTCAGTAACTCAAAAGCTTGATTGGCCTCGGCAGACCAGGTGAAGGGAACTCCCATTTTTAGAAGTTTCGCAATTGAAGTGACAATCTTAGCGAAATGGGTGATAAATCGGCAGTAGAAATTGGCGAATCTTAATAGGATTTGAATGTCCTTGACACATGTTGGTGTTGGCCATTGTACCATGGACTCTGCCTTTTTAGTGTCCATCTGAAACCCGGCTGGATTTATAATGCAGCCTAGGAAATCTTTCTGGGAACCATGGAAGATGCATTTCTCCAACTTGGCGAAGAGATAGAAATCTTGGAATTTCCATAGCACTGCCCTTACACAGGTCATGTGTTCTTGCTCTGTTTGAGAGCATGTAAGAATGTTGTTGACACAGATGATAAAGACATCCAGGAACTCTTGCAGGATCTGATTGATGAATAAATTGGAATGCTGCTGGCCAAATGGCATGGTGCATTATTCAAGGAGGCCATATTTTGTCCGGAATGCCGTCTTCCAATCATCCCCTACATGCACACGGATGAGATGGTAAGCTCCACGTAAATCTAACTTAGTGTAGATGGTTGCATTTCGTACCTGATCAAGCAATACAGGGATGAAAGGTAATGAGCATTTGTTCTTAATTGGTACCTTGTTTAGAGCCCTGCCATTGATGGAAGTTCAAAGCTAACCATTCTTTTTGGAAACAAAAGTGGGGAGGACAGGGGTGAAGTTGAGTGGATGATGAAGCCATAAGCTAATAGCTTCGCTAGGTATTCCTTTAAATATTTTGTCACAGACTCAGATAGTGTGTAAATCCTGCTACAGGGTAGCGTGGCACCAGGTATTAGATCAATCCTGCAGTCAAACTGTGACGCGGTTGCTTTTACCTTATTGAAGATATCAGAGAATGCTTGGCATTGACTAGGAAGTTTCGTAGGCATTAATTCCAAAGAAGCTGCATAGGTCAACGGAGTTACCCAATCAGAGGCTTCTTATTAACAATATAACAAACAATGCTGGGAGTCTAGAGTTACTGTTTGCACTGCCCAATCAATCTTTGGGTTATGTTGTTGCAGCCATGTGCTCCTAAGATTGCCCAGAACACTGGAGTATCAATTAAACCAAAACTCAGGCTCTCCGAATAGCCAATGTCAAAGATGAATGGTTCAGAATGGAAGGATATTAATCCAGAGGATAACTCAGAACTGTGAACAGATCTCAAAGGTTCTGGCTGTGTTTTTCGCAGAAAAGGTATACCAAGGGCTTCAGCTAGTCTGATGTCAAGGAAATTTTCAGTGGCTCCAGGACTGAGTAAAATCAGAAGAACCTTCCTGCTCCGATTTGTTATAAGCATAGCCACTGTTATGGTGGAATGTTTAGGCATTTGAGTAGCTGTCATAGGAGATTGGTTTGGGACTTCATTGTCTGGGTTGCTCGAAGAAACTATGCCATCCCTTGTCGGTCATGTTAGTTTTCCATTGATACCTCTTGCATATCTGCTAGTACCATTGACTTTCTAAACGTCTTAGGCTTCACTGGGCATTCTTTGGCAAAGTGACTCCCTTTTCCACAAAAAAGGCATAGATTGTGCTTGCGTCTTTTATTCTTTTCCTCCTTAGATAAGGGACTATGAAACCCTGCCATTTGAATGGGTTCTGCCCCATCTGAAGAAAGGGTATCAACAGTTTCCTTCTTTCTCCTCGAAGGAACAGGATTCTTGGGTTGGTGTCTACCTTGGATCGCTCACCTTTTCTTTCTCCTATAAGGTGGTCAAGTTTTACAACTAGATCAATGAACTCTGAACAGTCTTCAAGGGGATCCACAATTTGAGAAAGAATGTCCTTTAAAATCATCCCTCAAACTACAATAAAAGAGATGTTCTCTTTTCCTCAGTGGGATTATTCGGAGTCCCACACTCCTTTTGTAGTTGGAAATAAAAGACAAGAGACCCTTGTTTCCTTGCCGCAGACTCAGGGGCCGATTCCGATCTGGGTTGGAAAGCTCTCCGACCAAGCCGGATCCGGAGTGTTTTTGGACCGAGTCGGACTCTTGCAGTCCGACCGAGCGAGTACGATGCGACCGCATGCTGCCAGACTCGGTTCGGTCGGACTCCCATAGAAGTCAACGGGAGCCTGTCGTACGACGCATACATGGGCTCCCATTGACTGAATAGGGTACGTCTCGCACAAGGGTGCCCGCTACAGTGGGTACACGTTGGTGCCATCCGCACCATACACGCCTGTGTTGGGGAGACCTTTGGGTCTCCCCCTGTGTCCGTGTCGTAAGGCTGCGGTTGACGGGGGGTCCGACACAGACCCCCGAAAGCAGCTTCCCGGACGTTTTGCAAGTCGGAAACTTCAGCTCGATCCAGCTGATCAATGCGTGCATCGTACTGGCTCGGTCGGAATTCGCCTCCATTGCACGGCACGGTTTGCTTACGGCCGACACGTACGGAGCGATCCGGACACGGAAACATCTCGATCGGCGGTTTCATATTTCCCGCATTGTACTTGCTGGCTCGTACAGTGATACTAGTCGGTTGGAAAACACGCGGCCGGCTCATACTTTTCCCGGCCGGATCACGTTCGGAGCCATTCAGAGTGAGATCGGGATCGGCCCCTTAGTAGTTAATTGTCACTTGCTGGCGTGAATGTGTGTTTTGCGAAGACACGTAGCATCCTTTCTTTGAAAGTGTGAAAATTATACAAGACTGGGTCATCATTCTTCTGAGCCAATGAGAGCATTTCGAAATTGTCCTTCCGCAGGACGGCTTTCAGGGGTTGCAGGTCCAAGGTAGGTCTGAGCCGCTGCCCTTTTTCTATCCTTTAAGAATCCCAATTCAGAGGATTGGTCAGAGATAGAGATCACCTTACAGGTCAAGATTGCTACAA
Organism: Lissotriton helveticus; assembly: GCF_964261635.1. Classification (NCBI taxonomy): domain Eukaryota; kingdom Metazoa; phylum Chordata; class Amphibia; order Caudata; family Salamandridae; genus Lissotriton; species Lissotriton helveticus. Next base: position 2,135,689,328 of record NC_136065.1, on the reverse strand, counting down.
TAAAACTCTGGAGTAGGGTGCCTGGTAAGGAAATCTGGATTTTCATGCGCCAGGCAACGACAGCTGGCCACCCGCTGACTAATACGCAGCATAGAGCATGGTTTCGAATAGGTAACCATCAGAGTATCTGTCAGGGCAGAATTAATGGGAGCAAAAGCTCAGATGTTGCTGTCCCAGCCTCCAGGATTTCTGTCAAAACATTAGTGTGAGTCTCAACGGAGGGCAGCAGTTAAGTCTAGCACCCCTGTTGCCTTCCAAACCAGCACTGCAAAGTAGACACTTTCTTGCATTGCAGGTCCATGTGGCGAGTCAAGCGCTGTCTTGGGAGGTATCAAGCCCACTGGCATTCTCTAAATCAAGGTATAAGGCATCATCAGTAAAATGAGGGGGAAGTTAGCCACCCTCCTCATCACCATCAGTATCTTGGGGTGCACCTGGCTCTGGCACAGGATCAGAGCCACAACCAACACGATAATGGACCCTCTGCAGATATCTGCAACGTGCTGGAAGAACTGGGTTAGAGTCAGGTTGCATGACAACTGGTTGTGCTTTATTAGTTTTGTAACACAACATCTTGTTCAAGCTAATCTTGGTTCGAAATATGACGCGTGTTGGCACCGGATCATCCGCCAGCACCTGTGGCATCAGCACAGACGTTGGGAACAGGTGTAGATCTATGGGCTTGAGCGTACGTCTGTACCAGAATCAGTCCAGGCTCTGAAATGAGTCTTAAGGGGACAGAGAGTGCTCTTTGTGGTTAGAGTAGCAGGATGGAGTGGAGTCCTGCTTCACTTTCCTAGGTTTGTACTTGGAGGATTTCAGGTGGGAAATGGAAGTCATGGGAACAGTCATACGTCATTACTGCAACTTGGAGCAAGAGTGGGAGGTGCGCGACGACCGGGACTTAGTGTGTTCACTGAAATATAGCTACACCTCCCGGTCTCTAATCACCTATGGATGCATTAGGGCACATTTGTTACACCACACAGAGTTGCGTGAGGATTCCGGACACGAAAGGCACCCCTCATGCAGGTCCATGACTGGCATCTGTGTCTTGCAGGCGTGGCTCAGCTTACATCCTTCATTTCTGGTAGCGACACGGTTCCCTAGCACACTGTGGTAACATTTTATAGCTATCGGAAGACCAACAAAGTCAGGAACTCCGCTCCAGATCAACATCCAAAGGCATGGGGAAAAAAAAAAGATAAAGAAACGGTTGACAGCTCGCAGGGGTGATACTTATATGTGGCTTCACTTTCTCACTTCCTGGGTGGTATGCATTAAGCACAGAGCAGCAAAACGCGACTTATCCGTGCCCAGGAGCAGTGCTATGAAAGCTCTCTGGTCTGGCACCCAAGGGTTATTCTAAGGTGAGGAATCTGCAGTCAGAAGTATCTATCAGAAGTGTGTATGTTTTATCTTTCTAAGTGCTATAGGCAACGGGTGTAACGATTAGTCAAATATTGTGAAATTTTGCTACACTCCCATTACAACTAAGCCAGCCCGGCAGCAGTGGACAAGTGCTTTCCCTTTTGAAGCATTAAAGACCTGCAGAGAGGTACCAGTACAGTCCTATTAAAAGTACCACAGTATCCTAAGAAGTAAAAGTTTGGTTCCATTAAAGCTGAAACACGTTCTCGAGAAATGCGGGCACTCAAATTAAAACAAAGGTAGTTTTGCAGACATGTGCTAGTAATGTGAAGCCAAAATCATAATGACTGTTGAGTAATCTCTCACTACAAGTACAGCAGCTCTGCCAGGAGGGCCTGGTGGATGAATGCAGCTGCCCTTAAGGTAAGTGCTAGAAACACAACGTTAAATGCATGGTAGCTCAGCCGCATCCCCTAAGTCGTTTTTACCAAGGCAGACTCCTAGCTGCCTCAAGTTAAGCTCTACTAGCGCCCTAATTCATAGCTCCCTCCTACACCCGCGCAATTAATATTTCGTAGAGCACGTTTTGCATTTCCAACACTGCACACGATGAATTTAAAGGATAAGAAAATGTAACCGGTTGACATCAATAAGAGAAAGAATTCTGGTTAAGAGGTAACCATTTATCATAAAACACAATACAATTGATTTTAAAAGCATTTGTAAATGAAGAAAATGTGATTTGGAAAGATGCTCTAACTAGCTGTTTTCACAGATTATCTCAGCCACGGACAATTAAAGCATACTTTACTAGAATTTATTTATACAGCAACACAGTTCCCTCAATTGTAGCATCATAGTCCTTGCTGCAAAGATGTCTTCGTACAGAAAGCGGACAATAAAAACAGAAAAGTACTAGATAATTGTACAATGATTTGAAATTTTAAACTGGTGCACCAAAAAGTGGATAGTTACAATTCCCAAGTTGTGTGTTTAACCACAACTAATAACGAACTACAGCACAGTAGTTAGTACTAAGAAATGCCAGAACCACCCCCCACACAGCCTGTTGCCTGTACGACCTCACACTAGGAGCTACAGGGCATGTGAATTTAGATTCAGGGTAGAAACAAATACAGGGGACTGTTTTAGCCAACCTCAGACTCAAGCCCTCAAGCCCCCCCATCCCTCCCATTACTTCGTTTTGTAAATGAAAACCTCCCTCTTAAACACTGTCATTAAGCATACAATTCAAACTGTAGGGCTGGCTGGGGTGCTCATGAGGGATCTCAAATGACTAATACCATTTTAGCTTGCTTTCTTCTCATTTTCCCCACATTTGTTTATAAATCTTTTCGTGTATAATTTAAGCCTAGAATCCGGTGTTTTGCGGTACACAATAAACTCTTAAACAAAGTCTGCTACACACTGAGAACAGGAACAATGAAAAACAAAAGAGTAAAACAAAGCAGGTCTACTGAAGCCCTACAGTGATACTTGAATCCTCAGCACTGGACATAAAAGAAATCTCTCAAACAGTGGTTTCTACTCTCACAAGCCAGAACATCCATCTGAAAAGAGGAGTTTTTAAATGAGCAGCAGCCTCCTACAAAGATCATAAGCACAGGCAGGATTCCACCGGTCAGACGCTGGAGAAGAGAGGAGGGGAGGGGTATGCTGATAGTTCGAGGATAAAAACTCCTCCATGAGAAAGCTATTTACAAGTGTTCCTGAGACACATAACCCCACTATGGCGAATGCCAGATGCTCTCTCCACACCAAGGCTAGCCTCAGTACCGCCGGTTCATCTTCTTGAACTTCTCATAGTGATAGTCATCTGTTGCCTTTTCATTGGCTGGACGTTTGCGGTTTGGTGGGGACCCTGACAGAAAGGAAGATAAAATATTTTAGTGAACAGCACAAGGTAGCGCAGAGGTGTTGGTTACATTGGGCAAGAAGAAACAGTTTAATAAGGTGCTTTTGTAATGAGTTTTGCATCTATCCACAATAGACATGTAGTTAAATGATAGTATGATGCCCTTTACTACTCTTACAGGAAAATTAGTACATTTTAATGAACATATGCAACAAACATAGGATTTTCAGAGTAGAACTTTTAACATCTTTTCAGTAGGACATGGGCATCATATACTAGGGACTTACAAGTAAGTTAAATATGCCAATCAAAAGTCCACCAATGTTACTTACCCTACTGAAAAGAGGAGCACAAGGACTTTACCTCTGGTAAGCAGGGGTAATGTGCACAGAGTTCTAAAGCCAAAGTTTGTGTATGCATGTATATATATATATGTGTATATATATATACACGTATCACTGAGAAAAAACAAAAGTTACAGGGTGTAGTGCTAGAGGCACTCTTGTGGTCTGACACCCTGTGATGACCTTTGACTACCATTATTTTAATTGACTTTGGTGTGTTATTTTACCCCAGCTTGAATGTACGATGTCCTGCATATGCTTGCTTCTCTTAAAGGTTTATTTCTTGTAATCTTGCAGTCTTTTAGTGGGAGCTGTCACAGAGTAGAACAGCCTTGCCAAGAACAGAACGTGTGGGATGTGCATTTGAAAGCATGAGAGTAGTGTTATGAGCAGTGGTGCACAGATGTGTACTGTGTTGTACATTAAGAGATGAAGTATGTGATGCTATAAGCAGTGGTGCACAAATGTGCATTGTGTTGTACATTGGTAGTATTATTAAGTTCTTACTATTGGCTTTGACATGGCCTTATGTCATCCTGAATTCTGACTCTGCCTGGCGTTAGCTTCACCTGAGCGCACAGCCACGCTTGCAAGTTGTTTGGGTTAATCATGTTCACGGATTGTTTTTGTGAGAGATTGTTTAATGTACCCTGGAAGGCTTTTGTGAGCTTCGTCAAGATAGAGGTTGGAACATGTGAGAATAGAGAGGGGATGTGGGAACTTCTTCCTGCCATGGAATGCTTGCCTGGAAGCTGGCCAGTCCTAGTAAGTGTCCCCGTGTGGGGAGGACGATTCTCGAACCTTCTAGTGTTGTTTTGAGATTATAAAGCTGAGGATTGTTGACTGGGATTTGGAATCCAAATGGCGACGGACAAGTCTACATCGGTACAGCGGAACCCTGGTTGCTGAGGCTCTTATCCCGGCTGTTAATCCCCCGGTCAGGAGTGGGCTAAGATGCAGTGTTTGCACCAGGTGAAGTGTTGAGTTTTGATTATTGCTGTTGTGATGTGGGCCACTGGCTTTAATCATTTGAGGTGTTTTCTTTGTGATGTGTCAATGAGTAAGGTGCACATCCAAAGTAATCATTTGTGATTCAGTGTATACATCTTTCTGATCTCTTGCAGGATGTCCACCATATTTTCTTGTGTGTTATCTCATATTATTTGTTGCTTCTTTATTCATGCACTTAACTGTTGCATTTATCAAGTGTGTTATTATTGCATGCATAAGAATAAATATCTTTATGTGTATTTGAATGTTGTGCATTTGGGAAAGCCTTTATTTATGGTATTTGTAAAGCGCTCTGCAACCCTACGGGCATCCTGGCGCTGTGTACATGTGGCTGAAAAACACTGTGCATCAGGGGTTGAAGGATAACATTAGATTCTCGGTAATTAGATTTTGGGGAAGAGCCATGTTTTCACCTTTTTCCGAAAGGCCATCAGTTCATCTGTTTTTCTGATGTCAATAGGTAAACTGGTCCACAGATGAGCTGCCGCTATGCTAATGGCTCTGCCACCATAGATGACTTTCTTGATCCTGGGTATACTTATGAGATTAGAAGAGGAGGATCGAAGAGACCGAGTAGGTTCATACCATTTAAATTTGTTTTGAAGTGGTCGGGGGCCCATCCCATGCACTGCCTTAAAGACAATGCATAGGGATTTAAAACAGATCCTCTGGTGTACAGGCAGCCAGTGTAAGTCCGCCAGAGCGAGGGTAGTAGAGGATCTTCGCCCTCGAGAGAGTGCCAATTTTGCTGCAGCCGCCTGGATACTCTGGAGTCTGGAAATCAGGTAGGCAGGGGATTCCAGTAATAAGTCATTACAGTAGTCCAGCCGGCTGAGAATGGTGCTCCTAACTATAGTGGCTCTAACCTGTGTTGGTAAAAGGGGTAGCAGCTTTCGCAGTCCACGCATTAAAGCGAAGCAGCTACTCACCTGCTTGTTGACATTGGTCTCTAAACTTAGGCTGTCATTAAAAGTGACTGATTTCACTGGGGTTAGTGATTCCCCTAGCTCCAGGGGCCACAACTCCGTGGGTAGGCTTCTGGTGATTCTACCTACTGTGCAGTGCATTATTTCAGTCTTTTCACTGTTGAATTGTAGTGAGTTCTGATTTAACCAGAGTGTCATTTCCAACATGCAGGTGTGGAAAGTCTCAAGTGAGTCTGCATGGGCACCATCCAGAGAAATCATCAGCTGCGTGTCATCCGCATAGTTGATCACGCTAATGCCGTGAGCCTTGATGATACCCATCAGGGGTTGCATATATATGTTAAAGAGTATTGGGCTAATTGCCGACCCCTGTGGGACCCCATGTGGAACTTTAACAAACTCTGACTGGTATGGAGGGATAGCTACTGCCTGCCATCTGTCCATCAGGTAGGAGTGAAACCAGTCGAGCACAGCTCCCCCGACTCCGATGTTCCTCAGTCTTGTCAGCTGGATGTCGTGACTCACTGTATCGAATGCGGCGGACAGGTCCAGCAGAATTAGAATTGCTGATTCTCCCCTGTCCGCCCTCATTCGTAGGTCGTCCAGAACTGTCAGCAAGGCTGACTCGGTTCCGTGAGCTGATCTGAAGCCGAATTGCTCCTCTTCCAGGATGTTGTTAGTTTCCAGGAAGAGGGCTAGTGACCTGCTGACCCACCGCTCTATGATCTTTATAGGGTATGGCAGGAGCGATATAGTTCGATAGTTTTTTTGGCAGTTCGAATCTAGATTTGATTTCTTTAGTAGGGGGGTGACAACCACCAGTTTCCAGTCTTTTGGTACGGTGCCTGTGTTAAGAGATTGATTGCACAGCTGATGCAATACTGGAAGGAGTTCATCCCCGAACTGCTTTACTATTTTGTGAGGTAGAGGGTCCAGAGGGGATCCTGATGTCGTGTTAAGGGCTAGTCTTGTAAATTCTTGCTCTGTAGGGGTCTCAAAGTTTTCCAGGATGGCCTTTGGAGTGGGTCGTCTTGCATGTCCTACACTCTTATCCCTGTTCTCGGGATTGCTATTATCCTGCACTAGAGGGATAGAAACACCTTTCATTCCCTCAATAATTTTAGTGATTTTCTCCTGAAAGAATAGTGCTAGACCGTCACATAATTCTTGTGAGGGCTTAATTTGGCTGTTAGCACAATCAGGATGGGAAAGCACTCTGATTATCCTGAAGGTGTCACGGGATTTATTAGAACTGTTTAATATTAGGTCTGCGAAGTGGTTTGCTTTGGCTATGGTGATTTCTTTCTTATACTGTACAATTGTTAGCCTCCATATCAGTTTCTCCTGTTCCAAATAATTTTTCCTCCAGAGCCTCTCCGCCTTTTTACAGGCACTTTTCAGTTCTTTCAAATTATCCGTATACCAGGGCGCGGAGGGTTTTCCTCTTTTCCTAATTGCTTTCAGAGGTACAGTATCGTCAAGTTTCCTGGTTACCTCTTTACATAATGAATGATAATTTGTGATGACATCGCTCTCTGAATTAAACGAATTCCCAACTTGACGGAAGTCAAACTTTCCTTCCTCTTTCCTTTTTAGCAGGCCCTTCCAGTCACGGCCAATGAAGGTCCTAGTCTGCGTATTTGTGGGTCCTGTGTTAATCAGGGTGTGGATGTTGAATAGTAGGAGGTGGTGGTCTGACCAACCTACTGGTAAAATAGTTCCCATAGTGATTAGATCCTCCGCAGCGAATATTAAATCCAGTATATTTCCTTGTTTATGTGTAGGGGTAGTTATCCATTGTTTCAGCCCTAAGTTGTTACAAGATTGAGTGATATTATGAAAGGCCGTGTGTAATTGGTCGTTATCCCATAAGTTAAAATCTCCCAGTACCAGCAGTCTGCTGTGTGAGATTGACATGTTATTAATAACAGCGATCAATTCCTGCTGTTGTGTTGCATTGATATGCCCCGGTGTCCTGTAGCAGATTAGGCCCGTGAGGCAATGGCCTGAATCATGTCTGATCGATACCCCGAGGACTTCAACGCAAGAGACCATGTCAACATCCAATGTTGCAATATTTAACTCCTCCTTAAAAATGATTCCTATTCCTCCTCCTCGTCCTATAGTCCTAGGTTTATGAATAATCTTATATCCTGCTGGACATGCTAGCCCTAACTCTGGTTCCATTCCCGCAGCCATCCATGTCTCGGTTAAAAATAGAATATCCAAGTTGTTGGACTCAATCAGTAACTGTATTTCAGTGGCATGTTTCGGGAGGGATCTGACATTTAATAATCCACTAATTAATTTTCTCTTAATGGTATGCTTAGATCCAGCATGTGTTGACGGGATATGCCTGTTACCTGAGATCAGATCTGGTTTCAATAGCGATTTAAGTGGGAGGGGATTAATGTGTGGCAAACGCCCTAGGCAGTTAGGACAGAGGTTCTTGTCCACATATGCTATGTTGGGGGCTAGGCGTGGGCATGCCTGCCAATGGGTTCAGCAGGATAAGTGTTTCCCTACAGTATCTATGTGCCTCAATGTCCGATATTGGTCGAGCAGGGAGGGTTGCCCTTGGCCCGGTCTCGGACGAGCGCAAACGAGCTTGCCTTAAGCGCGCCTTTGGCGCGCAATCGTCGCGCCCGCTGCGCTTCCGGTAAGGACACATCCTTTATGGGAGTGGGATAGGTGAAAAGGGGGCGTGGCTATTGTTGATGGGCGTGCCTCTCGAATCCGGCCAATAGCGCCGGTTCAGCAGAGAAAAGCACCCGCCCGCGCCAGCGATCTATCCGCTGTGCGGGAAATTAGTGCATTTACACCTTAAAATCACAGTATATCACTAAAGTTAAGGTTTTGAAAACGATAGAGTCCCTGCTCCCGGCTGTGCCTCAGGAGATTCAGCTTTTAGACGCTGCGCTCGTAGTCAGCGCGCGTTTTATCAGAAAGGGGGCGTGGCTATTGTTGGTGGGCGTGCCTCTCGATTCCGGCCAATAGGTCGGTTCAGCAGAGAAAAGCACCCGCCCGCGCCAGCGTTCTAGCCGCTGTGCGGGAAATTAGTGCATTTACACCTTAAAAACACAGTATATCACACAAGTTAAGGTTTTAAAAACGATAGAGTCCCTGCTGTGCCTCAGGAGATTCAGCTTTTAGACCGCATTGCGTATTGCGTAAAATAAAATCCCAAGCCTTATTCTAAGAGAGAGTCTATGCATTTTGTAAAATAAAACCCTTTTCTAAAGGTGTTGTGTTTATGTCTCCTGCTTCGCCGTGTGTTTTGAGCCACCGTGTGGGAGTTTCTGTATTATCTGAAAGGCGAAGCAAGACACAGGGACATTATAGTTAGGCTCAGATTTCACTCGTACAACATCATAGAAATTCAGCTGTTATAGTTAACTGAGCTAACTAAAACTTACACCCTTAGAATAAACCAATTGTGACCTCACATATTACATTACTGATGACATGGTCAGTGACATCACTAAGGAGATCTCGAATGACATCATTGTGAAAGTGTTTTTAAGAGTTTATTGGTGCTAAAAATATATAGTAAACCTACTACAAAAGATAGAATAGTATTTTAGTTGTACTCTTAATGAGTGATACTATCTCTAACATGTATGAACTGAGTGGGTAAGTGAGTGGCTGTATCGGTGTGTGAGTTCATGCATGAGTGACTATGGATGAGTGAGTGGATTTCTGACTAGGTCTGTAGGTGTGGGAGTGTTTCTGAGGGGCCGTATGGGTGTGTGAGCAAGAGTGAGAGGTTGTGTGTGAGTGGCTGTATGGGTGTATACGTAGGTATTAAGCCGAACTATAACGTCCCTGTAACCTCTGTTTATTTCAGTGTTTTTTAAGTTTTTCTAAATTCCATTTCCTAACAATAATGGTGAGGGATTTGCCGAACCATAGAGAGAAACTCTGTCCCCCAGGCACCATAGAGACACAGAAGGTTGGCGCTCTAGGTGACAGACTGACACATACATTTATGGCGGCAGTGGTGCGGGCGCGCAGTGGACGCTTGCTTTGGGAGCGCCGCTGATACGCCAAAGGCAAGCCTGTCCGTGCCCGACTGGGACCAAGGGCCAGGAACCCTGCGTAAATCACCCATAGCCATCTCAGGTACAACGCAGAAGAGTTACAGTAGCTCAGGCCGCCTCTAGGACCTCAGTGTGCCCACACTTATAGCCCAGACAGACTAAAAGGAAGAGGTTTGTGTCAAGTGCAACTTCTTCCTAAAAAAGTACACAAATAACAAAATTACCCAGTATACCCAAAGGAAGAAAGAACAATGTTGAATGGGGATAATTAACAGCAGGTCTCTTCCAGGGCATACAATTGAAATTGGGCTGTTGGTAGTGGAAGAACAATTAGATGCACTGTTCATCACGACCTGGCTCAAAGAGAGCTCGGTCCCCGATATCATAATGGCCCTTCCCCCGGTTTATCGAATATGTAAACAGGACCGGGTGGGAAAAACAGGAGGCAGCATCGCCATTCTACATAAGGAAGAGTTCAGATGCATCACTACATGCGTCACAATGAAAAATTGTGACAGCTTGCAATTTGAAATTACACTTTCCCCTACATGCTCATTTTCGGGAATCCTTATCTACAGGCCACCAGGACCTTGCAGCACTTTCATAGAGGCCTTCCCAGGCTCTTTAGTCAGCCCGATCGTGCGAAAAGTATTCATTACCATGCTTGGCGATTTTAACATACATATAGATGAAACCAATAACCCATCTACCAAGAGACTTCTACAAGACCTAGAGGCTATGCAACTTATCCAACTAGTTGGAACCGTTGCCCATGAGAAAGGGCATATTCTCGATCCCATTTTCGCCAATGACCCAAAGATTCAGGTGAACACACCCATCCCTCTATCATGGTCAGATCATAATTTTATCCCTTTCTCATTTACAAAAACACCTACACGAGCATCATCACAGTCGACTTCAAAATCGGGCAGGAGCTGGTCCAAGGTCACACTTGAAGCCTTAGAGGCCTCCACTCCAATCCTAACAGACAATCCAGACGAGACCCACACACTATGGGAACGTTGGATTGATCAATCGTTAGACCAATGTATTCAGAGATCCAGGGCAAGGTTTCAATCTAACATCAAAAGAACCCCCTGGTTTAATAGTCCTTGAAAAAAAGACTGTAAAAAACTAGGAAGTCCTATGCCTCGGCCCTAAAAACTCATTACAAGAGTGCCATCAGACACTATCACAATGAAATTAAACAAGCCCCGGCAAAGCACTACGAGGAGAAGATCAACATGGTGGCCAATTCCTTCAGGGTGCTATTTAAAAGATAGTAAAATCCCTGACAATGGTCGAGCAGAGTAATGCCCTTCAGCAAACCACTAAGGAGAGATGCAACGAGATGGGTGCATTTTTCAAACATAAAGTAGATGACATATATGAATCACTTTCGGGGAATAACCATAGAAATTGCGAATCATGGCAGGGTAATGACCCCGATCCAGACCCAAATCTAGTAGCTGAATGCACAGTGATCGCAGCTCCACCTCCCCCTGTATTAGATCCCATCTCAGCCTTGAATAAGCATCTCCTGGGCAAAACCAAATCAGGATCCCCCCCAAGATTCAGCAACCCCCTATATTTTACTTAAGGGGTGGACTCGGTTCTCCCCACCAATGCAGAGCTTCTCACACTTTCACTCAAAACTAGGAGGGTCCCAAAGAAGTGGAAGCATTTCATTGTGACGCCCATGTTGAAGAACCCCTACCTAGATCCAGCGATATTAGGGAATTTTCATCCTATCTCGTTACTACCCGTCCTAGGAAAATTACTGGAGAAACATGTTAACCATACCCTATCCCAGTTTTTGGAAGAGAATAACTATTTGCACAATACTCAGCTCTTCTGGTGGTCACTGAGGAGCTCAGAAGTATATTGGATCGCCGGGGGGTTCAGCTGCAATTATGCTTCTGGATTTAAGTGCTTCTTTTGACACCGTAGTTCACTCAATCTTGGTACATAGGCTTAGGGAAGTTTGCATCTGGGGCAAGGCTCTTCAATGGCTCACCTCATTCCTGAGCGAAATAACATTTCAGATCTCAGAATCCACCGGTCTTTCCGATACAATGCTAGTCTCATGCGTAGTCCCACAGGGCTTGCCTCTCAGCCCCACACTGTTTAACGTACATATGCGCCCTTTGGTAAAAATCGTTCAGGAGTTTGAGCTCTTTATTCTGTCCTATGCGGACGGCACGCAGCTGGTCGTATCGTTGGCTGAGGGGGCGAACTGTTTGTAAAAGGTGGCAAATTGGATGGCCAGCTGTTGTCTAAAATTAAATGGCGGCAAAACCGATCTGATGATCCTGGGAAATAATCACTGTCCCAGGACTATGATTAGTTGGCCAGATGATTGGGGAAATCCCCCGTCCCCAAACTCTCAATAAAGAATCTGGGCATGTGGCTAGATAATACACTATCGATGGAGATCCAAGCTAAAAAACTAGCAGCAACCTGCGTTGACCTACTCCGAATGATCCGGAAGATCATAGGGCTTATCCCAGAACAGGCACAAAAAACAGTGATCCAGGCCTTTGTGATTTCTCGTCTGGACTATGGCGACTCCCTGTATCTGGGCTCACCAAAATACGTCATTAACAGACTGCAGGTGGTGCAGAATACGGCGGCCAGGCTAGTCTTAAAAATTCCAAGACAGGAATCCGTAAAGACCTCCCTGAAACAGCTTCACTGGCTGCCCATCTAAGCCAGGATTAAATTCAAACATCTCTGCCTGGCCCACAAAGCAATGAATGGAAGGGGCCAGCCATACCTGGAGAACTCAGCTCACAAAATGTACCAAAAAGGCACCTCAGGACATCTTAAGACTGACTCAGAGACGTGGAGTATCAAGAGATCCAAGATGGGGAGGCAGATCATTCTCATTCCTGGTACCGAAGTTGTGGCATTCCATACCCAGGGAACTAAGATTGCTAGAAGAAGAACTTCAGGTAAAAATCGAAGGCATGGTTGCACCCATGATGATTACTTAACCTGTACTATTGCCAGCATCTCTTAATCAGCGTTGGGAAGCCCTAGGCTAGCTATGCGTTCTAAAAAACTGCCAAACATAACCTTCCTGTAACCTTTGTTTTTTAAAGTGAATTTGTTTAACTAGTCATTGCGTTTGCAGAGTGGTTAAGAAAGAGGGTGGGGCCTCCAACTAGCTTTCAGCAATCCCGCTGTATGGGGCTTACTGGAGGTAACAGGATGGGTGCTTGGCCCCCAAGGACTCCCAGCAGCCAAGAGGACTTCATTCCCCAACCAGTAGTGTGCCAGGAGGCGCGTTTGCAGAGTGGTGGGTAAAGAAGGAGGGGTGTCTAACGGCTTCTCCCGGGCCAGTTTTTTCTCCCCATTTTTTGTTTTATTAGGAAACCCCCCTTTCCTCGGACCAATTTCGGCCCTGGAGCCAAGCCTTTTTGGAATGGTGGGGCACGTGGCCCCCTCTGCGGGTCGATTTTGGCCACGGGGACTACATCCCACGGGCCAGGCCTTTTTGTAATAAAGGAGGGGGCAGCCTTTCCTGAGCCAATTTCGGCCCCGGGGACCCTACCCTCTCAGGGCCTGGCCATGTCTGCTTTGTGCCCCCAGGGCAACCAGTCTCTACTGGGACAGGGAAGGGAGCCTGAAGGTCCCCACGGTCTCTCCGAGCTCACTGCCTCCAGTGGGAGCGGATACTGCTTTTAGATATAGGGAGCTGCTAAACATGCAGCTCCATCGGTCTGAAAGCAATTCTGCTCCGATTCCAGCAAGCAAGAGCATTTTCAATGTTCTCGCTTGCTGTAAGTAGAGCATTTGCCAGGGCACCCACCAAACACTACTTTGATTAAGAGGAGGGGGCATGCGGCCCAGGGACCACATCCCTATCGTATTTAAAAAGGACAGTGGGTTCCCCTCCCCGAGCCTCCTCAGGACCATGGGTCTCCTTCATTAGAGGTTTGTGCCCTGGTGCCCACCCAGAGCACCCACCAAGCAAGCCCCAGCCGGGTAGTTGCGCAGTACTGAAGCCGGTATGCTCCTGTCTGGGGGGAGCAGCTATTTATGCTTGCTCTCTCTGGGCTGGAGCAATGTGTTTTCTGTTTCCCTCCCCGTAGGAGTGTGGGTACGGACACAGAACAGTAATCTGCGCCCAGCCGGCGGGAGCCTGTTTCAATCTCTCGCCGGGTGGGAGCAGACTTGCATGTTTGCTTTTACCGGATGGGAGATTTAAAAATTCTCCTGTTAGACGGGAGCAAATATATGTTCCATGCCCGAGCTGGTGCAGGCAGGGAAAACTACTGTGCCTGAGGAGTGGGCACACCAGGACCCAGTCACTGAGCCAGCCTGGGGAATGGAGTCCGCTGGCCCTTTAAAGTCACAGGGAGTGGGGCCACGTGGCTCCCTCACTTTTAATAACAGTGAAGGCCCCAGGGTTGGGGACACCTTCCTTTTTATTTATATTTTGTCCCTCATTAGGCTGCGAGAAGGGGGCTGTGCGGCACCCTCCCCATTTTAATGCACTTCAGCCTGTGGGATGTTGTCTCCAGGGCCTAAATAGACTTGGGAGATGAGACAGCGCACCTTCATCCTTCTTTTGTACCTTTGACCTTGGGGATGGGATCCCTTGGGCCATTCAGAGGCTCAGGGAGAGGGACAATGCGTCCCTGTTGCTCAAAATAAAAACAAGTGTCATCTCCCCCCAACATATACATTATCCTATGCTTAACCCTCTGGTAGCTTGGTACAAAAGCATTCAGACGCCGGACTTAGAGGTTTGGCATTTAATATTTATGCAAACACACAGTAAAAGTGAAAGTACAACACATGAAAAATCCCAAACCAATGTTGAAAAAAGTATAAATGTTAATAAATAAAATGAGACCAAAACAACAAAAAATCCATTCAGAACTAGAGATAAGCCATTTTTAAGGTTTAAGTAAAAATAGCAACAAGAAGCAGAAAGTGCTAACTGTGGTTTTCTGGTAACGCTAGACCAGGAAAAAGACACAAGTTCAAACCGACTGCGATGGAGTGCGGGCCGCATACAGAGATCAGGTGAGTCCCACTGAAAAAGTCACCTTTTCCAAAACTTTAGGATTTCACAGGAGGAGCTCAACTGATGGCAGCCAAGGGTTTAGGACCTGGGGAAGCACCTCTTGTGGATCAGGAACTCACTACAGCAGAGGCTAGCAGGGCTCAGATAGGTCCAGTGTCAGGGCCAGTTGTAGCAAGTCAGCTGGGCAACTGCAGGGAGGCCTCTGGAGCTGGTGGTGTCCCTGTAGCTGAGAAAAGGAGGTCAGCCAACTGATCCTTGCAGTCACTCAAGTGCGCTGGAAATGAAGGAAGCAGGCCCAGTCTTCCTGTTCAGAGATCAGGGCAAGCCTCAAGCAGCAAGGCAGTCCTCTGGTAGCAGAAGGGGAGTCCTCTGAAGAACAAGGCAGACATCACGCAGCAAGGGCAGGCCTTCGGAGTAAAAGGGAGGCCTCAGGCAACAGGCAGTCCTCTGAAGAACAAGGTAGTCATTCTGTAATGTCCACAAGTCCAGGAGTGTACTGATGAGTGGCTGAGGAGGTCTAATAGTTATACCTGGTGCCACTCTTTAAAGTGGGGGAAACTTCTAGTCCACCCCCATATCTGTTTCTGGAAAGTTCCTGCCTTCCCCTGCCTTAGCTCCAAGTGGTGTAGGGTGACAATAGACTGGTGTCAAGTTCCTGAGTGTGCTGGAGGCAGCCCTTTGAAATGTAAGTGGGGTAGGAAACAGCTCTGCCCCTCACATCCTGGTAAGATGGCCGGCTCCCAGCTACTTCCAGGTCCCATTGTTCACGGTCTTATTTTTTTAAAATTTATTCTAAAAGGTTTTATATAGCGCTGGCTAGACCCGGAGGTAAAAGAGCGCTTTACATGGGTATCAGACAATAAATTGCAGGTTACAGCTTTACAAAGGTTACACAGTTATTAGAGTATGGCAATTTTAGTTACAAGTAAGGTTGAGACAAACAAAAAGGTAGGGGAAAAAGCTGGCAAGGAGAGATATTCCGGGGAGTGGGGGCGGGGGGGGTATGTAAGAGCAGGAGTAGACAGAGAGTGGAGGAGGGAAAGAGGAGGGGAGGGTGAGAGACACAGCATGGCAAGAGGAGGGGGAGGGTGACAGGGACACAAACCGGTAGACGAGTCAAAGCTGCACCCAAAGTCCAGAAGCTGTGATCCCAGGGGGAGTGGTATCATTTCCCCATCTCTGTTGCGAGAGGCTCCCTAAGCGCAGTGGACTCTCTCAGAGGGGTCTCCGAGACTCCAAGGCCTATTTACTGGATCCTTCCCCAGAAAGGGGAGAGAGTGCGCTTTGGCAAGGGGTGCCATACCTCAATTGTGAGTGGCTCCCTTGGCGATGTGGACTCTCTCAGCGGGTATGCTGAGGCTCCAGCATATATAACTTGGATCTTTCCCCAAAAAGGGGAGAAGGAGTGCTTAGTCAAAGGGCACAAAAGGACAGGGGGCTCGGAGGTGAAGCGGGCAAGGAGAAAGATTCAGGTGAGAGGGGATAGGAGCGAGAAGTAGACAAAGAATGAAAGAAGGTTGAATATGAACAGATACATAGGAGACAAGGAAAAAGCAGCGTCACAGAAATACGAGGAGGGGGTGGGAAAGACCGGGAGATGGGGAGACAAACTGTGCCCAAAGTCCGGATGGGTAGGTGACGGTCAGGGGAAGGCAGATCTTCTCAATAGCTGAACAGAGCAGCTCCACCGGGCGTCAGACATAGTGCTCGGACTCCGCTGTCAGGATGGTGATCAGGAGTATACTCAGAGATTGTCATTGTGTGTTGATTAGGTAGTGGTCATTACCACCCCTCATTCACCTTAGCTCCATTTCTGCCTCTTGGGACCCTGGGGCAGAGTAAAATGACCTAACAGGAGCTTCGGTCCCAGGCACGTTCTCTACCTAGAGAAGATAGCAGCGAAGAATTGTAAGACCAATGCTTCCCCATTTTGGTATTTGGAGGGCATTTTGTATATTGGGCGTGGATCAGGCATGACAACTACCTAAATTTCTGGGGTGCGTCCTCCGCGATCCGGGCAACCCTCCGTGGATGGTCACTGTCTGTAGAACTTCGCTGGAGGGTCCCGAGTTGCAGCATTACACTATGGGGTCTGCTCCGATGATTCCTCCAGTGAAGCGTTGTTCCCTCTATAGGTTACTTAGCGATTTCGTAAGTGGAAGCATTCCCCACCAGCCACGGCAGATGATATGCAGCATCGGCTCGGACTATTTTACTGACCATTAAGAAACTACGTCCATCGCCGACCGATGGGCGCCATTTTGGATGAGCATCAGGGCTCCTCGGCAGGGTGTGTGACCGGTAGAATCAGGTTTGTGGGGTGCCCCTCAGAATCCGGCTCCTGCAGCTTAGAGTCTCTGGGGGCATCTGCGGGCACAGGGGGCATCATAGCTCCTTACCCTGCCATGCTGGCGTGCCTGTGATGGAGGCGCTGGGCTCAGGCTCTCACTCGGGTCTTGGCGGCTTCAGCATCCAGTTACACTTCCTCGGACCAGGGCGCCCTTAACCCATTCAACTCCCGTGGGAGCGCTCAGACCCGCAGGCATCTCTCGGTGCCTGGGAGTGCTCCTAGCGTGGACGTCAGCTTAGCAGGGCATGGGGGAACGTGCCGAGCACCGCGCTCAGAAACAGATTCGCCTCAAGGCGCTTTCCTGTCTGTAAACATTCAAGATCAAATGGACAGGGCTTTAGATGGGATGTAAAAAGAGTAGTAGAGTCACATTCCTCAGTGGCAGCAGTGGTTACTTTATTTTGCTGGCAGCGCAAGCTTCCGCTTGTCCAGCAAGTCTGTGGTTGCAGTATTTTACTGGCGCCGCCGCTGCCGCCATGTTAGGATTCTCCGTTCAGCCTCCTCACCACCGCTCCACATAATCGGCATACTCTCCTCCAAGCGATCAGTTTTGAATAGGACAGTGCCCCAGCTACAGTGCCAACATTCAGATGTGAAGGGCTATTCCTGGTGTAGCGGTCAAACTCTCAGGTTAACCCACGCCATTCTTTACAGGTTCCGCCGCTGCTGATTACTCGCAGTCGTCATCTTGGTAGCACCATTCAGCCTCCACATCTCCGCTCCACGAGGTTCGTTATCCTCCGCCTAGAGCTGAATTGTCCAAATGAAAGTGCCCCAGCTACAGCGCCAACATACCGATTTAAGGGCAATGCGTGGTGGAACAGACAAACTCACAGTTTATCCCACGCTGTGCTGTGTAGGTTACGCCGCTACTGACACGGGATGCTACTCCTGAATTTGTGCGCACTTGCCTACTTGAAGGATATGCCGTATTGCCGCTTAGTTCAATCGCTCACACAGCTTACTTTAGCGGCGCACCGTTGGTCCATTTACCGCCCATGTCCGCCATTTTATGACCTTCGCGGCTATTACTGTGCTCACACAGATCGGGCGCTTCATTCAGGGTATAAATGTCCCAGTCCTCGGCAGCAGCAGATGACACTATCTTAGTTACAGCGCAATATTTTGACCGGCCAGTCAGTTTGCAGCGTGCAATAGTTTACTTATTCCGCCACTGTACAGCTCTCACAGTCGCCATCTTAGGCGCACCGATCAGACTCCCTGCCGCCGCTCCACACGATCAGCTGCCAAGCGCTCAGTTGGTAAATTGAAAGTCCCCCAGCTACGGCGCAGGCCTTTCGACGTAAGGGGCCATGTCGGTTTTAAAGATTAATCCCTCGGTTAATAGCGCGCCATCCTTTTTATGTTCCGCTGCTACTGAGGTCTCGCAGTCGCCATCTTGGGAGCGCTGATCAGGCTCCCCGCCGCCGCTCCTCATAAGCAGTTTACTCGCCGCCAAGCACTGATGTATGTAATTAAAAGTTCCCCAGAAGCAGCGCAGGCATTCCGATGCAAGGGGTTATGTCTTTTATGCAGATTGATCCCCCATATGCGTGGTTGTTGGCAGATTTACTCCCGACCGGCGGAGCAGGCTGGAGCAGCCTCTTAGAAGTAAATGTGTGGGTGTCTTGGACCAATAAGTATTCCTGATGGGGAGCCATTAACAGTTCTAGGCAGCTGGAAACTACAAGAAGGCCTTAAAAAATTTGGAGAAGGAAAATGGCAAATTTCTAAAAGTGGCATTTCTAAATTGTATTCTAAAATCCGACTCAAAATTACAATTCATTTGAGTCCTTGCATGTCCTTTCTACCTGCTCCCTATCAAAAGTTACCATTTGTTAAATATAATAGGGTAATCCAATGTTATCCTATGGAATAGGTAGGCCTTACAGTGGTGAAAACGAATTCAGGAGTTTTTCATTTCCAGAACAGGTGAGATTTAAAAGCACATGCACTACTTTTTAAATACAATGCAACCTGTCCTATGAGTTGTTTAGGTTCCATACTGGCTTATACTCAGGGCCACTGGAATTATGCAACATGAGAGGGTCAAATTATGCAGCAGGGTTGAGTAAATTATGCAGCAAGAAAAGGCACATTATGCGGCAAGAAAAAGCAAATTATGCGGCACATTTTGTGATAGTATTACTTCATTATTTAGTCACTGTTTAAGCTGTTTAACACTGCCTGGGCATTAGGTGTACCTTGTTAGTACAGTTTACCAACCAAATATAGCAATAAGGTACAAAAAGTGGACCAGCCAACCTTTGCAATGGTCTTTCCACTGTGCGGCAACACGTGTTACAGCGTTTTACTAACTATAGAACAGTTTGAGCAAGAAACCATTTTTTGAGTAAAATCAGCATATTATGCCGCAGATGATAGATTATGTGGCAAGTGTGGCAAATGAGAAAATTGCCGCGGCTGCACAATCGCATAATTCCATTGGCCCTACTTAGACTTATGTGCATTAAAAAGGAAGGCTTAGGCCTGGCAAAATGTTTTATTTGTCAGGTCGAACTGGCTATTTTATAACTGCACTACAGGCTGCAATGACAGGCCTGAGACAAGTTTGAAAAGGCTAGTTTTAGCAGGTGGCACAATGAGTGCTGCTGCCCAATAGCAGCATTAATTTACAGGCCCTGGATACTTTTGGTACCATACACGAGGCACTTACAAGTAATTTAAAGTACCAATCAGGTGTAAGCCAAATGTACCTTGTTTTAGGGGGAAAGCCCAAGCACTTTAGCATTGGTAAAATGCAGAGCCAACAAATAATGGATAAGAAACCATGAGGAGTGAAGGCAAAAAAAGTGTAGGAGTGACCCTGCAGAAAGGACCATGACTATATAACCATATCTATCTATCAATCTATCAATCTATCGTATAGTGGGGAGAAAAGCTTGAAAAATGTAAAAATGTATTATATGTACTTACCTACATTATACTTACCTGCAGAGTAAAGGTAACATACTGTGTAGCCATGTGCCTGATTAACAAAAAACACATGCTCAGCCGAACCATGTGCTACCACACTTAGTTGGTGCATGCCCTCGTGAGACAGCACTGAAGGTAAAGACAGAGCAGTGGTTAAACAACTTCTTGATGTTTGTATCTGACCTAAGGAGCCCCATGATGGCAGCTACAGACACACAATTCAACCAGGACCTTACTGGATGTATGGTGTGCAAGCAGATAATGTGGTCTTAGTCAGTGTCTCTGTTGGTGAACTGTGGAGTAGAGGGTGCCCCCAGGCAGAATTTGGAAATAGGCTGTAAGTCAGGGACTTCACACTCAATTCATGGACTTGGTGTGCCTTGCACTGTCCAGCCTACTCACAGTTATCACTCCACAGCCATTGATTGCACTTTGCGTTGGCATGCTTTTTGACAAATCTGAGATCTAGTCTTTTGTTTTAAACATGTGAGGACTTAAAGGATATTTTCTACAGAAATCAATAGAAGGAAAACCAACTTCTATTACAATGGTTCCAGACTTTTATTCCTGAAGAACAAATGGTCTAACGGTGGATGGCAGATTAATCTCCTCTACGTTGTCGATCTTAGATGCTATATGAACACAGCCACTAAGAGGACGGTACCTTTCTTTTGATCTCATCGAATCCACACACAAAAGCTTCCCAGGATGCCACATTCAGCCAGAAGCAAAAGCTCACACATGGTGGACAATGCAAAAACATGAAAACTACACTCCAACTTACGTTCAGGTTCTGGCTTCTCTGTGTCACCAACCCTCAGAGGCCGAGCCTTCGGTTCCTCTTTGTGCCGTTTGAGAGGTGTGTTAAGATCCTCACGGTAAACTAAAAGGAGAAGAAAAGCAATTTAAGGTCATAGCATGGAGGTTAGATGTCAACAGAAGGAGTATATGAGACACTCCGACTAAGCAAGCAGAGCTTGCAAACCACAGAGACCTGCACCAGCTGTTCATCACACCTACATCATCTGCAGAGAACACAAGCCTGCATATTTACTCTAAGTCAGATTTCCATCAGCTTGCCACCAATCCGCTGCCATTTTGTTTATTGTTTCTTGTTGTTGTCCTCGTAAGCCCGCCCCGCCTCCCAGCTGAGACGCCCTCCCACTAAGTATTTACAGCGCTCCCGTACCTGGAAGCGCTGTGATCCCCTCACTGCTGCTCGCTGAGAGGTCGCTCCCCTAGTCTCCCTGGAGAGACCTGGTATCGTTGTGTTGCCTGCATCTGTAATTGCATTGTAGCGCTTCGCCTCGCTTCCACGTGTTGCTTGCAATTGTTATTGTATTGTAGCGCTTCGCCTTGCTTCCACTGCATTCATTTTAACATTAGAGCGCGTTTACCCCCGGCGCTGTGCTCTGCCCTCCCCTCCGCTGCCATTTTGTTTATTGTTTCTTGTTGTTGTCCTCGTAAGCCCGCCCCGCCTCCCAGCTGAGACGCCCTCGCCCCTCCCCCTTTCCACTTCCCATTTATGACCTATGACTCAACGCGCAGCGTTCACGCGCAGCGATCGCGCCCCAGTCGCGCCGAAGGTGCGCCAAAGGTAAGCCCGTCTGCGCCCGTCCGCGTCTGGACCGCGACCAGCGCCAGACCCCCTGCCCTATGCCGCTCCCAACCCCCCAGAGTAACTTATGATGCCGCTACTCTCCTCGCCCTCAACCCCGGACGCACCCCACCATGCTGCGTTGCTACCCCAGGACGTACCCACGGCCCATTCTCCTGCCTCTCTTGTAAGTTCAACTGCGTCAGGACCCTCACCAAACACACTTCCTCCACACTCGGTCCCGAACCCAACGACTTGAAATGCATCCTACTGAACACCCGCTCGGTCCACAGACATGCAACCGAACTCTGGGACCTAATAGACACTGTGTCACCTGACATCGCCTTCCTCACGGAAACATGGATGAATGCATCTTCTGCCCCCGACATCGCCATAGCCATACCGGACACCTACAAGATCATTCGAAAAGACCGCACTACTAAAAAAACTGGAGGAGGCATCGCCATTGTCCATAGAAACACTATCAAAATTACAACCAGCTCCGACGACAATCTTGCAACCGCCGAACACCTCCACTTTCAGATCCACACCAACCCCAGGACCACCCTTAGAGGAACCCTCATCTACAGGCCCCCAGGCACCCGATCTCAATTCAGCGACGACATCACTGACTTCATCAGCCCGCACGCCCTCGCCTCCGAGAACTACATTCTTCTAGGAGACCTCAACTACCACCTTGACAACATTCTCGACAACAACACCACCACCCTTCTGGACAACCTGTCCAATCTCGGACTCAAACAACTTGTTGACACCCCCACTCACACAGCCGGACACACGCTCGACCCTATCTTCACCTCCAGCAAGCACATCTCCTTCGATCACACTACAGCTCTCCACTGGACGGATCACAGCTGTGTTCACTTCAGCTACAAAACAACCCTGACCCACAACCGTCCACAACCCATTCCCCGAAGAAATTGGAACAAAATCACCACCGACCAACTCCTTGCATCCCTCAACCAAAACATTCCCACCCTAACAACGGACCCAGACCAAGCGGCCACAAACCTCAGGCAATGGATTACCCACAGTGCGGACAAACTAGCACCCCTGAAAAAACACCAGTCGAAATCATCCAGCAAAAAAGCCCCCTGGTTCAATGATGACCTTAAAAAATCCAAGAAGACATGCCGCACCCTGGAGAAGAATTGGAGAAAAGAACCTACCTCAGACAACATTACCTCCCTCAAAACAGCCACCCGCAAACACCACCAACTGATTCGATCCGCCAAGAAATCAGCATTTAAGGACCGTCTCGACAACAATTCTCATAACAGCAAGGAACTCTTCAATATCGTCAAAGAATTCACCAACCCTCCTGCAGCATCCAACGACATCACTAACTCCCAAGACCTCTGCAATGCACTATCCTCCTTCTACAACAAAATTGCCGACATCCACAACAGCTTCAAGAACACTCCCAATGACCAACTCACCCCACCCCCTTCTGTTCCCACCCCTCCAACTAACTACCTCAATTCCTGGAACCCAATCACCATTGAAGATACCACTCGCCTTATGAACTCAATCCACTCCGGCTCACCTTCTGACCCCTGCCCCCACTACATCTTCAACAAAGCTGACTCCATCATCGCTCCCCAAATCCGCGATGTCATCAACTGCTCCTTCGACTCAGCCACCTTTCCGGAGATTTGGAAGCACGCCGAACTCAGCGCCCTTCTGAAGAAACCAACAGCAGACCCCTCAGAACTGAAAAATTACCGACCCATCTCCCTCCTCCCTTTCCCAGCCAAAGTCATCGAGAAAGCCGTCAACAGCCAACTCGCAGCCTTCCTTGAATCCAACAACTCCCTGGATCCCTCACAGAACGGCTTTCGAGCCAAACACAGCACCGAGACCGCCCTCATTGCGGCGACCGACGACATCCGAGAACTCCTGGACAACGGTGAATCAGTGGCCCTCATTCTTCTCGACCTCTCCGCCGCCTTCGACACTGTCTGTCACAACACCCTCATACAACGCCTCAACAACATCGGCATACAAGGAAAAGCCTTGGACTGGATCATCTCGTTCCTAGCCGGGAGAACACAGAGAGTCCGACTCCCCCCTTTCTACTCAGAGCCCACCGAAGTCATCTGCGGCGTACCTCAAGGCTCCTCACTCAGTCCCACCCTCTTCAACGTCTACATGAGTCCCCTCGCCTCCATCGCACGTCGACACAACCTCAACATCATCTCCTACGCCGACGACACCCAGCTGATACTTTCCCTCACCAAAGACCCCAACACCGCCAAGGACAACCTTCACGAAGGCATGAAAGAAGTAGCCGAATGGATGAAACAGAGCCGCTTAAAACTCAACTCAGACAAAACTGAGGTGCTCATCCTTGGTTCCTCCCCCTCAGCTTGGGACGACTCTTGGTGGCCTTCCGCTTTGGGATCAGCGCCCACACCCACTGACCATGCACGTAACCTTGGCTACATTCTAGACTCCTCTCTCTCAATGTCCAGACAAGTCAACGCCGTATCGTCCTCCTGCTTCAACGTCCTTCGCATTCTCAAAAAGATCTTCCGCTGGATCCCCCTCGAAACAAGAAAGACTGTCACCCATGCACTGGTCACAAGTCGATTGGACTATGGCAACACTCTCTATGCCGGAATTACAACAAAATTGCAGAAAAAGCTCCAGCGCATCCAAAACGCATCAGCGAGACTCATATTAGACATCCCGCGCCAAGAGCACATCACCGGTCACTTAAAAAACCTCCACTGGCTTCCCGTCAACAAAATAATTACTTTCCGCCTTCTTACCCACGCACACAAGGCCCTCTATAATCTAGGACCAGAATGCCTCAATTCGCGACTGTCCTTCTACTATCCCACCCGCCAACTAAGATCATCCATTCAAGCCCTCGCCGCAGTCCCGCGCATCCGAAAAACCACCATGGGTGGCAGATCCTTCTCCTTCCTGGCTGCCAAGACCTGGAACTCACTCCCCACCCACCTCCGCCTTACTCAAAATCACATCTCCTTCAGAAAAGAACTGAAAACTTGGTTATTCGAGAAACAATGAACCCCTCCCTCTAGCGCCTTGAGACCCTCTGGGTGAGTAGTGCGCTCTACAAATGCCTGAACTTGAACTTGAACTTGAACCAATCCAATACCCACTGCTTGCCATGCTGACACCAGGTGCAAGGGACACTTAAACATGCTGTGAACCACAGTGACCTGCTGCAGGTGCATTCCTACAAATCAATTGGCTGCAGGATACACTCTTACTGGGGGAGTGAGCCACACCCACAGCAGCTGCATAAGTGGCAACCAAACCTATGGGGCGCATCCAAAATCTGCTGGGAGGCACTCCAGATTCCTGGCGCTAGGCGCAGTGAGGCATACTCACTCCTATTGTGAGGCATACTCACTCCTATTGTGAGGCACACTCACACCTCCCGCAGGGCCATGCCGACAATTGCAGCGCAACTTACACCAGCCAAGAGGAACACCCACAGAGTACAGACCTCCCAGACTGCAAGGTGTAGCACACTCTGATTTGCAAGAACAGCAGTCAGTTGTTGGCTTTGCGCCATCTCAATATTAGCACGAGACATGCATACTACAAAGTACACTTTCACTAGCACTTAAGTACCCTTAATGCAGTTGCACTCAAACACAACAGGCCCATTGAGTGTTCAGGGGATCCAAGGGACGTCTACAGAGGTCATGCACTGCGCTTACAATGGCGAGGCACACTTACATCGGTTGTGCTGCACATAATTTACAGCGATGTTGGTAGGAACAAAAGACGTTTCGCTGTCTTTCTTCTTATTCTGTTGCTCTTGCAACAGTCTGGCTTTGGCTTCTTCTGTAGAAATTATATTCTTTATTTTTGCGCTGAGAAGTTAAAAAAAATGTGATGAAAAGTTTGGATGGACAACATACGGACGCAGAACGCTAATTTCTTATTTTTTCCTATCCAGGTTTAGTCAACATGCATTCCACTCCCGCTTAGAAGGTTGGAGGAACCTGCTCAACTTCTTTAGGGCACCTGAACACCCACTGTGGTCTTAACAACTCCACACAGACACCCATAGAAAGCTGGAGCTGGCTGTACGTACTCTATGCCCAGATCCACCTCCGGAATGCCGCTGAGCATCTGGTTGGACAACATCTCCTCAGTCCTCTTCGCAGATGAGACATTGATGCTATCGGGCAGCTCATACAGGCAGTCCTCTGCGTTCTTCAGCTTCACCTTCTTCTCCTCGTTCTCCACAATCCCCTTCCTCTTCTTCAGCTCGGTTTCGATGTACTTCATCCTGCCGCCACAACCAACAAACAATCATTACTCAGCTTAGACAACTGGACATTTGTTCCTGGTAAATGTGTTTTAGTCTACACTCTCTGCCTGAATTAACTACACAACGGAAGCGACAGAAAAGAAAGGAGTAGCACACAATAAAACTCCTGAACAAATAAACTGCTGTTCACTCCAACAGTCACTCACAGTCACTCCAACAGTCACTCACAGTGACGCATACAGTCCCTTTGACAATCACTCAGTCATGCAGACAGTCACTCCAAAAGTCAGTTGCAGTGACTCATACCGTCCCTTAAGCAGTCACTCACAGTTCTGCATACAGCCACTTCAACAGTCATTCAGTCGCGCATACAGTCACTCCAACAGTCACTCACAGTCTCACATAACATCAATATCTACTCATGAAGAAAACTTACACAAACAATTCAACAAGCAACTATAGTCATGTACCGCAAAGCACCCACACAGGTCTCAAAGCAGGTGCTTGGACCAGGCATGCTTGCAGCAGGGCACACACAGGCCTGCAGCAAGGCAGTCCCATGCCAGCAGTGAGCCACACCAGATTCAGGACACTCTCACAATGGCTGCAAGAGACACAAACACTCATGCTGTTAAGTTGCTTAGCCTCTATCGCTAAGGTTTTTCCCCTTTTTCAGCTGTAAATATTAACCTCTTTATTTAAGTGTTCCCAAAATGTCTATAGTTTTGCAACCAACTGTAGTCTTGGATATGTGTGAACCATGGCAACGTATTGTTCATGGTACACCCATGATTTAGCCTGAATCCAATATGATACCAGCACTAGATTTCAGTGAGTTTAATAGCAATGTTGGAATATTTAATTCACGCATAAACAGTTATAGGCTGTAGTACTCTGTGATACTCAACTGTGCAATCCATGCCACCAGAGCCTTGAGGTTTGATGCTGGTCTTTGCTGCAGCTCAAGATCTGGGCGCTCAGTCTCTGAGGGTTGATCCACCCTCCCTCCACATGGAAGGAATGCCACTGAATAAAAACACTTAGATAATGCTGGTGGACAGTGCCATAGTAGGTGAACACACTATCACAGGGCGAGTATGATGCACACATTCTGATCTGTGCACTTACAGACTGTAGGCTGCATTGAATGTAGCACTTCTACTTCAGGTAATGAGACTGCAATGCTGTGTGTGTGCACGCGTGCTCGCCCAACCTACCACTTCAGGTATGGTCTTTGGGCTAAATAGGAGCTTTTAGTCCTGGGGCATATTCAATGTGACCCTGAAGATAGGAAATAGGACACAAATTGATTTTCACATCTCAGTAACCAATCTCTCCCACTCTGGCCAAAACACCAAATTAGAATTATTTACTGATGTCTAGGAAGAGTCTCGGCTCAATGTGTCCAGCGGACACTGAGACTTCTCTAGGACAAAGTTCACACGTTGGGGCAAGACCATCAAACTGAAGTACATCAACCAACCTTTCCTGTAGCCGATCCGAAGGCCATGGGCTGTTTGACATGCAATCAATGAAGGTCAAGTGCCTGTATGTAACTCTGTGCAAGATTGAAACCCTCATACTGAGGCTCTGCAGGCAAGTATGCACCCAAAGTCAAAAGCTAAAATGTCAACAGTACGATAGGCTCTGCTTCAAGAAAAAGACCAATATTCTCCAACACTCCTCCACCCACCCCACAAACCCCCCCTTTGAATCTCAAAGCCCCCTCCCACATGTCCCCCAAAGCATACATGTCAGCATCTTCATCTCGTCTGTTGGTTTCTGCTGAGAAGGAGGTTCCCAGATTCAAATCATCCTCTTCAGTAATCCTAAAATGAAAAACAAGAAAATATCAAATGAACAGAAGTTCTTAACACGCAGGAGCTGGCACAAGCTCTTCGCATGATAGAGCCCTCAGGGGACACTGCAGCTGCCAATGCCCAAAAGCTTATACTGGCACTTATGCAGAGACAAGAAATGTCAATCTGAAACTACCAACATGCTCCTACTCAGGGGTTATGAGGACACTACATGATTTACTGTCAGAGCCATCCATGGTCTACAGCCGGTCAGTAAGCCTGAGTGTTGGTCTTGTTCTCTGGCCAAG
Source organism: Lissotriton helveticus (assembly GCF_964261635.1). NCBI lineage: Eukaryota > Metazoa > Chordata > Amphibia > Caudata > Salamandridae > Lissotriton > Lissotriton helveticus. The sequence goes on along the minus strand of NC_136065.1, from coordinate 2,135,661,452 downwards.
GTCTCATGTGTTTCACGCGAGAGACTCTCTAGAGGCTCCTAAAAGAGCCCAGGAGCAAAGCCTGCGACCCGACCACACAGTCTGAGGAGACTATCCCTATGCAGGTGCCTTGAATAAACTGACTGGCGCTGCACTAAATCTAGTGTTTGGTCGGACAATCTTTAGCATGCAGGGCTAAAAACTACCCCCACGCTCCATGCAGGACGGAAGCTCGACGGCCCGTCTCCAGTTGAAGTCAGGGCTCTGCGGTCCGCGCCACACTCACTTCTCCTTGCAGTCCTTCAGCTTCTTCATGTCGATCATTCCTCCGGTTTTAATCTTGAAGGGATCATCCTGCAAACACAAAGAAGACCGATTGCAGCAAACTACAGACCGTCATAAAAAGGATCACTTAGGATGTGCGGCTCCTGCCCTCTTTCCCTTGAGGTCCGCAGGGTGGCATTCAGTTTAATCATCTATCGAGCGACTATCACTCATATAAATGCCACACATGCATAAAAACCCACTTCAGAACCTGGTTCATATGGAAACATAAACCTAAGGATAGTTGTGCATTCATGCCTGCCTTGAAAGGGCAGATCAGATGTGGCCCAGGGCTAAAGCTTCAATACAGTGTCATTTACAAAATGTAGCCTGACAGCCATACTCAAATGGGAGGCTCAGTTGTACACGTACACACACACACACACACACACACACACACATACAAGCTGTATATGCCATAGGCCTACAGTCTGTGTACACGGACCCAGAGTGTGTGAGGCATACAGGCAGCGAGTGACAGGTTTACTTACTGGACTGTCAGTATGTATGAGCCCTCTCGTAGCCAAGGTGAACAACCTCAGAATCATCTAAAGATCAAGAGCAGTGCATGAAGAACATGTCCTAAGCACACGTGATATAAACACGTGACAAGTAGTACTTCATCACCCATGTTTCTCAGATTCATGTGGGGCGTTGTGCCCTGGTGAGATCACTCCACCTGCCACGGTCACCACTGGGGCCGGTTCCTGAACGTGCTCCCAAACCATGCTTCTGCACCCGAGAGCATTCTAGAGTGCAGGAGCACAGTTTGGGAGCACGTGTAGCACTCAGCAGTCTTGCCAGCGTACCTGCCTTCTCCTCGCTTAACCGCATGCGCGCTAGCGGTTTTCCCGCTGTGCGCTGCGTTTTTTTAAAACCCGCGTTACATGACGAGCTCAGCTCGTCATCAGCGTACGACAGGCGTACTTTATGACGAGCTGAGCTCGTCATGAGCGTCGAAGGGGTTAAGAACATTGATAGACCTCAGGGGTTCTAAAGTGCAGAAGCATGGTTTCAGAGCATGTGTAGCTGCCCTCTCCTCAATTACCATGCAAAAACCATGCTTCTGTACTCTTAAACCACTGAGGTCTACCAATGCTCTCAGGTGAAGAGAGGGCAGCTACACATGCTCCCAAACCGTGCTTCTTCACTATAGAAGCACTGAGGCCTACCAATGCTCTCAAGTGAAGAGAGGGCAGCTACACATGCTCCCAAACTGTGCTTCTTCACTATAGATCAAAAGAAATTGGCTAGGTGCACAGCGCGATAATTTGAAGTTTTCACAAATTTTGACTCTTTAACTGTTGAGTTTTTTATAGGTTGGGTGCTCCAGCAGGTAACGTATCCGGCCATATACGTTCTTAAATAGTGAAAAGAAATGTACGCACATAAATTATGAACGCATCCCTGCCTTTGGGCACTCCTTTTAGTTCTTCACAGAAGACTCAATTCAATTTAAGGTTCAATTATTCTTTATATATTTTCCTTTTCACTGTAATATTTTCATTCATATCCAGTAGAAGTTTTTTTGATTTACAATAGATTTAACATTTCATTAGCCGTTGCTCCAATGCATTTCGGGCCATCGCCCTTTTTCAAGGAGCTCTGAAAACAGAAATACACAATATGTAGCCCATCATTTATTTATTTATTTATTTATTCAAAGTTTTATATAGCGCGAACAGGATCCTTACAGATATCAGAGCGCTTCACAAAGACAGGGTAGGGGCAGTAGAGATAATGGGAACAGTATGATAGTCAATAACATGGTAATAACATGGATAATAAAAACATACATAAAACCAATCCAAATACAATCCATTAAGGAAGTAATATAGGACAGCATAAGTCATTGATCCCACTACAGAGGTGTTTAGGAGGATCAGTAAACCAACGTGTATCCGGTCTTGGTCGGTAGTAAGAGAGTAGCGTAGTAATGCCCCCAACAAGTAGCGTATAGTGCCAAGGGATAGGGTGAGCAGTGACATGAACCAATGCAGAGTCTCTGAACCAACCTCTATAACGATCAGGAGATCTTGGCCAGAAGGATTGTTTTCACCTCTTTCTTGAAGAGTGCAGTGGAGGAGATCAGCCTTGTTTCAGGCGGGAGCGCATTCCAGATCCTGGGTGCCATTCCTGAGAAGGAGCGCTTGTAAGTTTTCACTTTCCGGAATCTACGAGGTTTCAGGAGTAGATTTTTTGTACTCCTATTGGATCTCGAACCTCCTGATATAGACAGCTTTTGGGCGAGGTAGTTGGGTGCCTTGTGGTGTACGGCCGCGTGTGTCATCACTGCAATTTTTAGCTGTATTCTGGCTTCAAAAGGCAGCCATTTTAGAGACTTTAAGTCTGGGGATATGTGCGAATGCTTTCTAGATCCAGTAATGAGTCTCGCGGCAGCGTTCAGGGAGGCTCTTAAAGGTGCTGTTGTGGATAGCGGGAGACCGCTGAGGGCCGCAATTCCATAGTCTATTCGAGGGATGACTAAAGCCTGTACAGCCGTTTGGAAGTCTTTGGCCGGGAGGAAAGGTTTAATTTTCCTCAGCGTGTTAATTTGGAAATTAGCTGCTTTTGTGGCATTGCTGACGTGCTGCTGCATGTTGAGCCTTGCGTCGAGTGTGATGCCTAGGGATTTCGCCGAGTCCACGATGGTAGGTTGGACATTGAGTGCTGTTAGGTTGTTGAGCCAGGTCTGGGTGGTGGAGATTTTCGCCGGAGGTGAGATGAGTAGGAACTCAGTTTTCAGGGCATTTAGTTTGAGGTGATTAACGGCCAGCCAGGATTGGGTGTTGATAAGCGTGGAGTTCAGATGTTTGATATCTTCCGGGGATTGTAACTTTAGATAGAGTTGTGTGTCATCAGCGTACATATGAAATTGAACATTGGATGCTTGAAGCAAGGTGGCGAGCGGTTCCATAACGAGGTTGAACAGTGTGGGGGAGAGGGAGGATCCTTGTGGGACACCTAGATCTGCAGGCACAGGTGTAGATAGCACATTGTCGATCTTGAACCTCTGAGACCGGTTGTGAAGGAAGGACGAAAACCACTTGAGAACAGTTCCCGATAGCCCCATTCTAGTACTTAGCAGCTCCAGCAAATTCTCATGCTTGACCGTGTCAAATGCTGAGGAGAGGTCAAGAAGGATGAGGAGGCAGGACTCATTGCGGTCCAGAATTTGGAGGGCATCATCAGTTATGTGTGTCATTGCTGTTTCCGTGCTATGTTTCGCTCTGAAGCCTGATTGATGAGGGTTGAGGAGGTCAAATTGATCAATGTGTTTTGTTAGTTGGAGTTGGACACATTTCTCCAGCAGTTTGGCCAGGGTGGGGATATTGGTGATGGGCCGATAGTTGTTTAGGTCAGCCGGATCAGCTGTAGGTTTCTTGAGTATAGGCGTGACTTGCCCCACCTTAAGGGAGTCTGGAATGTGGCCTTGTTGCAGAGAGCTGTTGATGATCTTGGTCCAGAGAGGGAGGAGCAAGGGGATAAAGTCTTTTACAGCATTAGCAGGTAGAGGGTCTGAGAGGTGATTAGAGGGCTTCAAGGTGTAGAGCAGTTTGTGAATTGCTTCTTCCGAGTAGGTATCGAAGTGCTGCCAGGAGGCCTTGTTTTTAGGTTGAGTGTCTGCCATTCTGGTGTGGTTGGGGTATCTGCTTACATCCAAGATGAGGTCATTTCTTATGTTGTCAGTCTTTAGTTTAAAGAAAGCAGAGAAGGCTTCACAGTGTGGGGTGTCATTTGTTGTGCTGTTTGATTGAGTGGGTTGTGCCTTTGTTTGAGTCTTGATAAGCTCGAACAGCTTTCTTGGCCTGTTCTTCGCTTGGTCCAACTGGCGGCTGAAGAAATCCGACTTTGTGCGCTTTATTTTCCTAAAGTAGGCATTTCTCTTGTTCTTAAGCTTTCTGAGATGCAGTGCTGAGGGATCCGATCTCCAGGTGCGCTCTGCCATTCGCATATTACGCCTTTCGTCATTGAGACTATCATCATACCAGGGGTTAGACATTTTGGTGGAGACTCTCTTCAGTTGCAGAGGGGCGACTTCATTGACTATTGTATTCATAGAGTCAAGGTAGTGGTCAGTCAGTGATTGAACATATCAATGTATCACACTAATACAATAACGAAAACCTGCATTCAAATTCTTGTACATTTTGTGTCCCAGTGTTTATTGTGGCGAATCGCGAGTGAACTGTGCTCAGGTGATAGAACTTATGTGGTACGGTGATAAGCCCATGCTAGTTAAAAGGGTTGCACTTACGTGAAACGATATGTGGAACGCTTTGCGTTAACTGTAAATAAAATAAGAGGATGTTTGTTAATAATACCTCCGGGGGCCGAGCTTCACGCCATGTGACAAACATGATGGCACGTATCGTGTCCAAAAAAACTTGTAATCGACTTACTTGACGAATTCTCTAACAGCTTTCTCGAATTTCAAAGCTGCAAGCGCGGAAACCCGAACTCGCGTTTACCGGTCCTCACAGGGAGGGAAAGCTAGTCAAACGGGTATTGCGGTTTACTAACGCGGAAGTGTAGTAAACGTTTTGTGATTGGCTCAACGAATGTTCGTTGTGATGCTGGTAATAAAAAACGGACTACATCAAAAAGTGCACCGTATGATGGTCGTGGCCATGTTAGATGTGTGTGGTAGGGTGTACAGTTCACTGTGTTTTAAACAGGGTAAATATAAATGTCATAATCATATATGTGTTATAGTACCATATAATACAAAAACGCTATGTCATCAATAAATACAGGTCAGTTTAAAGTACGAGTTTTCGCATTCATGTGTATATTGTAATAACGGGTGGCACAAAGGGGTTTTGCAGTAGGATACCACCAATTGAATGGTTTACAGGAAGCAACTAAATTCAATTTGGTCATTCAGCCCGAATGGCTTTAAGGTCTGAAGGCGGTATATCCAGGCTATTTCCCGCTGTAATAGAGCCTTATTATTGTCCTTGCCTTCTTTTTTTGTCAATGATCTCTAATACCAGAAATTTAAGTTGAGCAATACTATGTTTTTGTTCCAAAAAATGCATTGCAATGTTCGATTTTTCATTCTTGGTGCGAATATTCGATTTGTGTTCGTTTAGCCGCACTTTAATTTTTCTTTCTGTTTTGCCAATGTAAATTTTCCCACATGGGCATTTCAACAGGTAAATTAGATTGGACGAGTCACAGGTAGCACTGACGTTTAGTTTGATGTTAGTGCCCTTCATAGGGTGGCTTATGGAGTTCCCTTTAATTACGTTGTTGCAACTGTTGCAGTTTAAACATGGGCGAGTACCTTTCGCTTGTGTTCGAGTCATAGGTTCTTTAGAGAGAATCTCTATAAATCTATTGTAAATCAAAAAACCTTCTACTGGATATGAATGAAAATATTACAGTGAAAAGGAAAATATATAAAGAATAATTGAACCTTAAATTGAATGGAGTCTTCTGTGAAGAACTAAAAGGAGTGCCCAAAGGCAGGGATGCGTTCATAATTTATGTGCGTACATTTCTTTTCACTATTTAAGAACGTATATGGCCGGATACGTTACCTGCTGGAGCACCCAACCTATAAAAAACTCAACAGTTAAAGAGTCAAAATTTGTGAAAACTTCAAATTATCGCTCTGTGCACCTAGCCAATTTCTTTTGACCTATATTTAAGTATACCGCCCCCTTTGGCTGGTAGCACGCCCAACAGCATCAATATGCAATATGATGAAATTTCGAGAACCACTCAAGCCAGAGCTAGCACTCTAGCATATGGAGATGAAGAAACGGAACGGATATATGCCCTTATCAATGAAGACCTAGCACAAGAAACAACAGGCCGCACAAAGGAAGAATGCATTAGACAACTGTTATACTTATCTAGACGCAGAATCAACCAAAAATTGCATGCCAATACCTTAATTAAATACCATAGAGCATTACGAATACCCCGTGGCCTCCGGATAGCACTCAAACCATCTTTATGCAAGAACTCCAAAACTTTCCAAGAGAAATGGAATGCGATCCTCAACAAATGAAGTCTGGACCTTATTCTATTAATTGTAGAAGAATTGTCTGATATACTAGTGGAACTCACTAAGGAAATCAAAGAGATTGAGAAAGAGTTAGAGGAGTCTATCTCATCTGATGAATTGTCCAAAATTTTGGAAGACATTAACACACAACTTGAAAAACACACAAAGGAAATTAACGAAAGGAAGATCCGTAAGTTAAGGCGTGACACCTTGGACTACAAACTAGGTGAAGCCTACACCTGGGCGGATATATATGCCCAGAGACGTCGCAATAAGCCCTACAGTCAACAAACAGATACCTCATCATCGGGGAGTGAGTTTTCTAGTCATCCACCCAGAAAAACAGGTACTGGTGCTAACGCACGAGGTAGTAACAAAGACATTAGTGAGCGATCAACTTCAGCAGAAGACAGGCCAACTACATCAGGGCCTTTTTTAGAGGAAGGCCAAAGCGAAACAAGAGACCCCGGAGGGGAAATAGAAAAGGAAAAAAGCCATCCCAACACGAGGAGTACAAAAAAGAGGATAACTTAGTGATCAATATATCTGACACCACGATAACTCCACATGAAATGAAATTATTACAAAAAGGCACATCCTTCATTCCAACCACATCCACGAGCCTATTGGAACTGGAAGTCAGCACATTTAAACTCGCACGTAAACTTCGATTACGTAATTTTTTTGAGAATGTGTTACCACCTACAATTGATACAAAATCCGACCAACTAATGGGTTTACGCCCCCCAAGTACTTACATACCACCATGTAGTCACAAAAGTATTGATATGTTTGAAACTTTAGTCAAACAGGACCTGACTAAAATAAATTATCAGAAAAAAGTCAAACAAAACATCACTCAAAATGACAAGGATACACTTAAAAAGATCGCTGGGAAAAAGGATATAAAATGCATCAAAGCGGATAAAGGCGGAGCTCTGGTAATTGTAAATACAAGCATGTATGCTCACAAAATCAATGAACACATCTCTGACCAAGACATATATATGCAACTTGAAGCAAATCCAACTACACAATTTAAAACAGTCCTAATGGAAATTCTAGCAAAAGCCCAGGAGTCTGGGGAGATTGACGAAAGGACAAAAAAAAAATTCTTATCGCTGGAACATCCGAAAAGCCCATCCATCAATATGACACCAAAAATCCATAAAAACTTAGAGGACCCTCCATTCAGGCCAATTGTGTCCACCAGAGGTTCCCTGCATGAACCGGTGGGAAAGTTCATAGATCGGTACCTCCAACCACTGGTCAAACAAATGAAAAGCTATGTAAAGGACACAACAGAGTTTCTAATTAAACTATCAGAAACCATCATTCAAGAAGGGGAAAATGTAATCCTGTGTACAGCAGATGTTAAAAGCTTATACACATCCATCCCCCATGAAGGAGGAATTGATGCAATTGAGAAGGCTATTTTGAACAGCAACATTGAAGACAGAATGCAATCCTTTCTCATGGAACTTAGGATATACACCTTGTATCATAGTTACATGAAAACAAGTGGTATTTGCAGCTATCTGGGATGTCCATGGGAAACTGTGCAGCGCCCACGTATGCCAACATATATATGCAAGAGTTCAAGACAACCAACATCTACGATAATCCCATTTGGAGAAAGAACTTAAAATTATTCGTCAGATACATCGACCATTTGTTCTTTATTTGGAACAAGCGTTAATAGAGTTGAATACCAAAAACAACAGAATTCAATTGACATGGCAGATTAGTGAGGATACCATCACATTTCTTGATGTGCACATCAATAAAACTGAAACAGGATTTGACACTGACTTATTTCGGAAAGAAACAGACCGCAACAATACGTTGCACTTTTCGAGTTTTCATCAAGGTTCATTAAAGTGGCACCTACCATACTCCCAGATGCTACGCGTCAAACGGATAGCATCAAATACAGAAGTATTCAAAAAACGGATGAAAGAAATGGGTTCTAGATTTCTTGAAAGAGGATACCCGGTTCAAATAGTCAAAGAGGCTGAAGAACGAGCAACTAAAATTTCAAGAGACAAAGCACTATCCAGAGTTACGAAAACGGAAGATACCAGGATGGTATTAGTTTCTAAATATTCAACACAAAGTGTAGCATAAAAAAAAATAATATTGAATCATTGGCGTATTTTGTCATCAGAACCAGAATTCAAGGATCTGTTCAAACTACCACCCATATTTGTATACACCAGAAACAACAACCTGAAGGAGATTCTCTCTAAAGAACCTATGACTCGAACACAAGCGAAAGGAACTTGCCCATGTTTAAACTGCAACAGTTGCAACAACGTAATTAAAGGGAACTCCATAAGCCACCCTATGAAGGGCACTAACATCAAACTAAACGTCAGTGCTACCTGTGACTCGTCCAATCTAATTAACCTGTTGAAATGCCCATGTGGGAAAATTTACATTGGAAAAACAGAAAGAAAAATTAAAGTGCGGCTAAACGAACACAAATCGAACATTCGCACTAAGAATGAAAAATCGAACATTGCAATGCATTTTTTGGAACAAAAACATAGTATTGCTCAACTTAAATTTCTGGTATTAGAGATCATTGACAAAAAAGAAGGCAAGGACAATAATAAGGCTCTATTACAGCGGGAAATAGCCTGGATATACCGCCTTCAGACCTTAAAGCCATTCAGGCTGAATGACCGAATTGAATTTAGTTGCTTCCTGTAAACCATTCAATTGGTGGTATCCTACTGCATAACCCCTTTGTGCCACCCCTTATTACAATATACACATAAATGTGAAAACTCGTACTTTAAACTGACCTGTATTTATTGATGACATAGCGTTTTTGTACTATATGGTACTATAACACATATATGATTATGACATTTATGTTTACCCTGTTTAAAACACAGTGAACTGTACACCCTACCACACACATCTAACATGGCCACGACCATCATACGGTGCACTTTTTGATGTAGTCCGTTTTTTATTACCAGCATCACTACGAACATTCGTTGAGCCAATCACAAAACGTTTACTACACTTCCGCGTTAGTAAACCGCAATACCCGTTTGACTAGCTATCACTCCCTGTGAGGACCGGTAAACGCGAGTTCGGGTTTCCGCGCTTGCAGCTTTGAAATTCGAGAAAGCTGTTAGAGAATTCGTCAAGTAAGTCGATTACAAGTTTTTTTGGGCACGATACGTGCCATCATATTTGTCACATGGCGTGAACCTCGGCCCCCGGAGGTATTATTAACTGAAACATCCTCTTATTTTATTTACAGTTAACGCAAAGCATTCCACATATCGTTTCACGTAAGTGCAACCCTTCTAACTAGCATGGGCTTTCACACGATCTCGCAGTCTATTATCACCGTACCACCATAAGTTCTATCACCTGAGCACAGTTCACTCGCGATTCGCCACAATAAACACTGGGACACAAAATGTACAAGAATTTGAATGCAGGTTTTTGTTATTGTATTAGTGTGATACATTGATATGATGGGCTACATATTGTGTATTTCTGTTTTCAGAGCTCCTTGAAAAAGGGCGATGGCCCGAAATGCATTGGAGCAACGGCTAATGAAATGTTAAATCTATTGTAAATCAAAAAAACTTCTACTGGATATGAATGAAAATATTACAGTGAAAAGGAAAATATATAAAGAATAATTGAACCTTAAATTGAATTGAGTCTTATGTGAAGAACTAAAAGGAGTGCCCAAAGGCAGGGATGCGTTCATAATTTATGTGCGTACATTTCTTTTCACTTCTTCACTATAGAACCACTGAGGTCTACCAATGCTCTCAGGTGAAGAGAGGGCAGCTACACATGCTCCCAAACCGTGCTTCTTCACTATAGAACCACTGAGGTCTACCAATGCTCTCAAGTGAAGAGAGGGCAGCTACACATGCTCCCAAACCGTGCTTCTTCACTATAGAACCACTGAGGTCTACCAATGCTCTCAAGTGAAGAGAGGGCAGCTACACATGCTCTCAAACCGTGCTTCTTCACTATAGAACCACTGAGGTCTACCAATGCTCTCAAGTGAAGAGAGGGCAGCTACACATGCTCTCAAACCGTGCTTCTTCACTATAGAAGCACTGAGGCCTACCAATGCTCTCAAGTGAAGAGAGGGCAGCTACACATGCTTCCAAACCGTGCTTCTTCCATATAGAACCACTGAGGTCTACCAATGCTCTCAAGTGAAGAGAGGGCAGCTACACATGCTCCCAAACCGTGCTTCTTCCATATAGAACCACTGAGGTCTACCAATGCTCTCAAGTGAAGAGAGGGCAGTTACCCTGAAAACGCTACACATGCTCCCAACTGTACATCCATGCCCTATAAAGCTGCTGATAGCTGGGCTCTGCGTTTGCTCCTTTTGTACTCAACTACCCTGATGGCGCTGTCCACATATACAATGCTCTTAGTGAAGTGAAAGGAGGGGGGCAGATCCATATGAGGACTGCTGGGCTCTGTATAGGCTCCCTTAGGATTCAGCTGTACTGGCAAAGCTGCTGAGATCAACTTATTTACCCTCACCCGAGCACTTGGGTGCTAAAGTGCTCCAAGTGGAGGCTTCACCTCTGGCTGGACAACCAATCTCAATGCGTGTTCCCAGTGAGTGGTCTCCCCTGCACAACTACCCACTTCTACATGTTCTCAATTGGAGGCTTTGAATCTGGCAGGACTGAACAGCTCTACATAGTCATTTACCCAGTGGATTATTCTGCCCTCAGAGACCTACCCTCCCCCACTTCTCTACCTCATACCAATCATTGACTCGTTCACTTACAAAGATGCTCCTTCAGCCTCTTGGACGGCAGACATTTATTCTAAACAATACTTTTTGTACCTCAAATCAAAAACCTTAACATAGCTGTATGGGATAGTTCTAATTATCAAGGACGTCATTGAAAAACTTCTATACCACGGAAATTAACCTCAATACTCAACAAAGCTGTCGCCATCCAAGAAACCTACATCTACGAAATCCCATCTGAGAAACTTACATCAACGACATCATCCTCTGGTGCCTTCTCCCCCACCAACAGTGCTGCAGCACTAGGAAACAAAAGTAGGACACCATTAGGGAAAAGGCAAAGGAGAAACACACTTGCTTGTTTGTTTCATAGGTACTTTAGGAAAGGAGCTGCCATATGCAGTTCACAAATGCATAAAAAAGGCGTCTACAGTTTATTAATCAGTGGATCAAATTTAAAGAGAGAAACATTTAAGAAACTATTTGGTGTCAGTGTAACAGCGATTTGCTTCCCTAGGTTACATTTGTTGGAAAAACTGCTATTTGTATGAGGGCAATTGAAGTAAAAATGTGAGCACTCGTCATAACAAAAATCTAAGTGAAAGGCAATTGTTGCATATGGAGGAAAAAGAAGGAAAGAATCCAAGACACACAAAACCCAGGGTTCAACAGAAAATGAAAAGTGGGTCAAACATCACGGGAACAGAATGAACCCCAAATCAGACAACAAGCATCAGTCCAAGGGGTTACTGAACAAAAGGCAGCGTCTTCAGACCAAGGGGGTTAGTGAACAAGAGTACGCATCATCAGACCAAGTGGTTACTGAACAAGAGGACGCATCATCAGACCAAGGGGATACAGAACAAGAGGACGTGTCTTATGGCCAAGGGATTACTGAACGAGAGGACGCGTCATTAGACCAAGGAGTTACTGAACAAGAGGATGCATTATCAGACCAAGGGGTTACTGAACGAGAGGACGCGTCATCAGACCAAGGGGGTACTGAATGAGGGGCGCGTCATCAGACCAAGGGGGGACTGAACGAGGGGACGCGTCATCAGACCAAGGGGGTACTAAATGAGGGGACGCATCATCAGACCAAGGGGGTACTGAACAAAACGCCACGTCATCAGACCAAGGGGGTACTGAACAAAACGCCGCGTCATCAGACCAAGGGGGTACTGAACAAAAGGCCGCGTCATCAGACCAAGGGATTTAGTCAACAAGAGGACACATCATCATTCCAAGGGGTTTCTGAACAAGGAGGCACCTTCAGACCAAGGGGATACTGAACAACAGGACCTGTCTTCAGGCCAAGGGATTTTTGACACACCCAGAAAGCCAACGGCAGACTCCAAATGCCGCACTAACCTCTATCCGTTCCCCAATGATTACTCTCAATGTCAGTAGGTATACGGTGTGCACAGACAGCTCCTGCACCCTCCATTGAAGGGTGCAACCCTTGGCCGGGAAACAAAACTGCGAAAATAGTGGAGCGGTGCACTCCCAAGATACTATAAGTATTACTTTTTGCTGCAAACACTGCTGCGACTTTCTGAGCTTTCCACTGCGGGCCCTCATCATGGCACTTATGTAGCATCCCGGTGAACTCACTGTGTGACGCCACCCTGACTTCCTGGAACATACCAACTGATATTATTTCACTGTACACACTTCATGCCCTGACGAAGTTCTTTTCAAGAACGAAACGCGTTGGCTGATGTACATGTTTATGCAATTGGATTGACTTAAATAAAGACTTTTTCTACGAAGGAACTGATCAAGCTTCATTATTAAGTCTTATAGTATCTTAGGAGTGCACCGCTCCACTATTTTCGCAGGCCAAGGGATTACTGAATGAGAGGATGCGTCATCAGACCAAGGGGGTACTGAACAAGGGGACGCGTCATCAGACCAAGGGGGTACTGAATGAGGGGACACGTCATTAGGCCAAGGGGGTACTGAACGAGGGGACGCGTCATCAGACCAAGGGGGTACTGAACGAGGGGACGCGTCATCAGACCAAGGGGGTACTGAACGAGGGGACGCGTCATCAGACCAAGGGGGTACTGAACGAGGGGACGCGTCATCAGACCAAAGGGGTTAGTGAACAAGAGGACCCGTCATCAGAACAAGTGGTTACTGAACAAGAGGACGCATCATCAGTCCAAAGGGTTTCTGAACAAGGATGCATCTTCAGGCCAAGGGATTACTGAACGAGAGGGCGAGTCAGTAGGCCAAGGGGTTACTGACGAGGGGACGTGCCATCAGACCAAGGCGTTACTGAACTAGAGGAAACATCATCAGACCAAGGGGTTACTGAACGAGAAGACACGTCATCTGACCTAGGGGTTACTGAACAAGAGGACGCGCCATCAGACCAAAGGGTTACTGAACAGAGGACGCAACAGACCAAGGGGTTACTGAACAAGAGAATGCGTCATCAGACCAAGGGGTTACTGAACAAGAGGATGCGTCATCAGACCAAGGGGTTACTGAACAAGAGGATGCGTCATCAGACCAAGGGGTTACTGAACAAGAGGATGCGTCATCAGACCAAGGGGTTACTGAACAAGAGAATGCATCATTAGGCCAAGGGGTTACTGAATGAGGGGATGCGCCATCAGACCAAGGGGTTACTGAACTAGAGGAAACATCATCAGACCAAGGGGTTACTGAAAGAGAAGACACGTCATATGACCTAGGGGTTACTGAAGAAGAGGACGGGTCATCAGACCAAGGGGTTACTGAACAAGAGGACATCATCAGACCAAAGGGTTACTGAACAATAAGATGCATCATTAGACCAAGGGATTCCTGAACAAGAGGACGCATCATCATACCAAGGGGTTACTGAACAAGAGTGTAGTATGGCCGTTAGGGTCATTGTCGACATTGCTAAGTTAGCATGAGCTCTGCTGCAATGATGCTGCTTTTGCACACATTACTACATGACTTTATTATGCACAACTCGTTTGTGCCTTTCACATGAGAACTGTCTGCTTTCTGCGTTCCCTGCATGTTCTTGGAGTTTAGTCTGAACACGGAGTACAAGGTAGATAAGCGATGCCCCTTGTTATTCTGTTCTGGTCAGTCCCTAGCACTTAGAGAAAACAGGCTACACAGCTGCAGATGCTGGAAACTCGTGCTTTGATATTATGGGGTTGCATGTTTGTTTAATACACACTTGGAGAGGGATCTTTCCAGGGAGAAGAGCTACGCGGTTCCTATGATGTAAAACTATGATTTAGGTGTTAAACCTGAGACGGGTCGGGGACAATCGGTATTTGCCCGGCGGTATTGCCTCTGTGACCCTCTAGTTATTTAATCAATGAAGAGGCAGGCGCTGGAGACTGGAAAGCAGGAAACAAGGTTTTTTTATTCTCTCCGGAGGAGAACACAACAAAACGGGCAGAAGGTATCGTTCTGAGGTGCTCTAGCTACATTTCTGAGGCCTGGCCTCTTATACACTGTTTTATGACTTTATTGCAGATTACATATTCATGTTAAAGCTTTGATGTATGGAAAAGACATTCCCGGAACTCCCCTTTGGGCCCGTTCCCACACACATTTACAGTTGAAGTCCCCACCCTAGTCACAACAGGTGATGAGTATCGCGCAGCTGGATATTCCGTCGATTCACGGAATGTGGGGGGTTTGATCGGATCTCATGGAGTGGGGGCTTTGATCAACCCGGGGATCCTTTGGTGGGGGAAGCTTTCTATTGTACGGGGAGGGGCAAGGAATGGTATCGGCAGAGCTGGGTGTCGGCCTGGGAACGGGGAAGACAAACGGGCACACGGGGGAAAAAAAGGGGGTTTGCATCTAAGGGCCGGGGATCGTGAAAGGGAAGAAGGGAGGTGTCGCGCTGGGAACAGGATGAGGGCCTGGGGCAGAGCAGCGCCGAAGAGGGGTTTATGGTTCAAGGCAGGTGCAAGCAGGGGGTTGGTCAGCGTGCAGGCTTAGTGAGGGCGAAGGGCTATATCAGGGGCCAGCGGCATGCAAAAGGGTTCGCTCTGATCAGGGCATCTTAAAATGGCGGGTGCGCACGACAAAAGTGTGGCATCAGGGGAAGAGGCAAGATGGCGCAGATAATGTTCACCAAACCGTACTAATTTTCAACAGTCCTCCCTTTAACATATTCAAGACATCTTGCTGGTTCATTTTCTACTCGGTTCTATTGTGGTGGGCATGAGAAAGAAAACGGTAGGAACCCTAGATGAAAAGAGTTGTAAACAATACATTTTAACATTTCTAGTTTTAGGAGGTGGACCTATTTGATAAACTTTGATCAATTTGTTTTAGCAGGAAAGTCATAGAAATGTAATACAAAAAACGATTCTGTAGCGAGAGCAGCAAGTACATTTCATAACGTGAACTGGTAGGTTATTACATATATCAGATTCGGATTGGAGCATGATCAATACAATGGCGGCTGGGAGAGAAATGAGGCATAGCAGAAACGGTGATTGAGGATGTCAAATGTTCGAAGTTAACGAGTTCTCATTATTCTTTGTTGTCTTTCGTTGGCGCTGTGGAGCACCGGCGGTGGAGCTACAAGTCCAGCTCTATTCTAAGTTCTGCGTTGCAGGGCACGACCCTTTCCTCGCGTTTCTGGTCGGAAAGGTCCTTTTCGCCCTGTGTCCTTTGAGGTGATTGTCAGAAAGTTCAGATGGAAGAAGAGCGTACAAAACAGTCCATAGGGTAGGTCGGAGAAAAAGGGGGATGGAGCAAGGCCAAATTAGGAACAAACTAGGGGGGAACGAGAGACTTCAGATGGGCGGGCTCATGACCGAGTCTGGAGAGCGGGGACCTTTCGGCACACATTCGAACATAGAGCGGGGGCATCAGTTTAGCCCTTTCTTCTCACTTTGCTGGAGGTAGTGCCTCGTCCTGTAGCTCTGTTCTGTCGCGGTCTCGCCTTGGCCCATGTCGTAGGTGTTCCATAGTCTGCAGTCAGGCCTCGTGCTCCCACATCCGGTCCTTCTCTCTCCTGACAGCCGTACCCTTAAACGAGTTTGAAAAGACAGTCTTTAGAGAATTTGCAGAGGAAGGAAGTCACAAAAGTCTATTTCTCTCCCAGCTTCAGATAGAAATGAAAACGTCCGTTATTTTAGGGTTCACAACTAACATATAAATGACCGATGACGGGCCTGTTGGAGGTATTATGGCTTTCCTTCATAATTATTTATTACAGTTTCGACAGTTTATCTGATGGAGACCCACCTTCGTAAGACGGGCTTGACAAAGTTATGCCGTTCTCTAGGGCTTTATATTTACCAAGGGTACTGTGTGCTATCGACATGGTACTAAACAGATATTTTGCTGAGGGACGAACATAGGCTAAACAGTTCTTTTTATCAATGCGTCCTGGTTCATTTCAACGACTTCTTCACTTTGGTCTAGTCTTTTAACCTTGTAAAACATCATTCTGGCTCCTACGTAGCTTCCTACGGCCTGAGTACTTAATCAGAAAAGACAGGGGTTTTATGGGAGACAACTAGGGACATAGAAACTTGTGGTAAGGGCGTAAATCGACCCATTCCTCACAACCGGGAATGAGGGGTAGTTTCATAACTCCAGTTTGGAGCGGCTGATACAGGGGATGTAACAGGGGTGATCATTTTTCCTGCTTGGGTATTGCGACAATTCGGGGCGGGGAGGGTCGCGTATTCTGAGGTCCTTGTTTTATACCATAGGAGCCGTTGACATGTAGTTCCCTTATTACGGGCCAGATTAGGGAACCTCTGTCGTCTTACCTGTCCTTTCCCTTCCGGCCCAACCTCGGTTCATTGACTTCTAGCGGAAAAGGAGAGGTAATGACACGGTCTCAGGGTGATTGTATTAAAGACAAGTTTTTGTGCAAATACTGACGGTATTTGAAGCCAATTAGGTGGTGCGCTAGGGGTGGCAGTCTGCCAATTTCGGGGCTAATCGCTCGGAAGAGTGGGAGTGCAAAAATAGAAGGAGAGAGAGAGAGAGAGAGAGAGAGAGAGAGAGAGAGAGAGAGAGAGAGAGAGAGAGAGAGAGAGTGCAACGGCAGGCTAAATAGTACACGTGCAACAGAGAGGGTGGCAGTGTATTCAAGAAAGGCTATTTAGTGCATTACACAGTAAAGGACATTCACGGGTCTGCGTTAGGATCTTGTAATCATGCAGTTTGAGTATTAGACAGGGTAGAGGGGACGTGCCTTGAGAAAAGGAAAGAAGAGAGGAGGTACCATTTTGTCGCATTTTCTCGCATTCTCGGTCCTTCGACCAGTTGGGTCAGCGCCTCGGTCACACATACACATTCTCTCATAGTTTCGCATCATACGTGACATGGGTTCATTCGTCCGGTCTGGTTTAAGGGTGATCACTTTTTATCAGGTCGTGCTAATTTTTTCGGGCTTGTTCGATACGCGAGTAGTTTGCAGGCGTGCTTAGGCACCACCTTGCGGCGCTAGTCTGCTTCGTGTATTAGACATGGCAAGGCTTCAGATCTTCGCCACACCTCGGCTGTAATTTCTGATGTAACCTGCAGAGGGAGGAAAAAGGGGGGGGAGGGGAGGGAACAGCATTCGCGCATATTTAAATACATGTATTCAAGAGTCCTTTACTCACCTCTTACTCGTCTTCCCTCCTCGGGGCAGAGTCCCCGGGGATATGGTTTCTGGAGTCGGGGGGCAGTGTGTCCATATAGGTCGTGTGCGGGGAACGTGAAAAGGAAACCAGAGGTGCCTAGTGCGAGGTATCTAGTCGAAGGACGTATCTCACTATCGGGATCCTTAAACCTCCTTCAACGCTGTGGCGTTCTAAGGTTCTTCGGTTCTTGGGTCAGTTCCGTTCCCTGATACCTTGGAACGTTGTACTTTATAACGTTTACATCATTTCATTTCACCCTCCTTTTACATTCCCTCATTTACACCGTTCGTTTTACCCATCCTTGGAAGTCAAGGTCTTCCTCCACGCGAGAGTTCATGAGTCAGTCGCGTACTTTGAAGGCAGAGTGTCGTGCTGTCGATCCGATCCGTCCTCCAGGGCTGGGCAACCATCTTCTTTCAACCTTAAAGAGAGAGCAGAGTAGGGTGCACAGAAGAGAACTTTCCCACCGATCCCACATTTTTTTTTAAAAATAAAGCATGCAATACCCGTCCATAGTTTCGAAAACCTTTATTTCTCGGAATCATTTCAGTACGTGGCTGATGAGGGTGCAGTCGTATTTGGTCGGACATGGCAATGGTTAAAGCGCGTACAGTGGGAGTGTCGTCTTGCGGAAATAAATACATTGGAAAGTTTTATTCATTCATTTGCAGGAAACTAAAACGTCTATTAATTGGCTGGGGGTTCGGGGGCATTTATTTCATAATTTAGAAGCATAATCATAATAGTTGCAATCAGATTTCCTATATGCATACTGTATGTGTGCGTCGTAGGTGAGGTTATACACCAGCTATAAAAATATAATACATTGTACATTTGTAATCAACATTTTTAACGGGATCCTTTCATACTGTTCGTCGAGTGAGCTCTCCTTGTCTTTTCTAGCCAAGTGTACAAAGGATCATATAAAGTCTCAGAACATCAAGTTTATATTAGTGCGAAGGAACACCACGAGGTGTTCGCAAGTCCCTCTTGATACCGGCGCCATTTTGGGCGGGGCCGGCTCAGTCCGGAAGTAGCATCAGGGGGAAATGTTTCCCATTACTGGCAGTTTGGACCAGAGTCCTTTTCGGCAGTTCTAGAATTCATGCTAACAGAAGGAGTGGCAATGTCATGGTTATTTCGTTGGCGGTCAAGGCAGCCGTCCCTTACCGGAAACCTGCAGAGGCCGAAGGTTCCGCCGGGGACTTTTGTAGAATCTTCAAGGCTGTGGAGATGCTGTCGGAGATGGGGGGCTCGTGCTCCGGTGGGCGAGCGACCGAGTTACATTGCTGTTCAAAGTTACTCTAGCGGCCGAGACCCGCCTTCCAGCAGGCCCAGACGCCATTTTGAGGTCCTGCAGCAGTCACCCTTCGCCAAGTCTATAAGAGTGGAAGAGGCCCTTCGGAGTGAAAGAAAAAGGGCTCTGTTTTGTGAAAGCGGGACGTTCGGCTGGGGTGCAGCTGTGATGCCCCCACCTGGGGGCGAGGGAGACTCGTTCGCGCCGTCTCCTTCTCCCGGTGCACTCCATGCTGCTCTTTTTCATCGCCCCGCATGAAGGTCTCTCCACATCCGGTGTTCCCCAAGTCTTGTGCTCAGCGCTGTGGGAGTATGGCCACCTGCGGTGCACATTCGGTGCTGCGCAAGTATCGGTGCGGCCATTGCATATTCGGTGCTCCGAAAATATGGGCACCATTGTACATTCGGTGCTGCGCAAGTATTGGCGTCGCCGCTTGGCTGGAGGAGTTTGGCGTTGGGCCGGGGCTGGGAAGCCTCCTATCGGTGGAGGTGGGAGAGGCTCGTCCGCGTCGCCTCTCCCTCCCGGCCCGACCTGGACGCATTCCTGCAGGGGTATGGACAGGGCATCCGCCGCCCAGAGCAGCTGCGGCTGTTGCGGAGGAGAAAAGGAAGAGGTGCCTCGCTCTTCTCTGGACATGTGGCGGGACTACTTAAGTCTATCCAGGCCCGTTGCGGCTGAGCCGAGGAGGCATGTGGCGGGATTGCCTGCAACTACCTAGGGCCGTTGCGGCTGGACTCCGCTGGCCCCTGCCTCTCCTCCGGCTTCCCCATATGTTAAGATTTCCTGACCAAGAGTTGGCAGCGGGGCCCGCCTTATATGGGTTGCCGCTGGTTGGGCGTAGCCGTAACCCTGCCCTACTTTGGAAGGTTCCAGAATGGGGGGGGGGCGAATGTTCTGTTTGACTTTCATTTTCTACAGTTTACCGTTATTATTTCTTGTTTGCTGTGTAATATTAAAAGTTCAAGTTCATCAATGGTCTACGGATTTTGTTGTACCATTTCTTTCTTTCCAGGTTGCTTTTATGCTAAGTTTCTGCTTAACAGAGGTTGAGTAATACGGAAACACGTGTAGAGGGATGACGCAGATTCGTCAATTACATACACACAAACTCAGACGGGGGGGGGGGTGGACAGTACAAGTACGACATACAAAGACCCAAGACGAATATCAAACAGTTATTGGTCATAATTATCTCTTTCCGTTTGTGAATCTTAAAGCGTGGCTGGGTTCCCGTCTTGTCGTTGCCCGACCTAGGAGAACTTGAGCATGCCGCTGAAATTGTCCTGGCGAAATCTGTGCCATCGGGCATAATCAAACGTGGTGGTTCTATCTGGTCTGTCTATGTAAGTCGGGTTCTTCTTTGTCTCGCGCTTTTTCTCATACTGCCGATCTGTCGTTCCTGTCGGCCCTTTGCCTTCACTCACGCTCAGTAGAGTCGGGCATTGGGCTTTCCAGTGTCCGACATATCTACAAAAAGCGCATTGGTCTGGCCCTAAGTCTGGTCGTCTTTTGCGTAGTGTCGGGGGATAACTTGTGGGTAGCGGTGTCCTGGGGTTGTCCTGTCGGTATATTTCTCTACTTGGTTTGTCCTCGTCTTTTCTCTGTCGTTGCATAGCCTCTCTGCGCCACATACCGAGACTGTCGAGCATAATAGGCGTTGTCTTATTATTTCGAAGGGCTATTTCTAACGTTTCTATTTTATCAAGGTCAAAGGATCCTGCCAGTGGCCACTGTTTGTCTTGACTTTCTTTGGTATACCTGTGCCACAATTTATTATAGGCTATGGTAACTAATCCATAGTTTATGAACATGTCCTTATTAGGGGTGCCTTCTAGTGGAGCTATATGGTCCACCTCTAATACACGGTCCGGGCTGAACCAATTATCAATCAATGGGGAGAAGACAGACATGACGGCTCGTAACGAGGGACTAATAAGTCAGCAGTGCCTATCTTATCACTAGGTGCAAAGACTAGACAGAATATTCCTATTCTACGTTGTTTGCAGGCAGTGAATACCTCATGAACAAAAAATAAAAAAGAGTAACCAAGAGCGCGGAACAATCAAGCAATTAATAAATAAATAAATAGGATAGAAAAAGGACAATGGGGAGAGTAAGTAGGGCGCAAAAGTCTGCGTCCTCTACCCTTTCACTAACCGCAAAGAGGAAGCTGTTGTTTCCGGTTTGCAGACAGAGAATCTCCAGAAGACAATCTGTGAACAGTAGTTCGGGGTTAAAGAACCCAGTTAATCAGTGAGGGAGAGGGGAGTCTCCCAAAAACCGTTAAGAAATAATAGAGTCAGTGGGGGAGAAAGATAGGCGCGACGGTTACGTTACCTATCCTTCACCGTTTGCAAAAGAGAAGGAGCCTACTGTTTCTCCGTGTGCAGACAGTGAATCTCCAAATAGGTCAAACAAAGAGTAATACTAGTATTTTATAAATAATCAAGCAATCAAACAATCAAGCAATCATTTCGCAACTTGTCGTGATTACACAACCTTACCCGGACCATGTGGACAGTTTCTTGTCTTCCGAATCCAGCGCCCGTTCGTCCTCTTTTTCTCGTATTTCTCACGGCACTCCTAATGGTTCCCAGTCAGGACCGTAGATCACTCGAGAGAGGTCTGTTCGGAACTAGTGAAGTTCGGATGATCGGCTGCCAGACGAGGGTCTATTGGGCAAGAGCTCTCCCGATCGTTGCAGTCGTTCACTCTGTCGTCGGGACCTCTCCCACTGGATCCACGAGTCGCTGATGGGCCCCACGCTTGGGACGCCAATTGTTAAACCTGAGACGGGTCGGGGACAATCGGTATTTGCCCGGCGGTATTGCCTCTGTGACCCTCTAGTTATTTAATCAATGAAGAGGCAGGCGCTGGAGACTGGAAAGCAGGAAACAAGGTTTTTTTATTCTCTCCGGAGGAGAACACAACAAAACGGGCAGAAGGTATCGTTCTGAGGTGCTCTAGCTACATTTCTGAGGCCTGGCCTCTTATACACTGTTTTATGACTTTATTGCAGATTACATATTCATGTTAAAGCTTTGATGTATGGAAAAGACATTCCCGGAACTCCCCTTTGGGCCCGTTCCCACACACATTTACAGTTGAAGTCCCCACCCTAGTCACAACAGGTGATGAGTATCGCGCAGCTGGATATTCCGTCGATTCACGGAATGTGGGGGGTTTGATCGGATCTCATGGAGTGGGGGCTTTGATCAACCCGGGGATCCTTTGGTGGGGGAAGCTTTCTATTGTACGGGGAGGGGCAAGGAATGGTATCGGCAGAGCTGGGTGTCGGCCTGGGAACGGGGAAGACAAACGGGCACACGGGGGAAAAAAAGGGGGTTTGCATCTAAGGGCCGGGGATCGTGAAAGGGAAGAAGGGAGGTGTCGCGCTGGGAACAGGATGAGGGCCTGGGGCAGAGCAGCGCCGAAGAGGGGTTTATGGTTCAAGGCAGGTGCAAGCAGGGGGTTGGTCAGCGTGCAGGCTTAGTGAGGGCGAAGGGCTATATCAGGGGCCAGCGGCATGCAAAAGGGTTCGCTCTGATCAGGGCATCTTAAAATGGCGGGTGCGCACGACAAAAGTGTGGCATCAGGGGAAGAGGCAAGATGGCGCAGATAATGTTCACCAAACCGTACTAATTTTCAACATAGGCACTAAGGTATAGTGTCTGCTGACAAAGCCGAGAGATCTTCCTTTATATAATAAAACTTCTTATGGTAAAGGGGAGGTGGTTAGCCTTATAGTCCTTTATCCACTGTCTGTATACAATAATTTCCCCTTTTATAGTCTATGGACTTGCTACAATGCGAACTGTTTTTGGTTTATGCGTTTTGCTGCTGGTAGTGGCTCGTATATTGCATTATAGAGCACTATAGTTAAAAATAAAAATTTTGAACTATAACAGTGACTCTGTCTATTCTTACTGTGGACAAGTACGAGTGAGTGAGCAAAAGGGTACATCTTGCTACCGCGATTCCCGAGAGAGCCGGGAGTGTTGTGTTCTGGGTTGTCGAATAATTTGTAGCCTCGTGATTATGTAGGAGAATGAATGAGACACTATAGCTAGTCTGTTCTGGGATTTTGGGTACTAAGGCGGTAGGAAGGCTTAGCCCCTACACAACGAGGTCCTGTTTTCCTGCGCATAGTTCTGTACATGTGCAGAATCCCTGCAATATGGCGCTGCTAACGTTTGGTCTGGTACTTATCTGCGAGATTCCCGAGCAGTGCTTGTGCTTGTGAACAAACCACTCACTTCAGTTTCCGGAGACAGTTGTGACGGTGTAGCCTCCTATATTGAATACTTTTATAGGTTTTTCAAGCTTGAATTTTAAAAGGTCTTTCTTTTTACCTGTTATTACGCTGCCATACATAGGTTGTTATTCTCTTCTATTGATTATGGCGGTTGTCATACCTCCTCCTAAAAGCGCTCCAGTCACAGCAGGTGGGACCATCTGGCGTTACTGCACAACCACCGGGACCCGGTGGTGTGATGATCAGTCCAGTCATGGTTAATTCAGTGATGGGCAAGCTTCCACTAAATAAGGACGAGCTGCCTTATTGGCTAGCTGAAATATTTGGCCAACTCGAAGCTGTCTTTCCAAATACCACACCTGTGGAAAAACATAGGATGCTGACGATGAGTTTACCTAAAGGCCTTGTTCCAGAGTTAGCTAATTGTAACACTTGGGGTAGAGTGTTTGCAACGGTATATTCGATGTGTTTTGGTACCCCCTCAATGACCGTTCTCCCTTCTGTGATTAAACGTGTTCAAGATGAACATGGGGCCGAAGAGGCCCTGGAGTTGGGAATGAGACTGGTGGGAGTGTTCGATATTTTGTGCGATATGATGCATGCTAATGTTAAGGGTGATGCAGTAAGCTTGCAGGTGGCGCAACGCTTGGAAGCTGTTGCAGACACAAATAAACAGCACAAATTGCCAAAGATTATTGCTAAAGCTTACAAAACCTTATATAGTCTGGGAATTAAGCCTTTTACTCAACCACAAACTCAGAATCAATCTCAGCCAAAAGCCCAAACTGAAAAGGGTGCTGTGCCCCTTCTTTCCTAAAAAGAACTGGAAACACAAAAAACAGGGGCAGCAACAACAGAAGCAGGGTTTGCGTGCTGGTTAACTGACACTCGAAACGTCTGAGTGTACTTATGATTTGCGCGACTGCGCAAAACTTAAGACTCCTGGACGATTTCTGGTCCCTGATCAGCGCTCTCCTCGTTCTTTACAAGAATCAACGGACTCTCGAGTCGGTGGAGGGGAGCGCCAGGATCGTAGCAAAGGTGCGACGACCCAACAGGGACGAGATCAACCTCGTCAGTTTGACATAAAGGCCAAACAAGAGAGACTGCCTCGTTTTGGACCCCCATATCAAAAGAAAAAAGTTGCTGCTTTAACAGTGAAATATGCCTCAGACGGTGAGGACGCTACTGCTAGCCACGCAGCGGAGGTTACCATAGTGCTGGAGGTACTGCCTCCCTGTCTGGAGGCGAGAGCAACTGATACGCTTATTACAGTGGAAACAGCAGATACTCGAGTTGCTCCCCCGGAAAGACTATATGAAATAGTACTCCAAATTGAGGGCGATATACAGCGTACAATTATGGCGGTTTTCTGGGAAAATCTCACTTCTTATGACATTCTGTTAGCGGAAGCGGATTGGTCTCCACCATTTGTTTTAGCCGCTTCTAGAGGGGAGGAGGTGATACTCCCGAGTTTTTCACCGTACGTCCCTGAGGAACATGCAAAGGCTTAAGCAGCAGAGTGGGTTTGTCCCTTGCCCCGGCAGTGTACCATAATCAAGTGGGCTGTGATAAGAATTCGCTGGCACACAACATACAATTACGGTCTATGCCGCAGCCACAACCGCAATATCCAATCAGACGGGAGGCTAAAGCTCCTGTTTGTGATATTCTGACTCAATTAGAGTATCAAGGTGTAATTGAATACTGTGAATCACAGATGAATAATCAGCTTTTTCCGGTACAGGACGGTTCATATCGCATTGTGTTAGATTATCAAAATTTGAATAGTCATTGTCGTACATTTGCGGTACAGAACACTCACAGCTCTGCGCTTGTTAACAGCACTGATCGTAAAAAATACAAAACTAGACTGGATATTTCCAATGGTTTCTACAGTTTGGCTCCCGAGAGCCGCTACTTGACAGCATTTACTGCTGTTGGCAATCAGAAAAAGTTTACACGTTTGCCTATGGGGTATACAAATAGCCCCGGGGCTTTCGCTGCACGTGTTGTGTCTTTGTTGCACAGCATTAACCCAGATGCGTTCTCGTAAGTTGATGATATTTACCCGACAGACGATGACCGGATGACGTATCTAGGCCGAGCCGACCGAATTATACTATTGCTTGCCGACTATGGATGCAAATGTAATTTTGCAAACTCACACATCGATGATCTTGCGGTGCTCTTCTTGGGCTACGAGGTCAATCGTGAAGGTAGGAGTTTGGCCCTCCACTTTCTGGCGAAATGTGCACAATTGCACCCTCCTTCTTCACTGAAGAAACTTCAGTCTTTGCTGGGATTTTTAAATTTCAGGAGGACATACGCTCCTGATTATGCCCAGCGTATCAAACCGCTTTATGCGTTGATACAACCTACATTTACTTCTGCCAGCTGGTTACTGGAACAAACCTCTACTCTACGATCTTTGCAGTCTGACCTGCTGGGAGACTAACTTCTTGTTGACACGTGACCTAGACCCACTCAGAGACTCACAGACCCACTTTGAGACTCGCACACCCACTCACTCATGCACCCACACACAGGCACTCCTACATCCACTTACACAGCCAAGTACACACCCATACAGCCATGTACACACCCATAGTCACTCACACACCCATACAGCCACCAACAAATCCACTCACACACCCACTCAGCAGTGCCGGCTCCTCCGCTAAGGTGGAGCAGTGTCGCCAACACTGCTTTTGGAGCAGTATAAAATAAAAAAATAAAATGATAATAAAAAAAAAAAAACAAACAAAGTCCACATTTGTAAAGCGCACAATCACCCGTAAGGGTCTCTAGGCGCTGGGGGCCGTCGGGAAGATTAAGCAAGCTATTGCCCAGAGTCACATGGTGCTGGGCTAACCTGCCGCCGGAGCCGGGGATCGAACCGTGGTCCCCAGATTCCAGCGTCAGTCGCCCTGGCCGCGGCGCCACACCTCTTCCTCATAGAAGTTATTTCTGATATAATCTTATTTCTAGTGTCAGCAAAGTTGGGCGGAGTGGGGCTGGACTCCCATGACGTCCGGGAGGAGGAGTCGTTGCTGCACTCCAAATCTCTCGGGCCGACCAAACAGACCTGCGTACTTTGCATATTACCCATCCGGCTGCAGTACATAGCCTGGTGGGGAACATGCCCAGCCTCCCATTCCTTGCCTGAGCGACGAGCCACGACGCTCAGACCAATCACAATGCTGCATTGCAGTGTTGTGATTGACTTAGGGGAGGGAGCCTGTGGGCTCCCTGGTTCCGGCTGGAGAGACGACGAGGGACAACTGAGGAGAGAAATGCGGTGAGGATGTAAGTGGTTCTTTTTTGTTTGTATTTTGTACCCTCGTCTTCCCACTCTCGTTCCCTGCAGGCCACTACTGCCACTCTGAGACCCACATATCCACTCACATACACACTCACCTACCTTTATAGCCACTCACACACCCCCTCTTAAAGATTACGGGTTACTGTTAGGAAAGAAAAAAATGTAAAATGTAGAAATTCACTGAAAAAAAACAAAGGTTACAGGGACGTTACATTTAGCCTCAGATTTTACTGGTAATTTAATTTGGTGCCTTCAATGAGAGGTTGCACTGAGTAGAAAGGGACCATTTCATGATGGATTGCCCTCTATCAAAATATATTCTAATTTGACCGTTGGGCTCATACGACTAGCCACTGTGGGCCTGCCCAGAAGCGTTCTTGCATCAAAATATCTGCAAGATGGCTATGGTAGCGTCCATCTACACTTTTTCCGGGAATTACTGCCTTGACTCTCAGGTCTGTGAACAGGAGCATTTTGCACTTGCGTTTTTTCAGGGGGTCCTGTTGTAAAATATACTCCTTAACCCCTCTGCCTTTTGGCAAGAACTACTTGTGTATCCATTCACAAGTGAGGCATCTGCTGTTAGAAAAATCCATCAGAAGAACAAGTTACTTTCCTTCAGTAAAGCTCTGTACGGTGGACAGTGTCTATTGGCAGATTCTTTACTGCCCACCATCCTCCCTGCTCTGTGGAGTGGACATTTAGGGTGCTAAGAAAGGCCCTCAGTTAGATTTAGCACACTATATATCCTAATGTGCAAGTTGCTCAGCATCTAACGGCGTCAAAGATATAGGGACAAACTGACATCAGCATGCATGGGTAGCTCCTATATGCGGCTCTGTGTCCATGTTAAGAGGTGGTGCCGAGTCAACGTGGAGTCCAATGCAGTCACCTGGTGGTTGCACAAGCGCTAGTGTAAGTTTCTGGATCTAGTCTGGCGCTCTAGAGGTTTCACAAGGTGAATAATCGGCAGTTAGATGGGGTACCCACCAGAAAGAGGGTTACTGAAGGAAAGTAACTTGCACTTTTCAATAATGCATTTTTGAAGGCTACTCTTTCAATTTGAGGAAGAAACTGTATTATGACAGGGACTGAGTTATCAGTTTTTTTTTACTTTACTCGCACTACGATTCATTCAGGAGTTTCACAAACCAGCCCATTTGGGATTTAAAAATTAATCTAAACATTAAGATTATCATACCATAAAACAAGCAATTTTAGTCAGCAACTTTGAGTCTGTTATGACATCTTATACTTTACAACTATTCACAGACTATGCATCCTTCGGTTTGCTTCATACCACCTGGAGTTGTAGGCGTGGCACACCCCCTGACAGTCAACCGGGATTAAAATACATTGAGTCAGCAATATGGCAGGAACACGCATTTCACAATAAAGTGATGTGGGTGGGAGGGGCTGTACGGCGATGCGCAACAATAATAGAGATGATGGCTGAAGTGGTGCACTAATATAATGATCTAGACCTGAGAGGAAGGGTAAATGTACGGATTTAGTCCTCCTCCCCCCCCCCCCCCTGCATCAAGCCACAGCACCTGCAGTTCTAGAAAACATCAACCACTATTTAGGATGTGTACTGGGTCCTGGCCTCCACCCCAACTCTCACAAGTGGAAAGCGTTATCCAGGAAAGAACCCTTGGATCTGTGAAACCTACCAGGGCCTGCGGGTAAGTTGTCATTCTTTTATGAGCAAGAAGGGACAACAAATGAACTGGAGTCAACTTTCATTTACAGAAAAAGGCTGCTTACAGAAACAAGCAACATTCCCATCACTGCAGCCAGTCCCTCTTTAACAAATGCTAATTAACGACCAAGCCAGTGCACACAATCTAAAATAATATTAACTCCCTGAGGGTGGATTTTAGTGCAGCTGTCCAGTGGAAGTGCAGGCCCAAACATTGCAACAGTACATTGACTTTTTTTCTAATTATGACTTGAGCATCTCATTTGAAACACGACAGGCTCCTCATGTAGTATATACAACTGACTACCTGGTTGCAATAAGCAACTTAAACCCAATAAATGTGTGGCTGCTAGGGTCACACCTGGCTCGAAGCTTTTGTAAGGTGTTTTCTCCATCAGAGTTAGGAGCTGTTCCGCAAGTCACTTTGGGACCCATTATGAACACGAACAGGTCATCGGTACCAAGAAGGTGGATCCCTGAGTGGGTTTCAAAGGCTACCTTGGATCTCTTGATTTTTCGTGAGTGTGCGCGACGAGTGATTGGTGTGTATGTCGGGGATTAGGGCAAGGGCTTATGATAATGAAATAGTTGAACATTATAAATATGATGTGCATTTCTTATCAATTGTGTAAAAAAATTATGCTAGTGTTTTTGCTATAAAAAAATAAAGGTTGTTTGAGAAATTTGGTGTCATACAGTATTGTTAGATGATTTTTCAATTCAGACGAAATATAGGTTGAGTGGGAAGTTTTGAGATATTTCTGTAGCCATTTTAAACGGAATCACTACCAGAACAATAACAGCAAACTACAGAAGTCTTGGCCATCATCATGAAGGGGCTCATGTAGCAAAAAAGCATTTTGCGATTACCAAATAGAAATTGTTACTGAATTGCTATTTGGTCATCGCAAAATGCTATGTATGTAAGGAATCGCCATAGATTTAGCAATTCCTTAATATTACCAAATAGCGATTCAGTAAATAGGTAATCGCTATTAGGTAAAACTACTCCATTCGTTCCTATGGGCCTAAAGGCACACAGGTACAAATGGTTTTGCATTAGCTAATTTGTGATAACCTAATAGGTATTCGCAAATTAGGTAATGCTAATCCAAGGGTGCCCGGGACCCATGTAGCGCACACATGCCAGTTTGAAAAATCAATTTTTGTGCATTTTCCAAAGCATTTGCCCATGGTTAGCATCGACTTTGAGTCGATGGTAATAGTATTTTCCTCAATGCACAGATTACATTTAGAAAATGCTTGGTACATGTGCTAAGGAAATGTGAAATTGAGATTTGCTATTTCTAGTCAAAATGCTATTTTGTGATTACATAACCTTGAGGCTACAAAACCTTTTATACTTCTTGAAAGGTTATTTTGCATTCGCTAATGGCCAAAATTACCAATTTGCACGCATTTGCAAATGTAAAATTGTTTAATACATTTGCCCGTAAATAAGGTGGTGCTTCTTACAATAGATCTTTTCGATCCTGACTTCAAGGGTATACAGCTGGATTTATCCCATGTGCCCATAGCACAATTATTGCACTCATTCTTATTACTCCCCCCCTCCGTCCCCATTCAGTTTGTCGATGATCCGAACGTAGTGCGCTGCAGCATCTAGTCATGGTCTGAGTAGTAGCTGTGTCTACACTTCCCAATTTAGAGGAAGTGCGAACATAAAATCCCTTTATTTTGAATACAGATGAACACTTACCTAACTCCGTTTGGCCTCCGCCTGAGACTCTGAACTTCTTTTGCTTCCTCTAGTTTTGATCTATAGAAGAAAGAAAATTTAATTTAATTTTCAAAGAGCAAAGTTTGTCGCTGACGACAGTCTTCTCTGCATTGAAAGCGTCATGAAACGAAGGAGAGCCAGAAAAAGCTTAATAAGTTGCAAGACAGGATGAAATAAAAATGAAAAAAAAACACCACAGTTGTACATACACCTAGATACTACAGCAGTCCAAAGGATTCCTCTACATTACTACCTGTCAAAATAATTCCTCAGTAGGCAACATCCATCCACCAAGCCCCACCCATTCCTCATAACCAGGCTGCTGAGCGCAACAGCTCATGGTTTTCGCTATTGCGAAGGCTAAAGTCTGACATCAGGCACAACAGCTAAAAATGGCCCCTACCAACAGTAGAGCGAAGCCACACATATTTACAGGCCAATAGGAGAACCCTATGTAGCTTACAGCTTTACTGTGTTGAGTGGAGGTTTTACAATAGTATTTCAGCTCAGAAGCAATGCAACACGAGCCATTGTCACCCAATTCAATCATATTCAATTTTTAAAAAAATTTTTATTTGAAACTCTAGGTTGCCAACATATCTTCATCATAGGAACATCAGCCGAATGAGATGTCTTACTGGCAATGGATGGTGTTGAAGTGTACCAGGTTGTGAGATCGCTCTATGGAGGGAGCCTTAGCTCACTGAGCTAAGTGTGATGTAGCTAATCTCAGCATCTAATGAGGCAAGGAGCGGAATGTTGCGTAGAGAGGTAGAACGTAAAAACACACATAGGAAGGCTGCAAAAATGAAACTCTTTATGGAGCTGAATTCTGCACAGAGGAATGCTTAACGAGGGAATCGCTGCACTGAGAACCGTACATGTAGCAAACAGCTATGGGGAGTAAGTGTTGATGTAAAGTAGTGAGGAATGTTATGGAATATTGCTGGAATGTGTAATGTTATAATGAGAGAAATGTTACACAGAGATATATGCTACATGGAGGGTGATGTTGATGAATGATAGATCCAGGGGCACACGGTGATAGGAATTCCACACCCCTGTGTACTCTTGTGCCTAAAGTAGCCAATTGGTGACTTCAAGTAAATTATAAAAAACTTCTTAAATAAACAACATTTCTATTCAAAGATGGATTTTACTTTAATCTAGTGCTTAGGTTTTTTCCAAAACAAAATAAACAACTATTGTGAAAGATGGATCTTGAAGTGAAGGTTGGAGTAAGTAATGCTGGCTGCCTTGAATGAGACTTTTCAGGCTACAGGAAGCCAAAGCAAAGCATGCCGTGCAGAGGTGATGCGGTTTTGTAACTAGTTGTGGGAAAGCAGCCTGTAAAATTCTGGATCTGGGGGAGTCTGAGCACTTGATATATGGGCCTGAGCTAGATGTAAATTACACTGGCATAATCTTCGTAATTTGGGACTATTGTGTTATGCAGACTATATGAAATTCCTGAAATTATGCCACTTCACGTAAAGAAAACTAAACAAAGGGGTTAGGCTCCTAAAGTCAGTAAGGCTGAACCACCAGAAAATTATTCCAATCAAACAATGCCAAAATTGACTGATACTTTTCAATTAAAATTAATTTATAGCCGCTTTAATTAACAGAGGTCACCATTTATTTTTTATATTTTGTAAAGACATCATACAAAATGCTTTTTTTTGGTCACATACAAAAGATAAAATGCTAAATTTTATCACAAACATTCTTCCCTCCCTCCGACATAAATCAAAACACAACAGTCGATACAGACAATTTAAAAAAAGAAATAAAAATTGACATAACAATGAAACAAAAACAATACAAAATGTCAGTTCATATTTTTTGAAGACCAAAACAGGAGCTCAGGAATAGTCACAGTGCACCCCTGAAAAAGCATAACTTCTGAACCGAGGTTATAGTTTTTAAACAACTGTTAACAATAAATGATTCCCTGGATTACAGTGTCACGCATAAAAAAAATATTTTTAACACAAGTAGGCCCACGAATGATGGTCAATGCGTTTCAAACCCACTGAATCATCTTTAATGGGATTCTCTAAGGCTTATTCCAACTTTGGGCTGCAAAAAATCACCTTCCAAACTGTCTCTAGAACTCTTCAGTGCTTGTTCTTTCAATTTGAGTGACTACACACTCGGGCATTAAAAGTTCTCAATGGATGATAGTCACTCAAGGGCATCCTGCTCAACACCCGTTCCGTCCACAGGCACGCCGAACTCTGGAACCTCCTCGACTCAACATCACCAGACGTCGCCTTCCTCACAGAAACATGAATGAACGCCTCCTCAGCCCCCGACATCGCCATAGCCATCCCGGAGGGCTACAAGATCACCCGGAGGAACCAAACCGGAGGAGGCATCGCCATCGTCCACAGAAACACCATCCGCATCACGACCAACTCCGACGACACCCTCACCGCCGCCGAGCACCTCCACTTCCAGATACACACCGACCCCAAGACCATCCTCAGAGGCACCCTCATCTACAGACCCCCGGGACCACGCACACAATTCAGAGAAGCCATCGCTGACTTCGTCAGCCCGCACGCCCTCACCTCCACAGACTACATCCTCCTAGGGGACCTCAACTTCCACCTGGAGAACAACAAGGACTGCAACACCGCCGCCCTGCTGGATAACCTCGCCAACCTCGGACTCAAGCAACTGGTGAACACCCCCACCCAGTTCGCCGGCCACACGCTCGGCCCCATCTTCTCTTCCAGCAAGCACACCTCCTTCAGCCACTCAACCGGACTACACTGGACAGACCACAGCTGCGTACACTTCAGCTTCAGGAGAACCACGACCCACCACCACCCACAACAGGTTCCCCGCAGAAGCTGGAGTAAGGTCACCGCCGACCAGCTCACCACAGCCCTCAGCCAGAACCCGCCCACCAACACGACTGACCCCAACGAAGCAGCACGCAACCTCACACAGTGGCTCATCAACTGCGCGACGAACTCGCACAACTGAAGAATCCTCCCAGCAGACCCGGCAGCAGGAAAGCCTCGTGGTTTACCAATGAACTCAAAAACTCCAAGAAAACCTGCCGCGCCCTCGAGAAAGCCTGGCGCCACGACCAGACAGCAGAACACATGACCGCCCTAAAGAACGCCACCCGCAAACACCACCAGCTGATCCGCACCACCAAGAAGACAACATTCAAAGAACGCCTGGACAACAATACCCACAACAGCAAGGAACTCTTCAGCATCGTTAAAGAGCTCTCCAACCCCAGCGCCTGCAACAACGACATCACACCCTCGCAAGACCTCTGCGACTCACTCGCCTCGTTCTTCCACCGCAAGATCGCCGACATACACAACAGCTTCGGCGCACAGACCACGGACCCAACCACCGAACCAACGCCCCCCACCACCACCCTCTGCACCTGGACCCCGGTCAGCACTGAAGACACCACCCGCCTGATGAACACCATCCACTCCGGCTCCCCTACCGACCCTTGCCCACACCACATCTTCAACAAAGCCGACACCATCATCACACCCCAACTCCGGAACATCATCAACAGCTCCTTCGCATCCGCCACCTTCCCGGAGAGTTGGAAACATGCCGAACTGAGTGCCCTCCTGAAGAAACCCACCGCGGACCCCACGAACCTCAAGAACTTCCGCCCCATCTCGCTCCTCCCCTTTCCAGCCAAAGTCATTGAGAAGACCGTCAACAGACAACTCTCCGCTTTCCTCGAGACCAACGGATCCCTCGACCCCTCACAGTCCGAGTTCCGAGCAAACCACAGCACCGAGACCGCCCTCATCACAACCACCGACGACATCAGGTCCCTGCTCGACAACGGAGAAACTGCTGCCCTCATCCTCCTGGACCTCTCAGCAGCCTTCGACACTGTATGCCACCTCCCCCCGTTCCGATCCTCGGCCACCGAAGTCATCTGCGGCGTTCCGCAAGGATCCTCACTCAGCCCCACCCTCTTCAACGTCTACATGAGCCCTCTCGCAGCCATCGCACGCCAACAAAACCTCAACATCATCTCCTACGCCGATGACACCCAGCTGATCCTCTCCCTCACCAACGACCCCGCCACCGCCAAAGCCAACCTCCAGGAAGGAATGAAAGATGTCGCGGAATGGATGAAGCTCAGCCGTCTAAAACTGAACTCAGACAAGACGGAAGTCCTCATCCTCGGACCATCTCCCTCCGCCTGGGACGACTCCTGGTGGCCCCCTGCCCTGGGCACCGCACCGAAGCCAACGGACCACGCACGCAACCTGGGCTTCATCCTGGACTCCTCCCTCACGATGACCAAGCAAGTCAACGCCGTCTCGTCATCCTGCTTCAACACCCTGCGCATGCTCCGAAAGATCTTCCGGTGGATCCCCACCGAAACCAGGAAGACGGTCACCCAGGCCCTCGTCACTAGCCGTCTGGACTACGGGAACACCCTCTACGCTGGAACCACAGCCAAACTCCAGAAAAGACTCCAGCGCATTCAGAACGCCTCAGCACGACTCATCCTGGACATCCCTCGCCACAGCCACATCCCGGCCCACCTGAAAGACCTGCACTGGCTCCCCGTCAAGAAGAGGATCACGTTCAGACTCCTCACCCACGCACACAAGGCTCTCCACGACACGGGCCCGAAGTACCTCAACAGCCGACTCACATTCTACACACCCACCCGCCAGCTCCGTTCCGCCAGCCTCGCCCTCGCCTCCGTCCCACGAATCCGCAAATCCACCGTCGGAGGAAGATCCTTCTCGTACCTGGCAGCCAAGACATGGAACTCCCTCCCCACTCACCTACGGCTGAGCCCGGACCATCTCTCCTTCAGGAAACAACTCAAGACCTGGCTGTTCGAGCAGTAGCGACCCTCCCCCTCCGCGCCTTGAGACCCCAATGGGTGAGTAGCGCGCTATACAAATTCTATTGATTGATTGATTGACTTGCACCCAGCTCTCTACGTAAACGTCTCATTTTTTAAGCAAATGACACAAGTATACAGTTTTTGCTGCAGAAGGATGTAGAAATGTATGCTAAAACTGAGCATGCCCCTCGTATGAGCTCTTATGATCCCTTATTGGTGGCACTGGGTGAATCATTGAAGGCTCACATTAGATCATCCTTTACTAGACACAATAGCCTATACCGACCCTTGACCCCACCAGGTAGGTTGTTCCCCCTCCGCACAGCACAGCCCGTGTCTCCCTGCTCCAGCTGCCGCTGCCGAGGAGGTTTGCGGCCCTCCACCACCCGCAGGCTACCACCTGCGCCTCAGGTTTGTTTGTCATTCCGTTGTATTGCACTCTCTTGGTGTCCGTGACTGCTGTTGTCTATCTCCCCTTCGCTGCCCTTGTGATTCTGTGCCTTTTTCTCCTCTGTCCCCTCCGCTGCCCCTGTGATTCTGTGCCTTTTTTCTCCTTCTGTCCCCTTCGCTGCCCCCATGATTCTGTGCCTTTTTTCTCCTTCTCTGCCCCCGTGATTCTGTGCCTTTTTTAGGTCGAGACTGGCGTAGGCTGCGCACATGCGCAGTCTCGCCAGCGAGAATTAATGACTGAGTAGCGAGGGTAAACCCCGCCCCTCTTCTCCATTGGCTGGCCTCCTAAACGGCGGCCAACCATTGGAGAAGAGGTCTCAGTGACGTCATTCTCTCTTTCTAAGCCCCGTCTTTTTCGGATTGAGGGGTATTTTTTTTCCAGTTTGTTCTACTTTTTAAGCCAGTCCTTTTCAGACTGGGGGGCGTGTTTTGGATTGTTGTTTACATCCTAGAAAACATGCCCCCCAATCTGAAAAGGACGGAGCTTATAGACAAATGGCGAGCGCTTGTTTACATCTCCTCAGCTGGTCTAGGGATTTGTACGCATGTGTAGTTAGTCTTTTTTGCAATGCAGAGTACATGCATAGCACCATGACATTAATATACACAGAGGGGTCGTGGGATATTTAATTTGCATCCGCATGCCTCTGTTCTTGTCTTCCTTTAAATAGTAGCTCGCCTGTTTTTCGGTATTAAGTTTCATTTCGTTGTCGCATTTTCAGTTGAGTTTTCGTCCCGCCATCGCAAGCCCTGTGTGACTCCCTCGCCACCTTCCTCCACCGCAACATAGCAGACCTCGCCCTCGCCACTGTCCCCAGCATCCGAAGAACGACCACTGGAGGCAGATCCTTCTCCCACCTCGCCGCCAAGACCTGGAACACCTTCCCCACCAACTACGGCAGACCCAAGACCTTCAGAAGACTACTCAAGACCTGGCTCTTCAATCAGTAGCAGCACCCTCCCACCCACCCCCAGCGCCCTGGGACCCCCATGGGTATGTAGTGCGCTTTACAAGTGGCCTGATTGATTGATGCAAACTGGGACAGTGAGCCCTATTGCAAAGAATGCGCTGACATGGGGCAGCCGCGAACCTGTGCTGCTCTGAGGGCAGTGGATTCAGTGAAATACATTGCGGCTGCTTCAAAGCTGCTCTGTGTAGGTGGAAGCTCGCCTGCACTATAAGGAAGGGAGAGATCCCCTGCAGGCAGATGCAGTGAATGACTGCATCCGATTGCAGCGGGATGTCTGGGGGATCCATGGGAACCCTTTCTCCCATCAAGAGGCCTGTCTTCAGGAGGTGCACTGACAATGTACCACCTTTTTGTGGAGCACTGTGGATACACCTCCTAAGGGCCTGTTTGAATGTGTTCCCTGATCTTAATACTGGGCAGGCGCATAGGCAAAGAGATTCCCTCACATGCAACGGACCACATCCCCATGCAAATGAGGGAATTTTCTCTGAAGATAGCGCTGGTGCTAAATGTGGGCCGGTGCTATCAGTAGTACAAAGAAAAGGCGCACAAGCCCTGTTACCTCAAAACATCTCTTGGGGACACTGTAGAAAACAAATGAATAACAGCAGACACATATCTTACCACCGCTTTCATGAGAAGGCCAATATTCTGTGTACTTTCTCCTGCTCCTAAAGTGCTGCTGTATTTCACCACATAGTCAATGCTGATGGGTTATCACACCTCTGAAAGGCACAAGGCAGACACTCTGAGGTTGCCTGATTAAATGAATTTTGCACATTGGGTAATAAAAAGGTGCTGACTCGACACAAAAGTATCAGATCCACTGGTTTGCCGAACCTAGCACGTACAGTGCCCCAGCGAACTCCACCAGGAATCAGAATGTACACATATTCTATTAACAAGGACCCAACAAATACATCAAGAGGGACATGGACTTTATGCAGCACCGCAATACATTGAAAAACTGTGAAAAGTAAAGAGCGAGATACCAGGTCTTCTCCTGCTACACACCTAGCATCTGGAATCCACCCAGTCCAAATCTGGCATGACAGTTCCATTCTCCAGTTCCAGAAAAAGCTGGAACCCAACTCTGCAAGGACCACCTCGTCACTTTATAGTCCCTTGTACCATTAACTCTGAAATGTCCTTCTTTGGCCCCCCTTTTGGTGTCCCTACCACAGGCTCTAGCGGTGGCCGTCCCGTAAAGACAAGCAAGCCCTCACTTACTTACAACTGCCCACCTCCCACTTGTAATGTAAAACAATCTCCTGTAGCGAACTCGGTTGCTTTCTAGTCGGGTTTGTACTTTGAAAGTCTAACACAAACCTACTGTAGCGGCAACAGATGGACACTGACGCTGTTGTGGTCTTTATAAATCTTCTTTATTTTCAGTCAAAGAGTTGTGGCAGCCACTAGGCCAACACCACAGAGCACCTGCCTCACGGTCAGAAGCAAACACAACAAAACAGAGAATCATTCTACATTGTCACCTGGACATGGCTGGCTCAGCTACATATATATCACTTACACTGTCCAGATCTGGAGACCCAATCAGAGTCAGTGTCCCTTGAGCATCTACATTATTCTTGCCTTCACTGGGACTGCTGGAGTTATCCTTATTTTCCCTCATTCCTCTTCCAGTGCAGTTCGCCTTTCTCTTCCCCATCGTCTTTCGTCCTCCCCTGCTTTATATTTCCATTGAACTACACATGGTTCCACCTCCCCCAATGTCCTTCGTGGTAACCCCTTCCCCCTTTGCCCAGGGGTCTCACCTCACCACCTCCGTCACCTGGTCTTCTTCCTCGTCTGAGGACTCTGCTTTGCGGCGCCTGAAGTTCTTCCCTGGAGGCATCCTTGGCTGTTGCCCCTCTGGCGCTCACAATGGTCTCTCCCTTTGCTGTAGTATGTGTTCCTTCTTCTCTGTGGCCCCCTCCCTCTTCTAGTCTCTGGGGAGACTCCTAGCAGTGTCCAGGCTTCTCTCCTGTCTGCCTCCCAGAGCCCTGTCACTCTCCTCGTCACTCTGTCTCACTCCTCTCTGCAGGGTGTCACTCCCCTCGCTCTAGTCTCTTCCCAGTCTGTCAGATCTTGCAATCTCTCTGGTAAGATGATCCCTCCCCAGCACTCTTCTCAGTGGAGTCTGTATCTCTCGTCTGTAGTATGGTCTCTTGCTCCCCTGGCACCTTCTTCTCTTTGGTATCAGTGTCTCTCTTCTGTGGAGTCTGTCTCTCTGGTGTGTAGTATGGCCTCTTTCTGTGATCTCTCTCTCTTCTGTGGAGACTACTCTTTCCTGGCACTTTCTTCTCTTTGGTATCACTCTCTTTTCTCTAGTCTGTCTCTCTGGTCTGTACTCTGGCCTCTCTCCTGTCACTCCCTCTCAGTGATCTCTTTTTCTCTTCTGTGAAGTCTGCTCTCTTCTCTATGGTATCACTCTCTTCTCAGGAGTCTCTCTCTCTGGTGTGTAGTATGGCCTCTCTCTCTCTTCTGTGGAGTCTCCTCTCTATGGTCTCAGTGTCTCTTTTCTCTGGTGTCTACTATGGCCTCTCTCTGTGATCTCTCTCTCTCTCTTCTGTGAAGTCTGCTCTCCTCTCTATTGTATCGCTCTCTTCTCTGGAGTCTGTCTCTCTGGTGTGTAGTATGGCCTCTCTCTGTGATCTCTCACTCTCTTCTGTGAAGTCTATTATCCTCTCTATGGTATCAGTCTCTTCTCTGGAGTCTGTCTCTCTGGTGTGTACTCTGGCCTCCGCCTCTCTCTCTGTGATCTCTCTCTCTTCTGTGATCTCTCTCTCTCTCCTCTCTATGGTATCACTCTCTTTTCTCTGGAGTCTCTCTGGTGTGTACTATGGCCTCTCTTTTGTCAGTCCCTCTCTCTCTCTCTCTTCTGTGAAGTCTATTATCCTCTCTATGGTATCACTCTCTTCTCTGGAGTCTGTTTCTCTGGTGTCTAATGTGGCCTCCCTCTGTGATCTCTCTCTCCTCTGTGATCTCTCCCTCCTCTCTATGGTATCTCTCTCTTCTCTGGAGTCTCTCTCTGGTGTGTACTATGGCCTCTCTCCTCTCTCTCTCTTCTGTGAAGTCCACTCTCCTCTCTCAGGTATCACTCTCTTCTGCGGCCTCTCTCCAGCCTCCTCCTCCTCCGTGCGCCCTCCCTGGCAGCCCTCCGTTTGTCCCGCTCTCCCCCGGTGCAGACTCTCGGTTCAGGCTCCTTCAACAGTTGTCTCCCATCCTGTATCTGCGACTATCCGGTCGGTGCTACGTCAGCAGGGTCTCACACCCAATCAGATGAGCGATACCATAATGCACTAGAGCCAAAACATGTGTGCGGGCCCATGACTCGTTGCAGAAAATCCTGTGGTAGGATTGGTCAGAGAAGCTCGGCCTAGGATTGGCTGGTTGATCTCTCCTCGAGCGCTCTCCCCTCCAAGTGTACTTTGTCAACACCTGCAGTGGTTGGGGGAGCTTGAAGATTGTTTATTGGTTCGGAGTCCTCGGGGACTGCGCAGCGAGCCCGGATTGGTCGGAGCACAATCTGTTCTTAGTTCATTGGCTGATGTTACTGGACAAGCGCGCAGGAGGACCTGCCTTCCGTTAGTGGGCGGGTCTCACGTTCGCCCCGCCTTCCGTTGGTGGGCGGGTCATCCGTTAGTGGGCGGTCCTATCAGTAACAGAGAGATGCTCGCTCTCTCCGGGACTGACAGCTGTCAGTGAACCGGCGGCCGGGGTCGGACCCGGGCCAGAGAGAGGCCGAAGGGCAGCGCGCCCCTCCGTGGACTCCAGAGCCGGCACCGCGGGTGAGTCAGCGCATCACTGAGGCGGCCTCGGGCCGGCCAGACACTGCCTGGCGGGCGCCGCTGGGAGCCTCCCGGGCCGTAGGACTGTCATTCTACGTCATTAGCTCCGCCCCTCGGCTCCGCTGTCTGGGCCCCCATAGGCTGTGCTGGGGCCCCGCGCCCCTGACTGGGATGACTGGCGGGCTCACGCGCCCCAGCTGCGCTCATTCCGCGTTATGAGTGACCCTCACGCCTTTAGCCGCGCACCTCCCGCATCATGCGTGACACTCATACCGCAGCCATACATTCACCAACAGGTGGGACACGCGCTGCAGCCATCTGCATTTCACGCATTCAGCAACAGGTGGGACACTCCAGCATGCCTTCCGTCCCACGTGCAACCTTAAAATGCTGCAACACACCTCAATCAAGGCTGTGAGAAATATAATGTTATCACCCCCACTAAGATGGAAGTCGATTGGCTTGGCCTGCACATCTTCAAATTCATGCAATCCACAGAAACACATGTGGGACATGTTCTGTTACCATCTACATTTCACGCATGCAGCAACAGGTGGGACACTCCAGCATGCCTTCTGCATCATGCGTTACACGCAATCCACAGAAACACGTGGGACACGTGAAATCCAGATGGCTGAAGCACGCGTGCAGCAACAGGTGGGACACTCCAGCTCTACTGCAGCATGCTTTCAGCATCATGCTGGACAGTCTCATCACAGCAGCGCATGTTCAGGATGTTGCTGGACTCTCACTGGCAGCTGGGAGCCTCACTTGTTAAGGAACTTCTGGAACATCGACATACAAACACCAACCAGCCTCACTTCTGTACCAAGCGGCACCATCACTCAGGAACAAGCCACACGCATTCAGGAGCTTGCAGGACACTGGGGCTTCACAACATGTGGCGCACGCTTCGCTACTGTTCACATTCTGCAGCTCAGGACACTCACATGCTGTATACCTTCCAATGCATGGGATGCACAACAGCCTTAGCTGTGCACTGGTGCAGAAAGCCGCGTCTTCCATCAATGCGATGTACCCTCATTCCCCTGCGCATGCTCTGCCACAGCATTCCATTAAAGTGCCACATTTGCAATCCATAGCTGCCAAGGTTTTAGACTGCTACGTGTGACATTTTCATAATTTCAGTGTAATCATGAGTGACATTCAAGGACTACCTGTGACACTTTCTCGCAAGCAAAATCAAGCAATGAAGGCAAGGGAAACACATTTTATATCTGTATCAAAAATTACACCCACCCACTCCTCTAAAAGTAAATTAAATGAGTGGCGCAACTTTGCAGACCGACTAGTAACTGCTGAGTTTGGTGTGCTTTTGATCTATGCCTGATTCAGAGGCATGAGGTCTCTGCCCTGTCTGCAGAAGGCCTCAAACTGTGTAGCAGTTATTGTGCTGCCTTTTGGTAGCAGGCATTATGTCTGTGTATTATAGACTGCAGGTTCGTTCTGTGTGTGGCTGTGGGCACCACAGAGTCTGCAGCCGTTTGATGCGGTTTGCCTGCCGGGGGCTTGCATCTGTGTTCATGGTATAGCTGTGCATGATGCTGTATGCATGCAGAAGGCTTGCGTCTGTGTTCATGGTGTAGCTGTGCACGATGCTGTATGGATGCAGGAGGCTTGCGTCTGTTCATGGTGTAGCTGGACACGATGGTGTATGAATGCAGGAGGCTTGCGTCTGTGTTCATGGTGTAGCTGTGTACAGCATACCTTCTTAGATAGCATGCCTCAGGCCTCATCTATCAGACTCGGCCTACATGCAGCTGGATGTCTGTGTGTAGCAATCTTCAAACTACATACAATGCAAGTGCGCCCAGGCCTTAAATTCTGTATGTAGCACCCCTCAGATTTGGCATAAAAACCCATTTCTCCGACTCTGCATGCAAAAGACTCCTGACTGGCTGTTAGCACCAGTTTTAGATTTTCACTTCTCAGCAGCCAGGACTCGGGCCTGTTAGCTTGAAGAGCATCAATGCTCAGGACATCATTATTGACCTGTTAGACCTGCTTCAAGAGAGAGACATTGATATTTTAACGTTAAGCGAAACTTGGCTTGACGTCAACTCAACATCTGATATCATAGCAGCTCTCCCCAATGAATACGACGCAGTTTGGCAGAACCGCGCAAATAATGCGCGGGGTGGCGGTGTCGCTATTATATTTAAGAAGCTCATGAAAGTAGAGAATTTATTAGCAGAGTCTCTTGATCTTGCAGATTTACTAGGCGTAAAAATTGTTTTCAATAATGCTTGCTTGGTGATCCTCACAATTTATCGTCCCCCCAATTCCACACCAGCTTTTAATGACCTATTTGGCCCAATTATATCTGATATCTGTACACGATATCAAAAAGTGCTACTAACCGGGGATTTTAACCTACACTGGGAAAAAAGTCCTAAAGGCCCAGTATCTCGCCAACTGGAATTGGTTCTGTCCACAGTAGGCTTGAAACAGCTGGTGGCTGGCCCGACACATATAAAGGGACACACACTTGACTTAATCTGGACTTCTGGCCCGGAAGTCTCTGTCGAAGATGTGCTTCCGTGTGTTTGGTCAGATCATTATTTGATTTATTGTGCTATTGCTATGAACAAGAAACCACCGGCTCAAATCCCAAAGATCAAAAAAGTCCAACAATGGAAGAAGGTTGATTCCCAAACCCTATCAGACTTTCTCCCACGGTATGCTAACCCTCTTAGTGGGGATTTAGACCAGGATTACTGGAGCTTAACTCAAAATCTAATACAAGCAATAGATCAGATAGCCCCAGAGAAATTACAGAGAGCTAAGGGTATGGACAAAGGCGCGCCGTGGTACACCCCCTCCTTGAGAGACCATAAGAAAGAGCTCCGCTGCGCAGAAAGAATCTGGAGGAAATCCAAGGAGGAAAGGGATCGGGAGCAGTATAAATCTTTATTAAACAGCTATAAGAAACTTATCTTGGCTGCTAAAGCCGATTACTTTGATAATCGTATAAAGCAAGCTGACAACATACAGAAAGAAACCTTTAAGATCCTCTCAGAATTAACAAAGAAGCCGTCAAAGGACGAAGTTAAAATCGACTGTAACATCTTCCAACAGTTCTTCCTAGAAAAGGTAGACACCATCCTCTTGGAGATTAAGAGTAAGGCAGGAACCGCTTTCACTACACGGCAGACTATGGGTGCTCCTCAAGACTGCACTATTATGAGTTTTCCAGAGATCGAGTCTGTGAAACTCAAACAATTGATGAATTCCATAAAATCAGGGTCACCAGCGGACCCCTGCCCCCCCAGTGTTTTCCGGGCAGCGCTCCCCATCTTGGAGGACCACATTATTTCCCTCTTGAATAATTTACTGCGGACGGGCTATCTCCCACTGGGTTTCAAGGAGGCTTGTGTTAGACCCTTGTTAAAGAAACCAGGAACAGATGCTACTAATTAAAAAAATTATCGACCTATCTCACAACTTCCATTTATGTCTAAAATTCTGGAGCAACATGTGTTGCAGTCGTTGTCTGGCTTTCTGGAATCACACAGTCTTCTCCAGGAGCGTCAGGCGGGTTTTCGGGCTCACCACAGCACAGAGTTAGTGATGCTCTTGGTGCTGGATGAGCTTAGAGGCATGGCTGACAGTAAGAATCCGAGTGTCCTGGTACTTTTAGACCTATCAGCGGCATTTGATACTGTCAGCCATGACCTGCTCCTGGACAGACTGGCTGATTTTGGAATTGGAGGCATGGCATATAATTGGCTTAAATCCTTTCTGACTGGGAGGCAGCAGAGGATTCACTTGGGGGATGACATCTCAGAGGTTGGTAGTGTGGATTGGGGAGTCCCGCAGGGTTCAGCATTGTCACCGCTGCTCTTCAACCTCTACCTACAACCTTTAATCGAATCTCTGGTACTTATGGGTTGCCGTGTTTTTAACTATGCTGACGACACCCAGCTGTTATTTAGCATTGAGAACTCATCTGGAGCACATGGATATGTGCAAGAGGCGCTCAAGTTTACAGTGGGGTGGATGACGGCCAATTGGCTGAAAATCAACCCTGAAAAGACAGAGGTTCTTGTGGTATCTACGGGCATATCACCTTGGGGGGATTTGTTCTGGCCCCAAGATCTTGGACCCGCACCGCTGCCAGTGCCAAGTGTGAAAAGCCTTGGCATAAAAATTGACCAGGAATTGTCAATGACGGCTCCGATCTCAACCGTCGTGGGCACATGTATCGGCCTAATTAGGCAGCTGCGTAGGCTAGTTCCCCTCCTATCCCAATCCATGCTCCGTACGGTGGTCTCTGCCACCATTATATCACGCCTGGACTATGGCAATGCCCTCTACTTGGGTTTGCCAAAAAATCTGACACACAGACTGCAAGTTGTCTTAAATGATGCTGCGCGGCTAATTTTTAGGCTTCCTAGATGCTCTCCTGCTTCACCGTTATTGCTAAAACTCCATTGGCTCCCGGTGAAACAGAGGGTGGAATTTAAGAGTCTTTGCATTGCACATAAGACGCTTTATGGACAGGCGCCTGCCTATATTAAGGAACGCCTGACTCCATATCTGCCTAAACGGACTCTTAGATCATCCGACGCCCAGCTGTTGGCCTGCCCCCGTTTTAAAATGGCAACTAAGGGTGGAAGAGCCTTTTCCATACAGACTCCACTGTTGTGGAATAAGCTGCCAGACTATCTTCGGAAAGAGACTAGCCTC
This sequence comes from Lissotriton helveticus, assembly GCF_964261635.1. NCBI lineage: Eukaryota > Metazoa > Chordata > Amphibia > Caudata > Salamandridae > Lissotriton > Lissotriton helveticus. Next base: position 2,135,616,633 of record NC_136065.1, on the reverse strand, counting down.
TTATGCTTTAGGAAACAGCTAAAAACTCTTTTGTTTAGAGAAGCCTTTGGATCTATATAATCTATTGCTCTTTCCCTTCTTTCTGCGTGAGATTTCCTGGCTGCTCCTTTGGTCATAAGCGCCTTGAGACCTGTAGGTGAGATGGCGCTATATAAGCTAAAGTAACAATAACAATTAAAAATTTAGAGCATTTGGATTACCTCATTGTTGGTCTTTGGACACTGAATGATGTGCAATGTGACCATGAAGTCCTGTAAAAATGTGCCATTGAACATGAACTACCAGAAACAAAGGCAGAAAGTGCAGCATAGACTTTTTACATCTGCCCACCTCTCTTTAGAGTACTAGCTTTGAAGTACTAGCTTGAACTTTCCAGAATATGCAGTATTCTGGCCAGGACACTTCACTGGTCATAGAATAGACAGGAAAGGCGCATATGGGAGAGGTATATGGTGGGAAAGATTGCAGGAATATGTGTGTAATCTTAATCTTAATCCTAGTTTAGACATGTCTTTGAGGCAATGTTCTCTTGTATGCCAATTTACCGAGTCGTAAAACTAGATTTTTTTTAATTCTGTTCCTTTTTCCCTTGGTGGCTTTCTCTAGACTATTAGTACTGAAGGCAATAGTTGTAAGCAAAGTCTTAGGTGTACAGCAGGGTCTGTGGAATAAGTGTTGTTTCTGCACCTTTATACTGGGGAAGCCTAGCTGTGACAGCAAGAAACAGGCGAGAATTAAGAATTATAAACCGCATTTATAGCTATGGTTTTCTGAAATTTTACAATACAGGAAGCTAACAAGATATACAATGAAGACTTCTGACAAGCAACAAAAGGCTGTATACATTCCCTGTATCTGCAATTCTGATGCACATGTACACAATTGAGCATTACAACTTTTCTTTCATTGCGCCTTCCTTTCAGATCATTGGCTCGGTTTTCTTGAATGTGTATACCCCATTTCTGATATTCCATTTTATCAAGTGAATGCTCTGTGAAAAACTGGAGATGTGTTTAGTCAAACTACAGATTAACAGAAACTACTTCTGGCATCAGTCTCCTTAGTTACTTAAAATATAGGTGCGAATGTGTGGAATTTTGGTATATTTTTGTAACTGGTTTCACAGTTAGCTAAATCGATCTCAATTATAGCTACCTATTGTGTCAAAGTTTAATTTCATGGTGTTTAAGTTTAGTATTCCGAGGTTGTCTCCAAGTTACACGTTTATTAGGTCTCGTCCTTCGCAACGAGCATGCGTTGCAAAGGAAAAATACCTTTTCTGATCGCTAAGGCTTTTCAGCCAAGCACGTGCACGCGTTCCATTGCCTTCAATGGCCACGAGTGCATGTCAGGAGATTCACTCGCGGGAGCGCGCGCCACCATCTGGCAGCAATTATCGCTCCAGCGAGTTTTTTCTTTGCTGCTTTCTATAGCGCGCACTGTCACGACCCTATAGGTATCAGAGCGCTTTATATAGCCCTAGGCACACACTTACTTGAAATTAATATGCAGCTGTATTTCTATACACATGACGCCGGCAGCCTGTATACATTTAAAAGTGCGAGAAGAGCACCTCGCTGCCGATAAATACATTTAACCCCGGCCAGCTGTTCAGCATTTCCTGAATTAAAATGTCTTTAAATATCCACGGAACGCATTTTGTGATCATATATTCATTCAGCAGCGGGGGAAACAAACCTGAGACCTTCCCTGTGGACCACTGTTAGACCTGGCATCTTTGGCGTGGTTTCCCCCGTCTTTTTGCCTCTACCGCCTGTATTTTTGATGCTGTGCTGGATTTCGTTTTTGCTGGTTTAGATGCTTTGGACACTCTGCCACTGCTGATCAGTGTCAGAGTGTAAGTGCTCCCTGTGTACATTGTTATTGTGATTGGATATACATGATTGGCACATTTGTATCACCAAGAAGTCCCTAGTAAAGTGCACTGGGTGTGCCAGGGCTGGTGATGACAAATGCTACTAGTGGGCCTGCAGCACTGATTGTGCCACCCACATGAGTAGCTCCAAAATGGTGTCTCAGGCCTGCCACCGCAGTGCCTGTGTGCAGTCTGCGAACTGCCATCTTAGGAGGCGCTTTACTCTGTATGTGCCCAATCGATCATTGCGGTCTCTGCTTCCTTACGGCGGATGGTTACTCCTTGTTTCCGCAGATCACGTCTGGGGGGGCCAGTCGCTCTCTGTCAAAACTGCAGCGGCCTGGAATGCGCTCCCCTCTGATCTGCAGCTCATGCAAGATTTCAGTCTTTTCAAAAAACATCTAAAGACGTATTTGTTCAATCAGTCTGGATAATGGTTCCTGCTCGCTTCACCCTAGCTCACTTCCGCGCCAGGACACTCCAGAGTATTTGTGCGCGCTACAAGTTCCTTATAACATAACATCTCATACTTAGTCTCAGCATGTGGCATGGTAAACAAGGACAGGCATGTAGATCACTTTTGCTCTTCCCCTAGTCAGAAGGCTAAAGAAGGCAGCTTGTTTTTTTTGCTTGGACTGTTGAGCAATGACAACAAGTACACCTTGGTGTGTTATATAGAGTCAGCACCTAAATCTTATTTTTCAGTTAAAGGGGGTTATCTTAGGAACTGTCAGTTGTTTAACACTGACGGTCCTTGAAAGAAGTGAAAGGCGGACTTTTTCGCTTGGATTGCTGGGCGTCAGGCAGGCGGCACGCACATCCTCTGGGTGTGACATAGGGTGTTAGGGAAAAATTCGGACTTTGTTGAATAAGGTATAGCTTGTGTCTGGCCAAAGAGGGCTGATAGTAGTCAGCTGTTCCTTTTTCTCTGCATAAATTGTTGCTATTTTTTGTCCACCAAGCCGAACTTGACAAACTATTGAACTCTCCTAGCTCCCTACAGCCCTCTCCTCGGGCTGTAGGCACTGGGAGGGGACTATGGTATTTTGGCCAAAGTAAAAAAAAAAAAAATCTGTCATATCTTTTCTCTTCTAGTCTATTTCCGATTTTTCGATCTTATACATTATTGATGTGGTGCTGTTGAAATTTTGCAAATTGTGCTTCATGTTAAATGTTGTCATGTTACTAATTTTACACGTTTCAAGATACACAGGACCCTGGCCATGAAGGGCTCTGTGCGAAAGGATATGGGCCTTAAATTGCATCCTCTGACTTGTCCTCATTGCACTTTAAATGGGCCTGTGCAAGCCAGCGGAATACGGACGCTAGGCACGTCTGGGCGATGTTGATGTCCAGATCCGAGCCCTTCCAGGTGAATAGCAGCTGAGTGTCGTCTGTATACGCTATGATTTTAGCCCCTAACTCTTCAGCCAGATAAACCAAAGGGGTCAAATAGATGTTAAAAAGCAGAGGGCTGGGGCGTGGCCAAGATGGCGACCGGGATAGACGTTGCCGTGTGAGGCTCCCGACCTAATCCCCTGTCCTGACCATTTAGCAGCCCTTACCCCCCAGAGCAACCCTCAGAACGAGAGCGCTTGACACCCGGGGCTCCGGGGGTCGTTCCCCGCATTCTCCTGGGGCCGACGAGGACCCGAAATAGCCCTGAGCAGACTTTCCTCCCCGGCGGAGTCACGACCCGCCATTTTGCCGGACAGAGCAGACGGCTGCCGCCAGAAGTAGCCGTGGTTTCCTGATAGCGAGAGAAGCAGGATACCAGTGAGCGACTGCTCAGGTGACACTGGCGGGCTGCAGCAAGGGGCCCGGCCGCCGGGGGTTCATCCGACACCAGGGAGAGTGACCGCGAGTGGCGGGCATCGCCGCCGGACCAGCACGAAAATCGAGCTCCCGGCTTTGGGGCCTGGTGCCGGTACCTGCTCCCGAATGGCGGCCTCCCCCACAAACAACAACACCCTGGTAGCCCGGTGTGCGAGGCAGCTAGGGAGGCAGCGCAGGACGTGGCAGCGATTGGTACCGACGACCCGGTGAGTGCGCACTGGCCCGGGCTGAGGGTCGCACCTGGCCGTCTGCTTGGCGGTACTCGAGTCCCCGGCTTGTGGGCCTGGCACTGGGGCCCGGGGGAGCGGGGGGGGTGCGCGCCCTCACTGTACACCGAAGACAGAGTGTACTCAACGGCGGCGGTGGGAGCGCTGTGGCCCGGTGCCCCCTTCAGATCACAGCTGCAGCCCGGGCAGTGTGCCCATGGACGGGCTTGGAGGAGCTGCGCCGGGGCCCGGGATTTGAGGACGGCAGATACCCACAGCGCTGTGGCGGGGACTGGAGCCGGAGACATCTGAGGTGCCACCGCGGGGCGTGCGGTGCCCGGGGCCCTGGGAGAAACCAGCTGAGGTGACCCATAGCTGGGGTGTGGGACGCCGCTCAACGTCATGCTGCGGACCTTGGCCCGGGGCACCTAAGAGAGAAGCGCGGAGAGCGGCCTGCATCCACCCTTAAGTCCGGACCCGGAGGCCGGGACCCGACCACACAGCTACCACTGAGGCACACCACATAGGCTCTGCTTCCTGTGGAGCGGGGGGCGGCTTGAGGCCCTCCACGGGCAGTATACACGGACATCATGGCGACGGGGCAGCGCAGAGCAGGGCGCACGATACCGGACATGTTAGGGAAGAGCGCCCTCAAAGGAGACAAAAGCCCTATATCCTCGGTGACGCCAAAGAACGCCACGGGACCAGATGATGAAGGTGCCCCCATCACCAAATCCTTCCTGGAAACTCTTTTTAACACCTTGAGGGAGGACTTCCAGACACTGAAGCAGGATATGGCCGGGGAGTTCAGAGAGTTACTCAGAGACGTGGATGGACTGGGGGAACGGGTGGCCGCGGTGGCGGAGACCGACCAGTCCAGAGGTGAGGAGATAGAGCAATTGCAGCAGGAGGTGGTGCGCCTCAAGGAGCAGCAGGTAGACTTACAAGCACATGCGGAAGACCTTGACAATCGGTCTCGAAGAAATAATATAATGGTCCGGGGCGTGCCACTCAAAACGGAAGAGACAGATATCACTCTCTTCTTACAGGGCCTATTTAGGGACGTTCTGGGGGAAGGAGAAGATTTCGATGTACTCATTGACAGGGCGCATAGGGTAGGCCTGGCGCGCCGAGCGCCTGCTCCCCTCCGGACATCCTGTTTTTTTTCCGGACTTTCCCTTAAAGGAGCGTATACTGTAAGAGGCCCATAAGAAGCAACCCCTCCGCTACCAAGGCCACCCGGTAGCACTATTCCAAGATCTTTCGGCCATCACTCTGCAGAAGAGAAAGGCTTTTAAACCGGCCACCACCTTCTTGCGGGAAAAAGGCATTCCTTATTCTTGGGGCCATCCCTTTCGGATAATCTTCAAATGGAACGGGGCCCTGCAGCAGCTCCGATCCCTGCAGGATACATGCGCACTACTGGGAATAACTCTAGACGAGGACTCCGAGAGGGACGATCCCGCGGGGCGACCTTCGCTCAGGTCTTCGTCACGAACCAATGACGATGGCTGGCAACGAGTAAAGCGCCGGAACGGACCCAAGCGGTCCCTGAAACCGGACCCTCAACTGATGGCGCAGGAGCAGGCAGCAGCCATCCAAGAGGTATCCAGAGACACAGCGACATCGGAATAGTCTCGTGGGCTATGTACAGTGCCCTGTAGCATCAGATTTGGCTGAAACTGTGTACGGGGGTTCATCTGCTTCAGGATCAGCAGGTCAGGGAGAAACGGGGGGGCCGACGGGGTCGCCGTTGCCACACACTCCTCCACGTGAAGACTCTGTGGGCCTGAACTATGTTTGGATAGGCCCAGGAATATGATGACGTTGGGGTTCCAGTTGGTGTTGGGGTTGGGGGAGGCGGGGGGGCAGAGGGTACTGGGTGGGACCACAGTTGGGGCGGGAGGTGGGTCTCCAGTGGGGGGGGGTGGGTGTCAGTTGGGGTTGGTTGGGGTCGGCGGGTGGGAATGTGGGTGGGAACCAGTGTGCCAAAAGAGATCTGTCATTGATGGAAATGCTATACTTTACATTTGTCTCCCATTGCTCCGTTTGCTTCTTCCAACAGCGCCTCCTTTCCGCTTACCTCTGGTTGGGTCTTCAACCACACACAATGCTTTATGCACACCTACTCTGATTTTGCGTTACCCCACCTGTCCTCCTTACCATGGCTGAATCCACTTTGAGAGTGCTAACCCTTACTGTGAAGGGGTTGAATAATCCTATCAAAAGAAGGGCTGTCATTTCCTACCTAGAAAACTCGGGGGCCGACATCTGTTTATTACAAGAAACTCACCTTCTGCCCAAAGACTGGCACAGAATGCGCTCCCGCGCCTTCCCACAGCAATTCTTTTCTTCTCTCCCTACAAAGAGGGCCGGGGTGGCTGTCTTAGTATCTAGGCACTTCCGGGGAAGAGTGGAAGACAAGGCAGGAGAGGTCAAAGGTCGCCTTCTGGCCTATACCTTTTTGATAGGCGACATGCGCCTGACGATCGGCTCCATTTATGCCCCGAATATGGGACAGGAGGCGTTTTTGAGAGGCGCAGCTTCAGAGTCACTTCAACCCTCTAACTCGCTCTTGCTCATGGGTGGGGACCTCAACTTGGTTATGGACACGAACAAAGGCAGGTCAGGGCATCGTTATGGAGACTCAGGCGCTATCTCAGCGACCGGAATAGAGTGGCTGCAGGAGAAGGGCCTGGTGGACCTCTGGAGGGCCGAACATCCTAACGCAACACAATTCACCTTCTACTCCCACGTGCACCACACATATGCCAGGCTTGACTATTACTTGGGCTCCTCTGAGTTGCTTACAACTCTTGACGAGGTTTGCATAGTGCCTGCGGCCATCTCGGACCTCGACGCGGTGGAGCTGTCGCTTAAAATCCTTGCGTCTCCTCGCCCCCGAGGGTCGTCGTGCCTACGCGAAACCCTCCTACAGAGACCGGAGGTCACCGAACGGCTTCACAAATGCATCGTTGACTACTTAACCATTAATGATAAGCCGGAAATATCGATGTCGGCTCTATGGGGGGCCCTGAAATCGGTAGCCTGCGGTGAACTCATCGCAATTGCCGCAGCAGAGGCCAAAGACCGTAGGGCGAAGAGAGATGATCTCACCGCTCAGGTTTCTGAACTGGAGAGGGTCCACAGCCGCACCTGCGCTCCACGGGTCTGGAGACAGCTGAAGGCAGCTAGGGCCCAATTAGCCAGCCTAGACACTGACAGGGCAGAATTCGCTGCGCTCCGCCTTCGCCATACATATTATGTTGGGGGTAACAAAACTGGCCGTTTACTTGCCAGCGCTCTGAAAGCTAAGACCCAGCGCTCCAAAATTTCCGGCCTTACAGACGACTCTGGCGTCGTCCTCACTGAGGAGACTCAGGTTGCGGAGGTGTTTCGGACCTATTATGCCTCACTGTACGGGGCAGAGGCGGTGTTCCCTGGGGAGGTCGATGCGTATTTGGAGACGGCGGCGATTACCGAACTATCTCAGGCAAATGCAGACGCCTTAGATGCCCCCATCCGTCTGGAGGAGGTGCTGGCCGCTATATCCCGCCTCCGCCCGCTTAAATCTCCGGGGCCGGACGGCTTTTCGGCTGGTTTTTACAAAACCTTTAGCCGACAGAAGCTCATATATATCCGGTGCATGCTTGGCCATGGAGCGGGCAGTAATAAGTTGTAGCCTCTTACCCTGTGGTTGCTGTCTCCGGATAGACCTGCGCTCGTAGATTCAGTAGAACTTCTAATCAATTATGGCATCTGCTCACCGATCTTGCTGCACAGATGTGAATCAGTTCAAGTGCAACCATTTGATAAGGAGGACCCAAATGACTCTCTACCTGGCATGGTTTGAGGGAGAGAGAAGTGAGTATTATGTTGGGATGGACATTTTTTTATCATCCCATATCTGTGTGTCTGTGAGAAATATAAAGAAGTGGTCAGCTTGTATAGATATTCGGGACCTGCAGTGAATGGACTATATTAAAGTCCTCCAAAAGTGTACAGTGATGTGTGACAGACCTCTTCAGTTATTCCATGCCTGTTCATTTGATGATGTTTGGCTGTACAGTGCTGGTGATGGAGAAGTGTCATAGCAGATGTCTTATGTGAGTTCAAAAGATACGTTGCACCTTTTTGCTGACCGCTGAGTATAATGTGTTAGTATTATCGTGGGCCATTACTCTTTTACTTAGAAGTACATTACAAGACCAGGCCATGGTGAATCATAGGTCTGCCCTTTTTCGCTTACCTGCATAATGAAAGTAGTTTGCTAGTTGATGTGTTTACATTTCATGGGTTGAAAGCTGAGGATTGGGCTTGAGGGTGCGACTGTGTCCTGGGCTCTGTAGCAGGGATGTGTGTGGGGCATCTATCTAGAAAATAGCCGGTTCTCAACTGTCTTTGGAAGTGAATATGCTCCTGGGTGCTTTTAGTGCTGGCTGGTAATGATTTCCAAAGCTTGGTGGTTTTTACTGAGAAATCATTGCCTCTTACGGTAAAGTGGTATAATAAGGGGTGCAAGCCTGGAGCGCAGTGTTCTGTTTGGTTTGTATTGCTTGTGGTTGTTCTGGCTCAAACTTTGTAAGTGTTGCATCGCGAACTGACTTTCATTTCTATGCCTTCAAAATGCAATGACCTTTTATAGCTGTCTCGCCAACAGAATAATAGAATGTATAAGTAAATAGTATTCAATCCTGTCCACTGACCATTCATATATGAACATCTGGATTTAACGACTTTCTAAACCCTTTATAAAAGTGAACAGCATGCAGAGCAAACAAAATGGTGCAATCCCTTTATTGCACCAATCTATAGCAGAAATGTAATTCTAACGCTAAAAACAAACGACCAAATGTAAAATTCATCAAATGCAAAATGTTGCAGCAATGCAATTGATAAACATTGCAATTGAAGCACACAAAATAACAAATACAAAAGAAAAGGAGTTCTCCCAGCAGTATCCAGGGGACTGAGACGTTCAAATTTTAAAATGTATATAAAAAAGTGTATTATACACTGTCTACGGTATCACCAAATCTAAACAAGAGGTCAGGAGGTGTTACAAAGGAAATCTTTCACAATGCATTCCTCCATTCCGAATGCAAGCTTTCACATCATACCTTTTCCAGCAGTGAACGGGGGATCAGTAGTTTATGGACACACTGCATGGAAACTGTGCAGCCATTTCTGTTATCAGCAAAGGACGACTACTGATTGAAATTCGCTCCCTTCCAACAGCTGCTCCAGTCCCCGTCTGTAGTGTCAGGCTGTAGTGACAAACCTGTCCCTGCTGAGTTGCTTGCTTAGACAACCTTCAAATACAGAGGAGTTGTATCACATGTTGGAGGTAAGAGCAGGTCTCCTTCTTTAGCAATACTTTATGCCTGCAGTTTCAAGTTGTGTTCATTAGAAACAGCCAACCCAACACTTTTGTGCTTATTGAGATTGTCGTTTGTGGCTTAAAGGTTGATTACTAGGGAATAGCAATGTGATTCAGGTTTATTTGTTGGTTATTCTGATTTAGGTGTGGGATCCCAGCCTTGTTCATTTGTTGAATGCAGTTTCTAAAAGAACACAGGGTCATGTGTTAGTAGGTTAGATGAGGGTCTTTTTAGGTCTCGCCTAGCGATGCAGCGCCATGCGCTGAACGCCAGCGAGACTATTGTCGCTGTGTAGCATGCGAAGTGGGACATGAGATGTGCACGAGCTTACCAAAGCCATTGCAGACAATGGCTGTGACGGCGCGCTTTAGCAGACATGCCCTGTGAGCGCGTGCTATAGGAGACACGCGCTGTGAACGCGCGCGTCTCTTCTTGCGCTCTCCCACACTTTCACTTTCACAGCCCGTGTCTCCTAAAGCGCGCGGTCACAGCCATTGTCTGCAATGGCTTTGGTAAGCTCGTCAGCAAGGCGTCCCCTCTCCGGAACACGAGGTGGACGAAAGGCTCGACATAGGCTTGACGACACTATCAGTAAAGGAGGCACCGCAAGAGGCGTCGCAGCAGCAGCATGGGCAAACTGGACACAAAGGTATTGGGGCGCTCTACACGAGCACTATTACATTACACAAGGACATGTTGATATTACTTGTTTAAGTCAGCGAGTCTCTGTGGATGCCTCTGACGTGTAAATGGCAGCGCGCCTCTGAAGTAGCCTTATACATAACCCTAGTATCGGTAATGCCCTGTCCCACCGGATATTGCAGCGTATTGGCAGCAACGGAGTTATGGGTTATGGACAATCCCGCCTGTTAGTATTATTATTGAACATACACCGCGTATTACCTCACAGGTCTGAATATTTGGGCGCGCTTGTCGCATTTCGCTTTTTCCGTGCCATGGTAACAATAATTGATGGGTAGATATTGGTAAACAGTGTGCATGAGTGAATTGGTAGATTAGGTTTTGAGTCCCATGGGCTTTTTAATTGTACTCTAAAGTCTTCTCTCTCCGTCCCCACCCCCTCCCCCATTTCCGCATCATAATCACGCACAGGGGGCTGTATCTTCGTTAATGTTGTACTTCGCTACATTTTGTTATAGAATGTAGAAGCAGTACTTATTTCAGTCAAACCTGACGTCACTCCAATTTTTAAAGTAATTTAAAATGGGGCTAGGGTCTAGCAAAGAAGATCGTTGACAGGAGGCACTAGTGAAACACTGGTTTCGCTCTCACACCATGTGGACTGTACCAGCTTTCAGTGCACGTGGTGGATGGAGTGGGGCATTGGACTGTGCATACACTGCAGTGTGTGGAGGGGGTACCACAAGCCTACTGAAACTCACCCACGAGGGTTGTTTGACAACTTAACCTTTTGTGGGTCCCCAAAACCTGCGCCCACAGCTGGGACATGTCTGTCAGTTGCAGATATTTAAAACCACTCGGGTGCTAAATTGTTCTAAGTGGACACGTTTGTCCTGCAAGTCGCAACAGTGCGGTTGGTGGCGTTAAACTACTGCCCTGTAAAGGTGCTGAGCAGTGCCTGGCAGTGGGGTTCACCTTCTGGTCACCCCCCACCCACCCTCCAACAAAAACAAATCAATTTCCCACTGGCCCCTGCCACTGCTGTGCATTTTGGTGCAACACTACTGTCCTTAAAAACTCACCCCCACCTTTGCCTTAATGATTTTCATCCCTATAGCTGTTTTTTTTTCCTTAGGGTCGGGAAATATGTACATATTCTGTAGATACTGTCAAGAGAGGGTGCTCAACTTCTTCCTTGTTAACAACGCCTTACGTCAAGTGCAACAAGCATTGTAGGCTACACTGCATGTAAAGTGGTTGGTTGTGTGTGTTGATTCATTTTTTTATTTTTTTTTTTAAACATTTATTTGTACAGAAAGGATATATAAACCTGGGCCTACAACCAGACCGGCCGGCCACGACATGATAGAGCAGTCAAGAAATACAGAAGAAAAATATACAGAAACAATCATAATGGTGTGCAATCAATACGGTCCAAAAAAGGAGGGGGGGGGGGAGGATCTGGACGGCCCACAAACAGGAATAAAGAAGGTTAATTTTATAATATTACAAGAAGGAGTATAACAGGCTCGGGTACAGCAGAAATGAATCCGGGTTCCCAGAGTAAACCATTGGCTATAAGTAAACTAAAGGGCAGCAGCGCGGAGAAGTGTCACTACCGCATACATCAGTACGAAAACAGATGCGGTTAACCCAAATCAACATTCAATTAGACTCATCTTAGGCACAACTACCACCCAGTAGTACATCGGAAACCGAACGAAGGAACCGGAATATTAACAGCACTAGAACTAACCCGTCATACTAACCTTTGGGAAAGAAAGAAGGAGAAGGGGAGGGGAAGGAAGAGGGGAAAAAGAAAAATATAGACTAAAAGAGAAGAGCGCCGCGCCGAAACAAGCATCCCGTAGCAAGGACACTGAAAAGAGCAGGAGTATTAGCAACAAGGAGGGGATGGGAGTCGCCATTGAAATGCAGCATAGCCACAAGAAGGAGAGCAGCAACGATACAGACCCCATCCCAATCATACCACGGGAGGCAGGGACAGACGCGGCGCTCCTATAAAGAGACACAAAAGGGCCATAGAACTAAGGAAAATAAACCAGCAAATAAGACCCATCCCACCCAGCACCCCTGCAGGAGGCTACGGCCTACCCCCCCAGCAGCGTGCCTGTCGCCCTAATCCAGAACCCGAAATGTAGTAGAGACAAGAGAGAGAAGAGGAAGAAAGAGACAAAAAGAAGAGCATGAAGACAAAAGAAATAGGAGGGAGGAGTGAAGGAGCAAAGACAAAACGGTCGGCCTCAGCCCACCGCCCAACCATACAATCGTAATACGTTTAAACGAAAACGACACAATCTCGAGCGTCATAAAACTTACAAGGGGGTCACCCACAGTACTATGTATACGGGAAACTTCGCCACGGATATGTACACCAGCAATCCACCGGGAGCAATGTATCTCACCCCAGGCCTTTCTTAGCCACAATTAACATCCACCACAGGACAGCGGGAAGTGAGCAACTCGGTGCGGGGCAATCACACGATTGAAAAGAAGTCCGATAAAGACGTAGGCCAGGGAGGTCAAGCCATAGGCAAGAGAACAAAAGTCCGGGTATGCAGTTCAAGTGTCCCAACAATGTTAACAAGGGCAGGAAAAGACAGGAGTTCAGTCTCGCCGCTCGGGAAAGCGGGGGCTCCCCTGCAGCACAGAAACACGACCTCATCAAGGCAAAGACATGCAGCAATCCACCATGCCTCTCGGGCACCCGAGCAGGATCGGACCCCAGCACAACATCCAGGTCCCCAAACTCCAAAAATTGAAGCGCAGGAGGTTCCAAAGCCACTTGCATGCATACCCGTCGACGGACAGCTGTAGTAGCCCTCATCGCGGCCGAGGGGGGTGAGGCAGTGGCATCACTGAGACGAGAGGAGACCGTGAGGAACCGGCCATCTAAGATGGCGGCGGACCGCACCGATCCCCCAAGGGCATCGGGGGCCAAGGCCGCATGCAAAGACCGTAGTGCGTCTAGAACGCCGCCAACTGCAGGATCACGCACACATGTCCAGGCCCCCGCACAGTCCAGCAACCCAGGTCCGTCGTCTTGAGGACATCCACAGTCTGGTTCGACGGCCGCCATTTTGTAGATTCAGCCTCGTCACCACCCTCCGCGACTCTCGGATCAGGCACACAGATGCGGACCCCCTCAGGTACCAAGGGGGTCCCACTAATGTAGCCTTGATGCAGAAAGGAGAGCCGCCAAAGTCGGGGTTCCGCCTGCAATATCACTGGCGCGTCCGATGAACAGAGCCCGGGCGCGAGGCTCCAGGGTGGAAGGACGTTGCAACGGCGGGGGGACCCCTTCACACGATCAGCCCTCGGAGCACCGCGCCCCACACAAGCCTCGCGGCCGCCAAGGCAAGCCCGGATCAAGACCACCGGGATGTACGCACAACGGTCTCTCGCCAGTGGCTCACCCCCACGGCCGGGGCCGTTGTTTACATCAACGCCAGACTGGGTCCAATAGGCGAGGCCCCGGTTTCATCTCCGCGGAGGCCCCGGTCCCTCAGGGGGCACAACTTCGGAACCGCGGCACGCAGGAGCCTCCAGGTCAGACGGTGAGTAAGAGCAACACGTTGCGTTTCTATTTCTGCTCGAGTGAGTCGTCTCGGGGCAGGATATGCAGCAGGATATGCGAGTCAGGCAGGAAGGCTGACGGAGCCGAGCTACAGAGCGACCATTACGATCGCGAGCTTGGCTCCTCCCCCCGTGTTGATTCATTTTGACTAACTACACCCTTAAGTTATCGGACCCATCCGCACTTGCTTGACTTCTAGTTGGGTGCTGCAGAGCTCACAATCTTACCAGCCTATAGGAGCGCACCTACATATGGTTACGGAATCCATACTGTATCTGTAAGAATCAAACAAACACCAGGGAACCAACAGGACACAAGAACACAAACATAAATCATAGCAATAAGGAAACGTGATTTAAATAAAAAAAACTCTTTCTCTACACACCCTCTCTCTCTCTACACACCCCTCTCTCTCTTTACACACCCCTCTCTCTCTCTCTCTCTCTCTCTCTCTACACGCCCCTCTCTCTCTCTACACGCCCCTCTCTCTCTCTACACGCCCCTCTCTCTCTCTACACGCCCCTCTCTCTCTCTACACACCCCTCTCTCTCTCTCTACACACCCCTCTCTCTCTCTACACACCCCTCTCTCTCTCTCTCTCTACACACCCCTCTCTCTCTCTCTCTACACACCCCTCTCTCTCTACACACCCCTCTCTCTCTACACACCCCTCTCTCTCTCTACACCCCTCTCTCTCTCTACACCCCTCTCTCTCTCTACACCCCTCTCTCTCTCTACACCCCTCTCTCTCTCTACACCCCTCTCTCTCTCTACACCCCTCTCTCTCTACACCCCTCTCTCTCTACACCCCTCTCTCTCTACACCCCTCTCTCTCTACACCCCTCTCTCTCTCTACACCCCTCTCTCTCTCTACACCCCTCTCTCTCTCTACACCCCTCTCTCTCTCTACACCCCTCTCTCTCTCTCTACACCCCTCTCTCTCTCTCTACACCCCTCTCTCTTTCTACACCCCTCTCTCTCTCTCTCTACACCCCTCTCTCTCTCTACACCCCTCTCTCTCTCTCTACACCCCTCTCTCTTTCTACACCCCTCTCTCTCTCTACACACCCTCTCTCTCTCTACACACCCTCTCTCTACACATCCCTCTCTCTGTACACACCCCTCTCTCTCTACACACCCCTCTCTCTACACACCCCTCTCTCTACACACCCCTCTCCCTCTCTACACACCCCTCTCTCTCTCTACACACCCTCACTCTCTACACACCCCCTCTCTCTCTACACCCCTCTCGCTACACACCCCTCTCTGCACACCCCTCTCTCTGCACACCCCTCTCTCTGCACACCCCTCTCTCTGCACACCCCTCTCTCTGCACACCCCTCTCTCTGCACACCCCTCTCTCTGCACACCCCTCTCTCTGCACACCCCTCTCTACACACCCCTCTCTCTCTCTCTACACACCCCTCTCTCTCTACACACCCTTCTCTCTCTACACACCCCTCTCTCTACACACCCCTCTCTCTACACACACCCCTCTCTCTCTCTCTACACACCCCTCTCTCTCTACACACCACTCTCTCTCTCTACACTCCCCTCTCTCTCTCTACACCCCTCTCTCTCTCTACACCTCTCTCTCTCTCTACACCCCTCTCTCTCTCTACACCCCTCTCTCTCTCACTCTCTCTCTATCTACACACCTCTCTCTCTCTCTCTATCTACACACCCCTCTCTCTCTCTCTCTCTCTCTATCTACACACCCCTCTCGCTCTCTACGCCCCTCTTTCTCTACACCCCTTCTGTTCTTGGATTTTTGTCACAACAAAATACACTGAATATAATCTTCACAAAAGTTATTTACAAACGTTTAAGCTATTGCCATTATAAATTACAATAACTTTTATTTAAGTATTAATTATTAAAGAAAATAAAAGCCATTGTTATTTGTAATATCAATACATCTAAGTTAATTAAATACAACACATATTGCATTACAAGTGTCACATTTGCGAAAGTTAAAACTATTGGCATTGTAAATGACAAAGCTATTAATTTAGCTATTTTCGAAACCAACACATAAATACAAAATTGGTCATTTACAATACCAATAGCTCAAACTTTCCTAATGCGAGACCTATTGCATTGCAAATGCTTGTTTTGTACTCTGATGGTTTTATATTCACCCACAGGTCACATTGAAACAATGGGCGAGTTCATAGATTCCTGTCCTCACCTGGATTCTCTGGGGGAGGTCACCAAGGACGAACTGCTCTTCAAATCGAAGGTAGGTACATCGGAGCTGCGATGAGGATCCGCATAAGTGGGGGGAGGGGTAAAGGTGTGGGAGTGTTGTAAACATGGATGCATGCATGAAACATTTCAATGTGTTTCCTTGGGTAGTTTTTTTTGTCATTAGGTGCGATCATGGGTAATTGTTTGTCTTGGTCGCTACTATTTTTCTACAGGAAATGTATGTTCTGTGTGGTTACTTCTTTGCAGTTTGTATTGTGTACTTCTGACCTTTTGGTTGCTTATACACTGTGATTTATTCAAGGAGGTATCATTGAGTTCTACTTCTACTTTGCCAGCCTTTTATCACCGTCACCTCTTTGCATCGCCCTCGCTGTGCTATAAATTGTCACCAGGATGGTGCTCTTCATTCTAACCGCCTTTTGCTTTTTCTCCCTTAAGGGTACCTGTCAGTCTTGTGGAGCTGGAGGACCAAACCTTTGGGCCTGTCTACAGGTAACCTCTGTGCTTTCTTTAAAGGATTGCCGTCAATGCCTATTCATCAATAAGCTTCATAGGTCTGCACTGTTTGAAGCTTTCGCCTGGACATAAACTTTGAAACCCGGGGAGTTAGATCTGTTATGAACCTCCTCAGACTGCATATTGTCAAACTAAACTGTTAAACCACAAATTATTAGTATAAATACACTTGTGTAATTATTACATGGCTGGTTCGTGCAAATCCTACTCTAGATGCAAGGGTCCCTCCACTTCCTGAAAGGTTAAAATTACAGGATTTCCTTAGATCCTGAAGCTTCTTCCATGGTCAAAGGAATTTACTTCCTATGTCCAAACAGGAACCATGCTTTCCCCAAAAAGATGGAATATAGTTGTCACAGTTGATGCATATATCTAGTACTGTGCCAGTTTATATCCTGTTGTTCCAAGTGAGTTCTTTATTTGCTCATTTCTAGCTCAGAGCGTTTTCTTTTCATGAATAAGACCCCATCTTTTAATCCCCAGGGAGCTTAGCGTTGTTTTACTGTAGCCAGCAGGATAACCTGTAAACAGGAATGCCCCCAGTTCCTATGTAGTGAGTGGCCTACCGCATCCCAAGGAACTCTTGCAGAATAGACTGGGATATTTCTGTTCCCCTGAGACCTTGCAATTCGCGGACCTAGGCCAGCCGTTGGTCCTAAAGTTTCAAGCTTAGTCATTAGGGCGAGGGAGGTGCTGTCTTGCCATCAAGGGACAAAGGCCTGGATTGCTTTGTTGAAATGATTCACTGGCTGTCCTTATTAGTCTTTGGATAAAACGGAAATCCTAGTTATTCCAGTAGTGTGTAGTGCTTTGCGGGTTCTTCCCTAGCGCCTGGATATTGTTATTTGGCTGTAAAATGTATGTACTATTAGCTATTCTCAGGCAGGTAGATTTGAATGTAAAGATCTTAAGGCTATTCTACTGTACAGTGCTCGGACTCTCATCCCATGCTAGTGGTGTTCTCCTGCATTGCAACTTGTCAATGAATCACCCCAACACGGTCAATCTGAAGACTGTGCATCTCCAAGGTATGCTGAATTTAACCGGTGTCCCAGTTTCCCAAGAGATATGTAGCTTGCAGACTAGAAAACAATTGTATGAGTAAGTGTGATTGGTGACAGCAGCTCTCCACCACCTTCCATTGTGATCTGTAGGTAACTCTTAGTAAAAGTAGTGTGTGAATTATCCACTGATAATCTGTCAATTAATGGCACTGTAACTAGCTCCCATGTCGTTTCCAGTGATGTTTTCCAGTGAACCTTATTCTTTGAGATGAACACCTTCAAAGAATCAATCTAAAGAGTCAGGCAGAATACAGTGATCCAGCAAAAGGTTGTAAGTGACGATGAGAGTAGGATTTTGCAGAATGAAAGAGGCTGACTGAGATAATTCAAAAAACAACCCCATGGAAACTAAAGGTCTAAAAAAGGTTAGCGACCTAACTACAGTACGTGATATTGTTAAGGACTCGGTGTACACATGAAATCTTTAAAAATTAACTTATTCAATACAAAATTATTTAAAATTATTTGTTTCATCAGAATCTTAATATTCCATTGCGACAACATTACAGCATAAGTCACAAGGAATGTATTAGCACACTTCTCTTACATGTCCGTGCAAGAACCAGATACCTGTACGTAGTAAACCTTTGGGTTACTTGTGGATTACCCATGAGGTGTCCTCCACAGGTTATATACATACGTATCTTCAGCTGATTCATTTTCTAACCTCTCATCTGACCGTATGGTTGTCTTTTTTTCGAACTTCAGCTTGTCATATCCATTTCTTCCGCCAATAAGCGTTCTGGTTTTTATTATATTCACACATTTCCCCTTATTTATTGTTGATATCTTGCCAAAGTTACCAGTTGGAATCCTTGTGGCTCTCCTGATGAAGGTGTTGTGTACGCCGAAACGCGGATAGAAGAACCGTCACTTAACCATCTGATTTTCATGTCCTATCTTTGGATGTAAAAATTTACTTTTGAAAATTGTACCAACATCATTGGTTTACATGATTATTGCAAATAAGTTTTTGTTTATAAATTGTAATTTGTATCCTACACTCTTCCTTGTGACTTATGCTGTAATGTTGTCTCAATGGCATATTAAAATTCTGATTAAATGGGGGGAGGAGCTTCGCGCGCATCCGAGATGGCCGCGTGAGCACAGGGCTCCCGAGGACCCTCGCTGCCTCCCGCATTTATCCTGTACAATATCCTGATTTGATGGAAGATCATTGAAGACACAACCCGGCTGATGTACTAGCAGGTTTTTGGGTCGAAATCGGACGCAGGGTCCCCGTGCTTTGCTGTCTTGAACTTTGCGGCCTTCTCCATGGAGCAGCCTGGACCCTGAGTGGTGGCAGTGCCCGGGTCGTAATTTAACAACGGCTTGCGGGGATCGGACCACAGCCTCACTTCACTTTCGGTTTCGTTTCTCCGGCGCACTGCCTCATATATGCGGTGTGTCTGTTGATCGGACGAGCCCCGATGCCAGCTCATTGAGTTTCGAGCGGGCGACTGTTTGGCTGTGGTCTCCACTTGGCTCAACTTTGCCTCCTGTGTTCCCGTGTGTGAATTTAAAGGAGCCATTTGGACCAGATCCCAAGCCTCCCTTCGGGGCACCCGACTCGCCTGAGGGTGAGAAACGGAAGGTCAAGACCACCATCCGTGGAGGTTCTACCCAGACGAATGTCATGGATCGCTATACACTTTCTAAAGGATCCCCTGGTGGCGCACCTAAGACCCGGGAGGAGGTTGTCGACGATCCTGCTGTGTTGGCGGACTTAACACTACAAGACGTGATGGGCGCCATTGCTGGCATTCAGTCTTCTATTGGCCAACAGTATGAAGCCTTGGCCCTGAAGTTGGACACGGGGGCTATCGATGTCAACCTCATTCGCACTGACTTGGCCAAGACGAATGAGAAAGTGAAGTCATTAGACCTGAAGACATCCAGCCTTACCACGGACGTGTCCGACTTGCAAACAGAAGTGCGCAATCTTCGATCTGCTAATGACTTTTTTGCTCGTCGCTTGGAGGATTTTGAAGGCCGTGCACGGCGCAATAACGTGCGTATTATTGGGGTCCCGGAAGAATCTAGTCCACTCGCCACTGATCTTCGAGTGGAGGACCTCATTCTTAATCATCTGGCACCAAAGGGCCTGAGCAAATTCTTTGCCATCGAACGTGCGCAGGGGGACAGGCGAAGCCCGGTTTCCCCCCCCCCGTCCGATTATTGCACGGATCTTCAACTTTAGAGATCGCGACGCCATTTTGCAGGCGGCACGGACAAGCGGCCCTACGCAGTTCGAGAACGCCGCTGTGAATTTTTATCCAGATTTTTCTCAATCGGTCCAGAAACAACGTATGGGATTTCAGGGTGTGAAACGGCGACTAAGAGACATGGAACTAAAATATGCTATGTTATTCCCGGCCCGACTGCGTGTTGAATATGACAATCAAACATTTTTCTTTATCAGGCCTGAGGAAGTGAGTGATTGGTTGGACACTTTGCCGACTCGCCGCGCTGGCCAGGAACATGCTGGTGGTGCGGAAGGGGGACTGATGGACCAAGAATGATTTCGGTGCCTGTGTCCGGAACAATTTTCAGCGGGATCAGCCGGAGTTCACTGACTTTTATTGATCATTCCGTTTGTATCCTCGGAGGTAGCAGGGATGGCGGGACCCTTTCCTCCTCTGGGGTTTTCTTTGTGTAGATTAGTTCATGTTTGTAATTGCTAGAGCGACAGGCACACTGCAAATTGGGGTGGCTTTTGAGTCGGTGCAGGGGTGCAGGGTGGGGGGGAGT
This sequence comes from Lissotriton helveticus, assembly GCF_964261635.1. Taxonomy (NCBI): domain Eukaryota; kingdom Metazoa; phylum Chordata; class Amphibia; order Caudata; family Salamandridae; genus Lissotriton; species Lissotriton helveticus. Next base: position 2,135,596,552 of record NC_136065.1, on the reverse strand, counting down.
TGTGTTGGGAACCTTGGGGGGAGGAGGGGACGAGTTCTGGGATTGTTTGTTTTTTCTTTTTCAAGGCAAGGTACTTTCATTATCTTTGACACTGGTGTGATGCTCGTTTTGCGATGGGAGTTCATTCTGGACTTGGATGGGGGGTAGAGGGTTGAAGGTATTATGCTGGAATGTGAATGGGTTGGGTGATCGCATAAAGAGAGGGGTGGTCATGCAGCTGTTGCGGCGCCTTTCGCCTGATGTCGTTCTGTTACAAGAGACACACTTGATAGGAAACACTTGTCACACTCTTAATAGAAGGGGTTATCGTCTTGCTGCCCATTCTGGTTTTACATCTAGTTATTGAGGAGTGGGTATTCTGCTTAGGGTTTCCCTCCCCCTCGAAGTTGATGATGTGATCCTCGATGCCAGGGGTCGATATGTTGCACTTGTCGGGCGGTGGGAAGGAAAGCCAATCTCGTTGGTGTCAGTTTGTCCCCCCGGGCTTGCAATCCACGACATTCATGGACCTGGGGCGGATGGTGCTGGGTCTCCCTGAGGGTGTTTTGATACTGGGTGGTGATTTTAACTCCGTCATTTCTGGCAGGAGAGACCGCTATCCCCCCCCGAGATCTTCCTGCTGCGCAGTCCTGGTTGGGCGACTTCCTGGAAACATTGGGCCTCATAGACTGCTGGAGACTAATGCACCCAGAGCAGACACAGTTTACTTTTCACTCGGGAGCTCATGGCAGTCTTTCTAGATTAGATTATATCCTGATACCGGCGGCACTGTCCCCCTCGATTGGAGAGATTAGACACCTGGCCCGGGGCATATCGGATCATTCCCCTATTTGGTTTCATTTTAATCTTAGCATCGGGGCCGAAGGCAGGGTGGCTCCGATTAACCCATGGTATCTCCTCAACCCCAAGACACGCGCTGAATTGATTAAATCATTTGATCTGTATTTTACTAAAAAATTTGGTTCTGTATCCTCACCTGTCTCGTTGTGGGAAGCTTTTAAGACTGTAATCAGGGGACAGGCATTGTCTTTGGTGGGGTGTGCCAAGAAATGTAAGAACGAGGCAATTGTTCAGCTCGAAACTGAAATCACAGACCTGGAGACTGCATTGGAGCGGGGGGGTGTCTCGAGAAGCATTACATGTCCTCCACCGTAAACAATTAGAATATAAAACTTTGGTTACTGATGCGGCAAAGACGATGAGTAGGGAACTGCAGGGACGGCTCTATGATGTGGGTGATAAAGCAGGAAAATTGATTGCCTGGCTGGACAGAAGAGAGAGAGCGTATCGAGTGGTTCCGATGATTGTGACATGTGATGGTGTGGGTGTAACTGATCCTGTTGGCATTGTTGAATGCTTTGCTGATTCAATTCAAAAGTGCTTTATTCGAGTATTACTCATAAAAGCAGACATACAAACACAAGTTAAAAAAACAATTAAATTTACATAGGTCATATATGACATAAGCACGTTACACAATAAAAAGGAAACAATTAAATTTCATCATAATACGTAATTACAGGTGTAAAGTTCATTTAGCAAAAATCAGGTTAAAATAAAATCCAATATCAATATTAAAAGTCTTTAAAAATTATTTCCATCCGAAGAGACACGTTACGTGGGGCGAAACAGAGAATAGATGATCTAGCAGTCTCTGATCAAGTAGGCAGAGTAGTTACCCTACTAGCAATCTCTGCCTAATTACCCACGCCCACCCCAGGTACTTAGCAGTCGCAATTATAATCCAGGTCAAGGAGGTAGATTTAACAATACGCAAAGCTACCATACTACTTCTGGTACCCAGGTTTCTGCACATAGGTGCCAACCAAACACGTCTTGGAGCAGAATATACATGGCAGGAGAACAAAAAATGACCAAGCGTTTCCTTTCCTTCCCCACATGCAGGACAAGTAGCTAGTCCTCCATCTCTCCACTTTGATGTTAAATTGCGGAGAGGGAGAGAGCCGGCCCTTAGTTGGAAAAATAGTTTCCGAATCCATTGGTTTCGATATATAATCCCAATACAATTCATACATAGGAAACAGTTTAACCTCAAGGAAAGTGGTAGTCATAGACCCGTTGTTAGTGCTGAGCAAACTCCTGTTTTCAACCCGTTCCCAGAATACGTTTTTTAGGGTTGATTTAGAGGGGAAAGATGACCCAGCTGGATCGGACCATAATAGATGTAGTCCTAATTCACATAATGCTAATTTTAGTGATTTGAACCATCTAATTTTGTTGAATCGGTCCGCTTTAACAACATCAGCAAACCCTTCTGCGTAATGAGAGAGCTCAGGCGTAGTCCAAATCCTGCGCCAATACAATATCGGTCGTAGTTTGCCCATTTCCGAGATTTCTTTCCTGCCAAGCTCATATCTTAGGGGCAAAAGCGGACTGCTCTGTGGGGTGCCTGTGAGTTTTCTTAGGAAATTATTCTCCGATGTTTGTAACTCCTGCAGGTTTTCTTGCCCCCACAACTCAGCCCCGTACAGTGCTAGCCCCGTACAGTGCTGACCCTATTGCCTTTGCCTCATATATGATCAAGGGTGGTTTGATTGGCTTGGTCAATGATTTCCTGTGTTCCTTGACTATGGTACCAGCCAGTTGCTTATGTCTTAATACTGCAGTATTTATATGTTGGTTCCATCTATTGTCATTAGAGATTTGAATCCCCAGATAAGTAAAAGAATTTACTACTTCAAGGTAGCGCCCGCTCATGGATATTTTGGATTTAAAATTTCTGTGAGGATTAAAAGCCATGAGTTTTGTTTTAGAAGCGTTCACCTCCAGGCCGTGATCACCACAAAACTTATCAAAAATTGCCAGTGCTTTTTGCAGACCGCTAGGGGATTTAGATAAAATTAAGGTGTCATCGGCAAACATTAAAATCGGAACTTTTACACCTGCGAGAGAGGGAGCGTCCACAGCCTGAGATTGCATGCGGGGAACAATGCCGTTAATAAAAAGGGTAAACAATGTTGGTGCCATTGAGCATCCTTGTCGAACCCCGCGCTCAACAGGGAAATCGACAGTGTCATTTCCATAACCACCCCATTGAATTTTAGCATAAGTGCCTTCGTGCAGTCTCATGATCATGGTCAGCAGGATCCCTGGAACCCCCAGAGCCGCCAGCACATCCCACAATTTTGCCCTTGGTACCAGGTCGAATGCAGCCCGCAGGTCAACAAATGCTGCGTAAAGACTACCTTCACCCAGTACCACAGTCCTCCACTGGATTAATTGAAAACGAAAGACCTGGTCCACAGTGCTAGTTGCTCTGCGGAACTCAGCCTGAAAAGGGGAAAGAATATTGTGGTCCTCCGCCCAGTCAAGCAAGTTGTTAATAATCACTCGCCCCACAACCTTTTGAACAGTGTCAATTAAGCTGATTGGGCGGTAATTACAAGGTTCAGCACGGTCTCCCTTTTTAAATACAGGGGTAATTATCGTACCCCGCCATGATACCGGGATTTCAGCACCCTTAGCAATATGATTTACTAGTAGGTAAATGTATTTGCTCCACCTGTCGATGTCATTTAAAAAAACATCCGCAAGGACACCATCAATGCCTGGAGCTCGGCCACTGTGAACAGATTTTAGGGCAGACAGTACTTCACTCTGAGCAAAGATGTCATCTGCAAACAAATAAGTAGGGCATATACTATTTACAAGCTGATCCCTGGTGGAATATTGTTCACTGAAAAATGTAACCCATGCGTCATGGGGAACATTGTTATTAATAGCTTGTGTAGGCTTTGCGTGACCCCATTTGACAGTGTGCCAAAATAGTCTAGAATGTTTGCGATCACTTGCACGTTTCAACTTCTGCCAGTGGGCTTCGTCCCATTCTCTTTTTGCCTTAGCAATGCTATTTTTATAATGCTTCCTAGCAGATTGAATCTCACCCAAGTTGTTGCTCTTGATAGCGACTCCTAGATTGGTTCTTGCCACCTTACAATCGTGGTTGTACCACTTTGCAGCTCTATGTACACGTACCCTCTTTTTATTAACTGGTTTTAAGAAGTAACCTTTAATTTCATTAAAGAGAGTCACATGTGCTTCGGTTATGTCGTCATGGCCCAAAGGGGTCCCTGCAGCACAATCCAGGGCCACAATAGCCTTGTCTGTTGCTGCTCCTATTTTTTCAAGGACCTGCTGGTCTGTCCTGACACCTGACCACCTTAACCTGCGCATATCATTAGTTGGTACAATTAACGGAGGCAAAGGTTGATCATAAGGGGTTGATTCATTGTCTTTAGACAGCCACCAGTGGTGAGAGACGCATAGAGGGTCATGGTCGCTTTCAGGCCTTGCTGTTACCACCATGTCGCTAACAGATGACCATAGAGATATGCTACAGATGACATAATCGATGCGGCTTTTACTACGCCCATTATTGAAAGTCATGGCTGGAACTCGATCTGACTTGGTTCGACCGTTCAAGGCTCTCAACCCATACTCCAGGCACATTGCATTTAGGCCTAATATATCTGCCGTCCAACGAGTTACCGGAGAAGTATCTATTGTGGGAATACCCCATTGCTTATCTTCCTCTTCCCCAAATGAGGCCTCCCCAGTGATGAGAGGTTCGAATGTGCGATTTAAATCGCCAGCAATTATTATATCTTTTCTTGCCGAGTGTATCTCGAGGAAATTAGACAGGCTCAAGAGAACATCGTATTTACCTTTGTTTCCACCTCTAGCATAGATATTGTAAATGTCAATGGAAATGGGTGAATCACTAGAGAGTCTTATGAGCTGGATATCTCTCTCGTGAAGCTCCACACACTTTACTACAATCTTTAAAGACTGCCTGACCCATATGGTAAGGCCCCCCATCGGACGCCCTTTGGGGCCCCTGGTAGCAGGGACATAAAAGTTTATGTACCCCAATGCAAAAACAGGGTCACAGGCCCAAGTCTCTTGGAAGATACAAAGATCGTACTTATTTATAAATCCGAGCCAATCTGCACAATCCAACTTGGCACACAGCCCAGCCACATTCCAGGACAAAAAATTCCCCATATCAGTTTCCATTGCAGAACTCGGTCTTGAAACAATCTCATTCATCACTTTGTCAACAATAACATTACAATTAGCATTTACATTGGTTGGACCAACTAGAGCCTCAGTGGGCGACCCCTTAGTTCGATCTTTAGTTAAATGACTAGTCTCCTCAATGGTGCTTGGATCACAAACAAATTGCGGCGTAGAATTGCAGTTAGGTGGTTGTCAATCACAAGCATCCAGATTTGAAAAAGCAGAGAATCTATTTTCCAACCCCAAACCCCACACTGTGGAAGCAATGTCCTTCCTCCCTCTCTTAGTCACAATGTTCCATTTTGTTCTTAGAATACTTGAGTTTGGACCACTACCCTTCCTAGGGTAGAAGAAATCCAAAGTTAACGGAACAATTGAGGTTGATCTACGCTGTGGAGGCAGGATGTTGGGCAAGATATTAGGCAAAATCCCAGGGTCTACAAAGTGAAGGACAACACACTCCCCCTTAAACTTTTTAACCCTGTCCCCAATCCACTGAACCCTTCTCGCATTTACTAACTCTTCCGAGAGTTGTTGCTTTCCCCAAGGAGAGATTACCATATTATTGGACAACCATGATAAAGATTTATTTATTAAGGAGGATGTTGATTCATGTTCTCCCTGAGCCAAGGGAGGGACGTTGGCAAGGACAAGAACCAATGGGGAGGCTTCAACTACTAGTTCAAAAGTCCCTTTCTCAGCATTAGAATCAGCAGCAATGGGAGCTGGTATAGTAGCATCCAAAACCCCACCTGTAAAATTAATCTGTGCTGCCAATGGTGGATTTAATACAGGGATAGGGATAGATCCACTTTTTGCTACCGTGGCTTGTTTGCTCATAGTAGGTTCGATCTTAGATAGAACAGCTTCAGGGAGTTTATTTACTTCCCCCAGAGTTTTTTCTAGCAAACCTTCTAATCGACTAACCTCAGAGGTTAGCTTATCTATTTTACTGACTAGAGGTTTAACTATACCTTTAATTTTTGTGTCCATCATGATCAGTAATTTATTAAATTGAGCATTTGAAAGAGTGACGTAAGCCTCGTCAGTCAAATCATCCTCCTCAATCTCTATTAGGTTCCTCGTTGGGGTTACAACTTTATTTTTTGCTGACCTTAAACCCTCCCGTTTTGACATAACCTTTTGGTTAACCCCTGTAATCCTTTGGGCTAGGACGGGTGCTGTAGGGAGAATTGGGGACTCCTTACTGGTGGATATGTCTATCAGAGCTTCATTAACACTGATATCCTCAATACCGGCGACAATACCACTAGGCTGGATGATATTGGTATCATGGAGAGAGTCATGTATTTCACCAGTTAAACTGCTATTTTGTTGTTGCGCAAAGGGATCATCTGGCTCTATGTCAACAAAGGGAGATTGGTTAGGTGAATCTAGTCCCAATGAGGATCTCCTATCACTGTTAATTCTTTCTACAACATGAACAAGATAGTTGTCGAGAGTGTTTTTAGGAGTAATTTGCTTTTTCGCAGGCATGATTCAATGGGCAGTTTACTCAGAGCACTCAAAGCACGATAATATCCCACCATACACTACAGTAGCAATAGGTACACTGAAAACAATATCCGAATTGAACAATGTACTGAAGCTAAATGTATACAATTTCAAACAGAGTACCAGGCCCAACCCAATCTTGTCCGACCTCGGACGGCCTCAGACGGCCCGCCCTTTGCCCGGGCTTCGCCCGGTGTCCCGCGAGACGGGGGTAACTGCAGATTTAAGCGCCTCCTGGCGCGCGAATGACGCGGCTAGCGCCACAGAGGCTGCTGGGAACAGTAGTTTTTCACCCTACACCGCGCTCCGCTCGGCGGCCTGACTCCGAGGTGTAATTGGAGTCCGGCGGCGGGAGGCGGGTGGGCAAAAACACAAGTGGCAGGAAATCCAAGTGGCCCCACAATCACCAAAGGTTCGACCAGCGTCAGCAATTCTCTTCCAGAATGACTCCCCCCCCCCCCCCCCCCCCTCGACCGGGGTAACTGCAGATTTAAGCGCCTCCTGGCGCGCGAATGACGCGGCTAGCGCCACAGAGGCTGCTGGGAACAGTAGTTTTTCACCCTACACCGCGCTCCGCTCGGCGGCCCGACTCCGAGGTGTAATTGGAGTCCGGCGGCGGGAGGCGGGTGGGCAAAAACACAAGTGGCAGGAAATCCAAGTGGCCCCACAATCACCAAAGGTTCGACCAGCGTCAGCAATTCTCTTCCAGAATATTTCCCCCCCCCCCCCCCCCGACCGGGGTAACTGCAGATTTAAGCGCCTCCTGGCGCGCGAATGACGCGGCTAGCGCCACAGAGGCTGCTGGGAACAGTAGTTTTTCACCCTACACCGTGCTCCGCTCGGCGGCCCGACTCCGAGGTGTAATTGGAGTCCGGTGGCGGGAGGCGGGTGGGCAAAAACACAAGTGGCAGGAAATCCAAGTGGCCCCACAATCACCAAAGGTTCGACCAGCGTCAGCAATTCTCTTCCAGAATGACTCCCCCCCCTCGACCGGGGTAACTGCAGATTTAAGCGCCTCCTGGCGCGCGAATGACGCGGCTAGCGCCACAGAGGCTGCTGGGAACAGTAGTTTTTCACCCTACACCGCGCTCCGCTCGGCGGCCCGACTCCGAGGTGTAATTGGAGTCCGGCGGCGGGAGGCGGGTGGGCAAAAACACAAGTGGCAGGAAATCCAAGTGGCCCCACAATCACCAAAGGTTCGACCAGCATCAGCAATTCTCTTCCAGAATGACCCCCCCCCCCCCCCTCGACCGGGGTAACTGCAGATTTAAGCACCTCCTGGCGCGCGAATGACGCGGCTACCGCCACAGAGGCTGCTGGGAACAGTAGTTTTTCACCCTACACCGCGCTCCGCTCGGCGGGCCGACTCCGAGGTGTAATTGGAGTCCGGCGGCGGGAGGCGGGTGGGCAAAAACACAAGTGGCAGGAAATCCAAGTGGCCCCACAATCACCAAAGGTTCGACCAGCGTCAGCAATTCTCTTCCAGAATGACTCACCCCCCCCCCCCCCCCCTCGACCGGGGTAACTGCAGATTTAAGCGCCTCCTGGCGCGCGAATGACGCGGCTAGCGCCACAGAGGCTGCTGGGAACAGTAGTTTTTCACCCTACACCGCGCTCTGCTCGGCGGCCCGACTCCGAGCTGTAATTGGAGTCCGGCGGCGGGAGGCGGGTGGGCAAAAACACAAGTGGCAGGAAATCCAAGTGGCCCCACAATCACCAAAGGTTCGACCAGCGTCCGCAATTCTCTTCCAGAATGACTCCCCCCCCCCCCCCCTCGACCGGGGTAACTGCAGATTTAAGCGCCTCCTGGCGCGCGAATGACGCGGCTAGCGCCACAGAGGCTGCTGGGAACAGTAGTTTTTCACCCTACACCGCGCTCCTCTCGGCGGCCCGACTCCGAGGTGTAATGGGAGTCCGGCGGCGGGAGGCGGGTGGGCAAAAACACAAGTGGCAGGAAATCCAAGTGGCCCCACAATCACCAAAGGTTCGACCAGCGTCAGCAATTCTCTTCCAGAATGACTCCCCCCCCCCCCCTCGACCGGGGTAACGCAGATTTAAGCGCCTCCTGGCGCGCGAATGACGCGGCTAGCGCCACAGAGGCTGCTGGGAACAGTAGTTTTTCACCCTACACCGCGCTCCGCTCGGCGGCCCGACTCCGAGGTGTAATTGGAGTCCGGCGGCGGGAGGCGGGTGGGCAAAAACACAAGTGGCAGGAAATCCAAGTGGCCCCACAATCACCAAAGGTTCGACCAGCGTCAGCAATTCTCTTCCAGAATGACCCCCCCCCTCGACCGGGGTAACTGCAGATTTAAGCGCCTCCTGGCGCGCGAATGACGCGGCTAGCGCCACAGAGGCTGCTGGGAACTCCTGTATGAAACACCGCTAGCCCAGGTGGTGGTTAATGGCCGCGTCTCCGTGCCTTTTACTCTCGGTAGGGGCACACTACAGGGTTGTCTGTTGTCCCCACTCCTTTTTGCTTTGGCGTTGGAGCCTCTTGCCGCCTGGCTACGGTGGGAACCCTCGATGAAGGGTATACGCTGGACGCCGGAATTTGAGGATCGCATTTCCTTATACGCGGATGATATTTTATTGTACCTTACCTCTCCCCAAAAATCGCTCAATGTGTTGTTTGACGTACTTACCTCCTTCGGGAAGAACTCGGCCTCATCATTAATTGGTCGAAATCCTACATTTATGTACTAGCGGGTGATGTCCCTCGTTTGCCACGGGGCTGTCCCATCCAGTTGTCGCAGTCTGGCTTTAAGTACCTGGGTGTGTTTATCTCCATGGAACCGGCGGTTCGCTACGAACGTAATTTGCTCCCCCCACTCCAACGGTTACGCTCCGATGTAGCACGTTGGCGTAAATTACCGTTGTCTCCCCTAGGGCGTGCGGCCCTTTTTAAGATGATGTCCTTACCTCGGTTCCTATATGCCCTCCAGAATAGTTTTGATGTTATCCCGTCGACATATTTTCGGGAAGTAGAATCGTTGCAGAGGCAACTAATATGGGACGGACGTTCGCGCATAGCTCTTCCGAAATTGACACTCCCCTGGTATGATGGCGGTATAGCGCTCCCGGATATTCGTAGGTATTACTGGGCTTCCCACCTTGCTGCTATCAACCACGGGATGTATGGCCCGGCGTTGAATCCAGCATTTGAAATGGACAAGTGGCTGCTCCCGGGTGGTGATTATTATAAGGCACTTTACTCGGGACCCCCCCATTCACAACTCACGGGACCTACCGCTATAGCTGTGCGGGTATAGCATAGCGCAACAGCGGCTATGGGCTGGGGTGATAAATTAACGGGTGCGACACCGCTCTATGCCTCTGCGAAGTTGGGTGGCCTATGGAGGACGAAGGGATTTGATAAGTGGGACATGATCGGTATTGGTAAAGTGCGTGATCTCTTGGTTAAAGGAAAGGTTAAGGCCTTCTCTGAACTGCAAATAGAGTATAAGCTGAGTGACAGGGAAAGATTTCGTTACATCCAGGTACGTCATGCTCTGAATTCTGTGTTGCCAGTGGGTAGTGCTGTTCCGGATTCCTCCCCCCTCGAAGATCGTATACTAGATGGCTATGTGCCGGATAGTACTATCTCACCGTTCTATAAGAAAATGATTAATGACCGATCGGGTCTGCTTGATCGCCTCCGTGAGGCCTGGATTGCTGATGGTATTGAACTGGATGATGAGGATTGGCAGTCCGCGATCTCCTCTCCCAAGGAGGTGGCGATTCCAGCCCGCATCCGTCTGGTCCAACTCAAGATCCTCCACAGAATCTATGTCCCTGGTCCCCGTCTAATTCATATGGGCTTCTCTACGGATGGTATGTGTCGGCGTGGGTGTGGTCTCCTTGGCACCTATCTCCACATCATATGGTGAGGTATGTGCGATTCTGGAAACGTATCCATGAGATTATGGAGGATGTCACGGGTGTTGTTATGATGCCGGAAGCCCGACAATGTTTATTGAATGTATGGGGTCCGAATGACTATGACGTGTCGCAGCTTCGGTGGGTGACTTTGGCCAATATGGTTGCGAAGAGAGATATTGCCCAGTTGTGGGGATCCCCAAGGCCGCCTACAGTGACTGCTTGGAAAGAGAGTCTGGACTGGTGCATGTTTCGAGAGAAAATAGTATATATGGCAAGAGGCAGGCCCAAAAAATGGGGGAAGATTTGGAATCCGTGGAACTCATACCGTGGAGATATTTGTACACCGCCGCTCACCGCTATCCAGAGTCCTTCCCCATCGCCCTGACCTATATCCCTTCCGGCTGTGGTATATTGTACTGCTCATATGCAATTCTGCCTCCGCCTCCCTCCCCTTATCTGTATTCAAAGACTTTTTTCTCCTGCTATCATGTATCTCCCGTCCTCCTTGAGCACAGACCTAATGACTGTATTATTACTGTACTGCCTTGCTTGTTTGTTCGATGTATTGTTTTTTTGTGTTTCAAATAATAAAAAGTTTAAAAAAAAATTCTGATTAAATGAATGATTTTAAAGAATTTTGTATTGAATAAATGAATTTTTAATGATTTCATGTGTACACTGAGTCCTTAACAATATCATGCCCTGTAGTTAGGTTGCTAACCTTTTTTAGACCTTTAGTTGCCATGGGATTGTTTTTTGAATTATGTTATTTCCCTGCCCTAGAAACCCATGTTAGTAGCAGGGGGCCCTTGTTGTTAGAGGCTGGCTGAGATCCATTAGGCAGCTAGCAGGGTCAGTCCTAATGCCCGTCATCAGTAGGTCACTGCAGGGTGAAGTCTGTTCTAAGAAGTTTAGGGGATCTCTCTTAAGAGTGTTACCATGGATGCCATTGCCGTTTGTCCCTCTTCGATACAGGGTGTCTCTTATTTCTCCTAGGATGGCTGTGATTACGTGGGCTGCGGTGAATCGTATGCTGACCACAGCACACTTCATGCACAGGTAAGTTGCATTCTACCACTTTATTGTTGTGGTCCGAAGATGATTATTGCTGGGTTATATTTTCCTTTCATGCAATTTCGCTTCTCATTTTTTGGGTCTGTTGCATGAATTCCTTTGGCCTTTTCCTAAACTCAGTAGTTGAAATCATTACAAACCTAATGCTCCTTTCATCCTTCTTCCTCTTCTTAATTTGTGGTGGTAGGTCAAGAAGCACAATCTGACGTTAAACCTTACCACGTTCCGGGTGTGGTGTTATTCGTGTGAGAAGGAGGTATTCCTGGAGCCCCGGCAGCCCTTGCACACCCAAGGGCCGTCCCCTAAGCAGGTGCGTCTTGCACGGTACCTAATTGGGGATCGGGATGCGTGCTGCTGTGCTGCTCTGTGTTTAAATGGCAGTGTGAGTAAAATGTAAATGTAAATCCAATATTTGTAAAGCGCACAAGTACCCGGAGGCATCCCGGTGCTGGGGGCCGTCGGGAAGATTAAGCGAGCTATTTCCTAGAGTCACATGGTGCTGGGCTGAGCTGCTGCCGGTGCTGGGGATCGAACCGTGAGCCCCAGCGTCCAGTGTCAGTCTCCCTGGCTGCAGCACCACACCTCTTCCCTGAGTGAGTTGCTTTCATGAGCTTAGCAGGTAAAAGAGCCATTGATTACTTTATTTTCTCAGGTTTTGTTAGGTCGAGGTCTGCGACTTGTGTGTTAGAATGAATGCATCAGTAGCAGTAGAGTGCGTACTGGTTCATTTGGTTTATTGTTTTTGATTAGTTCATGGTGATGGTTTAGATCACACTGTTTTTAGGGTGGTATCTGTGAGGCTCCTTTGTTGGCAGGTTATGTTAATTGTATTTGGTGGGCAGTTACTTTGGGTTAAGGTGTGAGTAGTGTTGGTTGATGGAATGGTGGCTGTTTGCAAGTTTGTCAGCAGTGGTAGTTGGGTTAGCATGAGGACTAGTTGTGGGGTATAAAGACTAGTTTTTTGTGGGCATCAGTGTTGGACACGGCCTCGTGGCGTGGGCCTACCCCTCCCACATGGCGGGCCCCGGACGACATCGGGCCGCCGTCGATCTGCTGTCGACCCCCCTGACACGAACATTCCCGAACCCGCAAGGAGGGCCGCCCCCTGGCAACCTACGGCTCTCCCTCTTCCTGTCCCCCGGCGGGCCCTGCTCGCCAACGCCGCCGGTCCAGCAACCATGCCTGGCCCCATCTCTGGCCCGACTCCATCTTGGGCCCATCACGTCCGGAGCACGTGGCCGCCGCCACCCTGGCCCCGGCCCCAGCGCAGCCCCGACATCGGGGCACCAAGATCCTCCCAGGTGGTCGAGCGGCCACTTGACAGATCCGAGAGGCGGGAAGTTTCGATGGCCCTCCAGCCGTCCCCGGATGCCTGGTATCGATCGCCCTCCAGCCTCCCTGGGCGCTGGCTCCACCCCCCTGCTGGGTGTCTGGACACCTTCATCCCGGCCCCTCTGACCCCCAGGCGCGAGGGTCCGGGCATCAAAGGACTCCAGTCCTATATCTGGGCCAGCCCTGGATCAGGACGGCAGTTGTATCTGGAGTCGAAGCCCTGCTGACCTCGTCGCGGCTGATCCTGATCCGAACTCTTGCACCTGGAACTATCTTCGAGGCCCTGCTGACGCTGTCGCGGCCTGTCCAAGCTGAACTACCTTTGAGGCCCTGCTGACGCCTTCGCGGCCTGTCCAAGCTGAACTACCTTTGAGGCCCTGCTGACGCTGTCGCGGCCTGTCCAAGCTGAACTACCTTTGAGGCCCTGCTGACGCTGTCGCGGCCTGTCCAAGCTGAACTACCTTTGAGGCCCTGCTGACGCTGTCGCGGCCTGTCCAAGTTGAACTACCTTTGAGGCCCTGCTGACGCTGTCGCGGCCTGACCAAGCTGAACCATCTTCGAGGCCCTGCTGACGCTGTCGCGGCCTGACCAAGCTGAACTATCTTCGAGGCCCTGCTGACGCTGTCGCGGCCTGTCCAAGCGGAACTGTCTACGAGGCCCTGCTGACGCTGTCGCGGCCTGAACCCTTGAACTACCCACGCACCAGTGGGTGCCAAGACTGTCCCGCTACCCCCTTTTCCTCCGAACTCAAGACATTACGGGTCCCTCGATCCTTGCCGCTATCCTGCCAAGAACTTGCTTTGAGTACTTATATAAAGATTCTTGTGAACCTCCTTCCTGTGTAGTGTCTATCTGTAAGTAGTGTGATTACCCTGCTGTTACGATTGTAGGAGAGGAGCCTCGCCAAGGAGGCCTCCCTACGGTGCTCGGCCTATTCCATACAGAGAGGTGGGTCTCGGGGCGGACAGTCAGACACCTTCTGTCTCCCCTGGGGTCGCCTTTCCAACATTGGTGGCAAGCGACGGGATCCGAGCCCACGCAAAATCGTACAGCGAGTAACACGTCACTACTGACAGAGACCCACAGCCACGATGACTACTAAGGAAGCCGGAACGACCGCAGAATTCCAGAAAGACCTGTTAGAGGAGTATACCCATAAAGAACTTAAACAATTTTGCAAAGACTTGGGTATCGCTACCACTGGACTAAGTACAAAGGACGATTTCAAAGAAGCGCTGCAAACCTGGGTGGAGACCAGAGAGACCCCACCCCAACCGAACGATGACATTGTACGAGAAGGACCCGTGAGTACCGTCATAGCCCCCCTAGAGGAAAGAATCGCCAACAGGGACCCGGGCCTCTCCCACGAAGATGCCCCGGAGCGAGAGAGGAGTCGGCTCCATGAACTAGAGCTCGCCCGACTCCGGCTGGACGGAGAACTCCAATTAGCAGAAAAAAAAATGGCCCTTGAACAACGGCGATTGGAGGGAGATCTGGAAGAGAGGCGGCGGCAAAGAGAATTGGAAGAAAAAAAACTCGCATACGAACACGAGCGTGGCCTCAAAGAACTCGAAATCAAAGCCAACCTCGAAGGAACTGGCGCCACGGTAGCCCGGAACCCCTCACCGCCTGCCGACCCAAAGGTCCACATCCCGAAGGATATCGTAAAGGAGTACTACAAGAATGACGATATCCAGCAATGGTTCAAAGCGTACGAAGTTGCCATGACCGCGCACCGCATTCCGCGATCCGACTGGGGTGCCGGCTTATGGGGGAGATTCGTCAGCGAAGGAAGAGACACCCTGCTGGAGCTGGCCGACGACGTGATGTCCTCCTATGACCACATGAAGGACGCCCTGCTCGTCCGGTATGGCCTCACCCCCGAGATGTACCGGCAGAGATTCCGAG